>NC_135173.1:10951364-11303864 GCF_041146795.1 Maylandia zebra | reverse complement strand
GACCTTCCAGCAAAATAGACAAGGTTTGTTGCTATGATTGAGAAAGAATTTAAGAAAATTCTTGTTATCAGTAAGGCGGTACACCAGATACCTGTGTATTTGTTTTCCAGGAGCACAGCTTATGCTATAGTGACTGTCACTTCACCTACACAGAAGGCAATGCCACTCTGACTTTTGACTTCAGCTCACTTGGGCCAGTGGGGTCACTGATGAATGGCCCAAGCTTTACCTCAAAAGGAACCAAGTACTTCCATCACTTCAATATCAGTATCTGTGGAGGAAAGGTGTGCAAAGATGAAAATGCGCAGAAAATCCTGCAATTTTAAATGTGTTGTGCACAAATTGAATGTCATTGCAATTTTCTCTTTTTCTTTAAGGGTCAGTTGGCAGTATGTACAGACAATGTAACAGACCTATCCATCACTGACTCCCAGAGAGAAAAGGAAGGGCCCAATGCCATCACGACCTTCATCTGTCAATCAACAATAATCCCAGCTAGTGGACGAGGATTCCACACAGCCCTCTCCTCGCAGTCCATTAACCTGGCTGACACATTTGTTGGTTAGTGAGCATCAAACACAGACGGTGGCAGTGAAGAGAATTGAATTTAGGTTTACTTTTTTATGCCTCTATTTTTATTTTAAAAGAATAAAATAATATGTGATAATAAGTAAAAGGTCCTTTTTTGTGGGGATCATTACTTGTATAATATAAAAGGTCTTTTTTGCTTGTCTTTAAATGTTAAACTCCTGTCATAGAAAAGATTAAAGACAAATTAAAAGTAGACATATTATTAAGTAATACATTTCTATAAATATTAACAGGGACAACTGTGGATAACAACCTTGAAGGAATAAGTGTAACACCAGATCTGTTTCCCAAGACCTCCAAGAAAGTTCCTGATGTCAACTTTTACTACAGGTGCCTATCATTACAGGCATTATTTATAGAGTGGAAAAAAAAATCACTGCTTTAAGCTTCTTGCTTTCTGTGCTTTTTGGTGTAAGGTCTTTGGAGACAACTTCATCTTGCGAGTCGGGTCGGAGCGTGGTGGTGACACTTCGCTGTAACCCAGACAAGAGCACTACGGGGGAGCTCTCAGTACCCAGGTCTTTCTCATCAACGTCTCTCTAATTTTCATGCGTTTGTCACTGTTCTGTGCTGTGGTCCAGCTTACTGAACAAATTGTGCCTTTGGCTATTTCAGTCAGTGTCCTGCTGGAACGTGTGATGGTTGCACCTTTCAATTCTTATGGGAGAGCTCAGGGGCTTGTCCTACATGCACAGAAAGAGACTACCATCAGATAGAGGGAGTCTGCAAGGGAGGAAATCAGGTGTGTGTGTGGACATATACTTGTCTATGAGTACTGGATTTTTCTTAAAGGCATGTTTAATATGAATTAAAACAGACTGTGTACTGCAGCTTTCATTTGAAGTGGTTTATATTCACCTCCGATTTTAAAATTCTTATCCAATTTTATAGCCAGCCAAGCAACCAAACGGGTTATAATTCCACAACCGTTCATGGTAACAAGCCTAAAGGTTGTTAGCATCCAAAATATCCATGTATGTAGAAAAATCCCACAAAGCTTAAAGTCAGCACTATAACAGTCTTTGTTTCACTTAAAATGCAGGTTGCTGGAATGAAGACAAACCTATTGAACACTTCAAATTTCATATTTACACTTACTAGTGTATGCGCTGTCCCATTCATGTGTGTATATCCACCCTTAGGACTTGCTGTATGTGTGGAATGAACCAAAGCTGTGCATGGGTGGTGTGCCCTTGCCTGCTAAGAAAACACAGACCTGTGAGGGCATTGAGTTCTGGATCCAGCTTGGTGCAGGACTGGGAGCTTTCACTGCAGTGTTGCTCGTTTCCCTGACCTGCTATTTCTGGAAGAAGAACAAACGGTATCTTTAGCCTCTTGTTCTTTAACTTCTCACATCATTATTTAATTACATGTTTTCTCATTTTCCCCTTAATTCCCCTTAATATTCTCCCCTTCTCCCTTTCTCACCTTCTTCCTCATCACTGCTGTAAGATTTTAGCTTCACATGTTTTGTTTTCTTTCCTTAACTTTGTCTCTTCTTCTCCATTATTACCAAATCCCATCTCTTGCCATTCTGTCTCTGTAACATCACAGTATTTATGTGAAGATTCTTCGTCGTCTTCTTCTTCTTGTAAATTTCTGCAGTATTGATTCTGTCACTTGTCTCTGTGCAAGGTTGGAGTATAAGTACTCCCGGCTGGTGATGTCTGCTAATAAGGAATGTGAAATGCCAGTGGCTGACAGCTGTGCTGTGATGGAGGGGGAGAATGAGGCAGACATGGAGGATGAAGTTGTATACACAAAACCTTCTCTACTTGGAAAACTCAAAGCCATAGCATCCAAGGTGAGAGACACAGTATCACTATACTTTTAAAACCACAAAGTTCCACAGTGGTAAAAAAACAAACAAACAAACTATATAGTGTTGCAAAATAATTCTCTTTTCGTTTTCATTTTAGAGAAATGGAGATAACTATGAAAATGTGCAGCTAAATTCGGCTCATTCCAAAACATTGGTGTGGAGCTAGAGTGGAAGAACCGTGAAGGGGGCTGAGGGGAGAAATCAGACCTTCAAGAGACTTTTCCCACTTTGTGACCCCTATCTAACTATCCCCTTTATAAGCTTTGATACCTGGAACACCAACTGTTTGTATGTGCACACACATATAGACATAACATCAGAGCCATGCTCAAACGAGTCACACTAACCTGGTGGCCTTAAAGCTTGGTACGATGGAGCTGTCCAGTTAAAGACTGTGAAGCAGGTGTGTGGCTGACACTTCCTGATAGCTGTCTGATTCTAATTTATTTCAGGAAAAAATTGATAGAAGAGCTCAGGGTAAGACAAAGACCTATTTAAGATGTCCTGTTTTGCTATTTTTCTCTCTTCAGTTTGCGTATCGTCCAATATTTCGTTGATACCTGTGGTATAGTTCATCTTCAGGAAAGCTATGATTTGCCTTTCCATATCCCACAGATGTTTACACAGATGGTTTATTCTTTTCATGTACAATCATTACCTTCTCATGTTTTTGTTGTTTGTTTTTTTTTATTTGAAATTATATAATGAAGAGAACTACTGATCAGTTGAAATTTGAATTTGCCATATTCTGTTTGGGTTGTGGTGTGGACTGTCCATGTACTTCAAATAAATCATGATGTATTTATGTATAATCTGACTCAGTTTGATTATCTTATTAAAAAGCTGCTGAAAAATTAAGCAATAAATACATTTGACTTAAGGTTAAGTCAAATGTATTTGTTCAATACTATTTAGACTCAAGGTACTTTTGCATGCTTTGCAGACTGAAAAGAGGAATACAAAGAGACATTTAAAACATCTGTAAACATATGTATACAAGCTTGCACAAACAGTCATTATTAAAATATGAAGACATTTCACAGATGTCCAGTTATATAGATCTGGTGCACTTGCTTCTATTTTAATGGGATTGTCACCAAAAATTCAAGTTGTTTCTAATACGGCCTTAGTAAAAGCTATGTCAAATCGTCATTAACACTATGGGGCATCCATAAAAAATGGAACTGGCAAACAAAAATGTAACTCGTGAAGAAATATGCACTCATCAACCACTTTGTTAGGGGATCCTATTGTTAAGATGACCTGCTGAAGTTCAAACTGAGCATTAGAATAAAGAAAAGAGATCTAAGTGACTTTGAATGTGGCGTGGTTGTTGGTACCTGACGGACTGGGCTGGTTCACACACAACCATCCTCGAGGTTTACATTTCCCCACAGAGGCAGTGCTTTGTGGGGAAATGCCTTGTTGATGTCAGAGAAGAATGGCCAGACTACTTTGACCTGATAGGATAATGAGAGTAACTCAAATAACTACTTGTTAAAACCAAGATACGTAGACGAGCACCTCTGAATGCACAACATGTCACAGCTTAGAACAGATAAGCTGCAGTAGCAGAAGGCCACATCAGATGTCACTGTTTTCTTTATCATGACAGTGAGTTCAACATACTCATTTGGCCTCCACAGTTACCAGATCTAAATCCAATAGAGCACCTTTGAGTTTTGTGCAACGCCAGATGCAGGAGATCATTCTACATCACAGTGGTGATGTGTTTCAAATAAGATCATTTTGAATTTGATGGGATCAACATATCTCCAAAAAACTTGGGACAGGGTGATGTCCCCATTTCATTTAACAGCAGCTTGTAATTGTGAACAAAGGAGACCATGTGCTGGAATTTTTTGGGAGAGGTGATAATGGACTCAATAGCTGCTCACCAGTCCTGGGTCTTATTTGTATTTTTGGTTTTCTGGTGTGAGAAATATTTGACCAATGTTATCCTAAAAAATAATTTCAAATTTAAAACAATCTAACCACAAATGGTGATTTCCACATTTTCTCAGTCCAGTATAAATGAGCCTTGACCCAGAGAAGACGTGTGTTTCTGGATTATGTTTGCAGTGATTTCCAGAAGTGTTCTCAAGCAGTGATTTCCATTATAGAATCATATTTGTCTGTTAATGCAGAGCTACCTGATGGCCCAAAGATCATGAGCAATCAATACTTATTTTTGGCCTTTTGCCTTGCCCAACAAGATTTTTCTGGATTCTATGAATCTTTTGATGCACTGAAGATAATGAGTTATTGAACATCTTACATTAAGGAAAATTATTATGAAATTGTTCCACAATTTGTAGATGCAGATTGGTGAACATCTGCCGAGCTAAGATGCTTTTTTTTTTTTAAAACAAAAAATACAGAATATGTTACTCACCTGTTGCACAATTAATTTTGCACAATTGCAAAATGTTCCTCCAGATATTTCTCTTTAGTACTACTTATGTTTCCAGCCTTTTGCTCTTGAAATGTGTGGCTGCTATCAATTTCAAACCAAGCAAATATTGTTCATAAAATGGTAAAAATGTCTCAGTTTAATGTTTATGAGATTTGCAAATGATTGCATTATGTTTTAATAACATTTTCCAAACTGCCCAACTAGTCATCGCACAACAAGTTTACAAATAAGGCAGAACTTCTTTTCCTGGTTTTGGTTGTTATAGTGGAATGAATGGCATTCATCAGTCAGAAGATTTATATCGTGGCCTGAAAGCATTCAGTATTTCCAAACCCCTCTGGCACTTGGCTTCAACAGTAATATAATATCCTAGCAACGGAGGGCACAATATTACCTTAAAATGATATATTACTTTTTAAAGTTACCATTGCGCAAATCATCATGCTGGCTCAGAAGTGGCTACCTTTGACTTACTGATATACAGGATGCGAAAATTACAAATCAAATCAAATCACTTTTTATTGTCACATCACATGTGCAGGTACATTGGTACAGCACATGCGAGTGAAATTCTTGTGTGCGAGCTTCACAAGCAACAGAGTTGTGCAAAATACAACAACATAAACAGGCAAAATATACGAATGGCTAAATCTGAAACTAATAAATATATGTACAATATATAATAGTATATGCAAAAAAAATAAAAATTAAAAAAAAAAACTCTGGATGTGTATACTAAATGTTTTTCTACGTGTGTGTGTGTGTGTGTGTGTATACACATATTCTACAGCTGAAGCAGAAAAAAAAATCCCTCTCGCGGTTAGAAATGATACATTTGATGAGCCACTTTCCCCCCACCTTTTTCCTTAGCAACTCACCCTGGTCTTCACTGGCATTCGCCATATCGTCCTGCAGAGGTCAGTCAAACATTAAGATTTTAAAAGGTAAACTCATGTCGTTTAATTTAACGTCCTCTCTGATTTTTCCCTGGTTTTTGCTTCCCTAGAGAACATCATTTTTCAGTACAAGTTTCTGAAAATTTACCTGTACACGATTTCCGAGTGTTTAATGCCGCTGGAGAACTCCTTGCTGTAAACCGCAGCACAGTATGGTGGTCAGAAGTGTAATTACTGAAACTAACCACTGGAGGGCGACATTCACTAGTATACAAAAGAAGAGTCCAAATCCTGTTTTACAGAACAGATAACGATAATGTAATCTTGTAAAAATAATAAAGTAAAATGAGATAAAATGAATAAATATGATAAGATTTTCATTTCAACAGTTTGACATGTCCCCGACTTTTCTAAAAGCAAAACAAAATAGCTTCTCTAACGTACGTTGTGTCAAACTACAAGCTACTGACTGCAGTGTAGAATGGAAAATTACCAAAAGACTGCTTCATCTTTATCTTTTTTTAATACACACTTTTAACGTCTTACTTTCAGAGACTGAACCTTCACACTGCATTTAGCAAAAACACTGGGCTCTCCGGTAGATGGTTTAACAAGAATGCCTTCATTGGGGAACAGATGAGGCAGGGTGTTAGAGCCATCTTTCAACATTTGGCAACACACACGTTGAATAGAGCCCATGTGGATATGAAAGTGATGTTGAGAGGCTGTTAGTGTTGCTGGAGAGACGAATGTATCTGCACTTCGACACACATTTTAGCTGCATTTATTGATATTTTTCTGAGATGAACAGAGAGAAGGATGAGTGGACAAAACCAGGTTTTTTTCCTTGTTATTTTATTATGATGTCATCACAGCCTTATTATTGCACATACCATAAACACGGAACTATTGCTTTTGTGGTTGATCAGTTCCAGAGTCCCTTAAACCTCAGCTTCATTTTGCCTGCAGAGATCTCATCTTGTTTCAAAGAGGCCAAGGACACATTCTGCTATACGGCGGGGGCTATAGCACAGAGATCTTTGTGGAGCACACAGCAGTTGGCCGAGGCTGAATAGAGGAACAATGTTTATAATGAATGGCTGCTTGTAAAGGATATTCATGAGTAAAGCCAATTAAGGACGCTTCCAGAGTGAGTTACTTGGTGCATGACATGGTAAAACTCGGAAAGGTGAGGCATTTCAAAGTAAAGCGTTTCCTCTACGTCTCAGTTCCAACAGATTTTCCCATACACCCGTTAAACCCTTTTCAAACCTCCTTATGCCTCGACAGCATGCCTGCAGTGGGCTCCCAGATCTAAATGCTTCAGTTCAAGTATGGCCTAGCAGCCTGCTGGTCTTGCTTAGGTGGTCTTGGCTGAGACCCACTGTGTAGCAAGTTTCACACATCGAGTGGAGATGAAGTGGACAAATGTGGCGAGGGAATGGTTGAAGGGGTGAGGCAGACTGTGAGAGACGGGGTCAAAAGAAGAGTGTGAGATTGTTGTCAGAGACTGGTCCCCGGACTAAATGAGTGGAGAACAGGGTTAAGTGCTCTATTTGTGCAACTATTAAAAGCTGGGAGTAGGGTACAGGGACTCGCAGAGCCAAATCTCATCAGTCACTGCCAATTTGAATCAGAACCAGCAACTCGTTTTTCTTTTCCTCCTTTTTCGGCAACTCCTCACCCCTCCTCTTCATGCGGACAAACAGACATTCCAGCAGCGGATGTGATGGTGGTTGTCCATAGCAACGTGCCATGCTGGGTGTATCTTGTGGGAGCAGGACCACTGAGTGAATGGCTAAGCCTTCTTCTAACAAAGCCTGCGAATCTCTGAGATGCTTTGAGCTTCCATAGAAGCACTGTGACTTCTGGGCTGTGGGAGTGCTTTACATAATCCAGCAGCAGCTTCCCTCTGCTCTGCCACAGCGCTCTCTCCTGCTGCTCTCTGCACCTAACACACACGCCCCAATGTAGGTCGGCTCATCTTGGCGCATCCTCTGAAATTCTTTCAATCTATCATTCAGTGTGATAATCACAGGGTGCTCTTGGAGACAGGCAGCATAAAGGTGTAGACCAGTCATGAGATGAATGTTCAACAGTTCTACCCACATCTGCTGTATGAAATTTGAGAGAATAGTTTGAAAAGGCTCGACCGGGGGGAAGAAAATGAGTGATTCCGATCACATATTTTGCTGGAAACATCAAATATAACAGTCACACTTTATTCCAGACAGCATATTATATGTAAACATTTAAGATCAATTTATTAATAATTTACTACCACCTTAAATGCAATAAATTATTGCATGAGTCACTTGTTTAAAAAGAAAATATGCTAAATTACTCTGCTAATATTTAGATTTTCTCGCAACATTCATTTATTCCACCACCTCAGAACTGTCACCCAGCAGCGAGTCTGCAACATTTCCAGCTTGAAACAGACAGTTTGATGTGTGTGGATGTTTTGATAAATTGGATGTACTTTATGGATATGAGTTCTTCTCTAACATCCTTTTGTTAGCTGGGATCAGCCAGCAGCTGACATTGTGTGCTCTGCTTCCTTTCGTGAGCCTCTCTGGGACTGCCAAAGCCAGCTGCTCCTCTGTGCCTCTCAACATCAACACATTTAACACAGATATGTAAACTGCACACTTCAATAACTCAGTGAGTCAAAGACTCAATCTTAATGGTATATGAGCTCCTCTTCCCCTCCCTCATTTTATTGGAGATGCTATGCTGTAAAAATATATGGGCATATATATCAGAAATACCCTTTCCCTTTTAATAACAGACTGGAAAAGATATGGGTGGTAGGGAAAGGCATTTTAACCCAGGGATTCCTCCGAGTCGCCGTTTCAGTAATTCAGGTAAACAATCAATGGCAGAAGGCTCGTTAGGAAATAAAACTATCTGCATGTTCTCTATAGTTAGCCCACTTTTTCATTCACCAAACAGGGATTTGCAGCTGGTAATGTAAAATTGATCTTTTACAACTTCTACCTGGAGAACTATCAAACATTACATTAAGGCACATAGCCATATTCAAAACATCACCACATACTGTATCTATGGGGCACAGAAACATCAGCTACCATTCCCCTCTAGCTGGAGAAATTCAGCATGTATTCATGAAAGCAGACCATTTTCCTCCATTAGCGTTTGAGTCATTTGAGTACATAAAGTTCATAATTACAGGGTAAGACACCAGTTTGCTTTTGTCGACACAACTATTGCTGCACTGTCTGTGTTGACAGTTTTGAGGCAGAAAAAAAGGTGTTTGTTGTACTGTATCTTTTCAGCCCTGCTATTAGTTATTATTAGCAATCCATTACAGAAATCCTCCATAGAAACAGCAGTTTAAGAGTGGGAGTAAAATTCTGTTGCTTTGGTGAACACATGTCTGGAACTATGGCCATTAAGATAAAGGGATTCCATGATTAGAAATAGAAAAATGAACATTTGTATCAAAAGCAAAACATACCTTCCCGCAAAAAACAACCACATTAGGTTCTTAAATAGATCTAGGATGCAAAGCACATCTATCAAGATGTGAACGGATGAATTCTCAAACTGAAAGTTGATGAATTTGAGAGATTTTGTTTTTTATACATGTCCATTCCAGCTGTTCTAACCAGTCCAGGTTATGCTTTAGTCCACATTCACTCTAGGGTTGTAAGACCATCAACATTGTGCTGTTTGAACCATCAGTAGCATAATATACAAATGTACAGATACACAATAGAAATACATACATCATTTGTTATTACAATGAGACCTACAAAAAAGCATGAGAATAAAAAGTCTGTGGGGTATTGCAGGTGAGGCAAGCAGAGCCACAAATGTGCATCCAGACTGAGGGACACAGCCCCTCCTACCATGAGTAAGCGCATGTCTATTTACACTGCATCATAACAAAGCTATCAAAAACAAAGGCTCCAAAAATTCCTCCTAAAAACTTTTTTTGTTCTTTTGTTTCTCTACATACAACAAGTTTTGATTTCCATGTATATACATCCCTAGAAAATAATTTCCATATAGTTACACACTTTCTACATATGTGAAACGATACAGTTCTAGTCCACAAGGAAGGTGTCTGCTTGTTTGTGCGTGTATGTGCACATATGTGACTGTTTATCTGTGAGCGTTGTGTGTGTGTGAGGCGGGCAAAGAAGAGGATAATGTTCATCAACTGGCTAACAGTCACAGGGGGCAGATTTGGAGAGTAGACTGGATGTGGTCACAGAGAGGAAGTAGTGGAGTCTACAATCTCTCTCCCGTTGCACACAGTGGGAACATAGTGGGCGCTGACAGAAGCTAGGAAAGGAAAAAGGAGCAAGGGGGTTAAAAGGGAAAATACAACTACACAGACAGAAAAAAAAGCACAGTTAAATATTCAATTTTGTTGGTGTCAAATTAGTAAAAGAAAAAACAACAACATCTTTGTCATACAGAATAGAAGGATACACAAATATTCATATTTTGCAGTAGAAATGACCCTGCAGCAATAACCCCCCCACCCTCTTCCCCACACACACACACATTTAACATATTTTACATTTTTACTAAGTCTTGAATTACTCACAGGAACTTACTAACATTAGGAGTTGTCAGGTAATAACAATTCTCAGCTGAATAAGCCCTGTGGAAACACTCACCAACCGGGCTGCTCCAAGAAACTGAGTGATCTGGAAATAAGCTAATTGGTTTGGGTATCTACAATTCAGGGGAGTCTATAAATACAACCCATGTTCTTTTAGTTTTAGTTTCCACTATCCAAAATACCATTAAGCAACGTGAGTTTACAGAAACTGTGGAAATCAAGACAGCATCTGAGAGAAAATGTTCAGATAAAACTGCAGGTCTGCTGGGCAGGAAGTCTAATCAAAACCACCCACTACAAAACAGTTGCTGGAAGCTTTAGCTAAAATAGGCGTGGTGGTGCGCTGTTCCACTGTGCAGCACTAATGCACAAACTGGGTCCCTACATCAAAGAGTCATCAGGAATAAAACATTACCTGTGACCTCATCACTAAAATCAGCGTCTGATGTATGCAGAGCAACATCTGGATAGGTCAGAGATGAAGCTTTTTTGGCCACAATCACCAGGGATTTTTCACCAGGGGGAAAAAGAAGCACTATTTCATGAAAACATGCCAATGGCTGCCAACTGTTAAGTAAGTAAGGAGGTTGGGAATATTATAAATAGTAATAGACAGGGAAATATTGGACTTTTTGTTGAGTACAGAATGTTGAGCATATAACCAAATAACCTACCATGAGATGCATATGAGGTGGCAGCCCCGCTGACACTGAAGCGATTAAGGTTAAGCCTGTGGCTGGTTACATTCTTTTGGGGCTGAAACATGATGATGTGGACCTTGGGGGCAAACATGCAACCCAGCACCACAAAGCCACTCA
Source organism: Maylandia zebra (assembly GCF_041146795.1). Classification (NCBI taxonomy): domain Eukaryota; kingdom Metazoa; phylum Chordata; class Actinopteri; order Cichliformes; family Cichlidae; genus Maylandia; species Maylandia zebra. Next base: position 11,292,721 of record NC_135173.1, on the reverse strand, counting down.
AGCTGACTGAGATACACATGGTAGTTGTCTGAACCTGCAGAGGAAACATAAGAAGACAGTAATTAGTAGCCAGGTTAGCACAAGACATCCATCCATGCATCCATCGATCTAGCTATCAGCCACATTGTGAGCAGTTTGCAAGTCTATCACTGTCACATGGACTAAATCGTTTTTGCTAACATTTGCATCTACGGTCAGCTGAGACTTGCCAGTAATCCTGACATGCATACTTTTGTACTGTTTCAGTTGCTATTACAAACTAATTTAATGATAACAATCTATAATAATGAAAATACTTCAAAGGAACATTTGAGTGCTTATGACAAAGTGCTTTGAATAGAATTAGAAATGAAAGCAAATGCTGCTAAAGACACTAAAGAAATGAATCTCTGTGTCTGCACACGCTGCAGATAATCATGCATGTAAAGTGAGAGCACAAGTCTTTGTTAGCATACTTTGTTAGCTTATAACACTTACTAGAATCTATCAATAAAAGACTTAATCAACAGAGACCACAGTGGCCAAAGTCTCTCACTGGAGGGAAGCTTTAATTTTATTCTCTGTGAAATCAATGCCAATTAAGTACACTCTTATTCTCTCTTGATTCCTGATCTCCAGCACGCAGCAGTGCGCACTATATGTTGCTGTATCCCGCCATAATCGTTATCACAAGTGTTACAAATGTTTGAATAACAGCAATTCCCAGTGAGATCACAGTACATTTGAGCATATCAGCAATAAACCCTTCAACGTCTCCTCTGAGTACGTATGTACATAGAGTATGTGAGTGGGCGGGTATGCATATTGGCGATGTTTTTCCCATATCTGTCTAATCTTACAGTAACATTACGTCAAAAAATGCATATTTAGAGGGGTGGAGAGGAGAGCTAGAGAGAGTATGAGAGTGAGCGAAAGAGGGTCATTTATTTGACATTTTACGGGGATCAAATGAGCAGCCCTGGCATCAGCACTCTATCAGCACTCCTCTCTTGCGCCCTTTGATACAACGTGTGCATTTGTGGAGTGTGTATATAAGGTGTGTGTGTGTATGCCTAAGATTTGTATGGTCAGGTGAACATTCACTCCCCGTTGCTGTTAAATCTGAACATGTGTCAGCAGTTTGACAGAGCTTGTTCAAGTGTCACTCCCAGTACTGCACAGCTGGGACATTTGCCAATAGGATTAGGAATTGTTGAAGTTGTGACTACACCTATGTGATTTCTGCTTTGTTAGCTGTGCATCTTTAAAAAAAAATCATGTTGAGAAGATAAAAACTGCTCAAATAACCGCATTACATACTTGAAACACCAAAGCGAGTCAGTTGCCATAGAGTCCCATTGAAAAAACGCTCATCTTTATCACAGAAATAAAAAACTTTTAAGGTGGAACATAAAACAGCTTTCTATTCTAACTGAGCACTCAAAACACTTTATACAACATCCAACATCAAAATGTCTACATATAACTTTTGCAGTCTATGGGAAAAAACAGTAAATGTGAAACTGCCAATAGTTAATTTTTACCACAAACAGCCCAGAGTATTTAATTCTGCTTTTTATTTGGACCATAAGCATACCATCACAGTTGTGCTGCTGCTAGATAGTTTTTAAGGTTAGGCTTGCATCTTGTTGAGCTAGAGTCAGATCAGTGTCCTCCTTAAATACAGAAACACGCACTCGTGCATGCATGTGTATGTTCAAAACCATACCCTGTAGTCACTGGATGTAACATAGAAGATAGGAAGAAAAGCCAGCCAAATTATACAGGTGGTGTACATAGTGAATCCAATAAATTTGGCCTCATTGAAGTTCTCAGGGCACTTCCTGGTCTTAAAGGCATACCTAGTGGAGAAGAGAATCACATTTTTAAGTTGACAAAATACCCTTTTCATTTCAGCAGTTCCTGATTTGATCTGTAGAACATAAACTACTTTATATAGTACATTTTGGGTAGTTGTGAGTTTAGTTGTGACACACTTACACAGTACACAAGATGACCAGGAGCACATCATATCCCAGTGACAGCAGCATGCTGGAGTCACGTACATTACACTTCAAGATGACAGTCTGTCGTCGCTCCGGCAATGTAAAGCGACGCGTGCCGGGGACTTCCAGCAGCAGCCATACTGACACCATTACTAACTGGACAGAGATTAGACTCAGACAGATGAACACCTGGAAAAAAAAGGGAAAAGAGGAAGTAAGGTCATCGAGATCTACTGTTTGTCCATCCATCCATCCATCTGACTGATGCAGATGGATAGACATGATGCTGCAATCACTCACCTGAGAGGATGGGCTAATGAAGCGTGGCCTCACGGCTCCCGCTCCGTCTTTCACACCATTGAAAATCCTGGCGATTCTGTTGGTTTTGGTGAGAAGGGCGGAGTAGCAGACAGCAAATGATGTGCCCAGGCCAAGGCGGCGCAGGGCACAGATGGCAGGAGAGGGTTTGGCCAAAAAGAGGAAAGTCATGGCGTAGGACATGAAGACTCCTAAGAGGAGGATATAACACAGTTCTCTACCTGATGCTTTCACCAGTGGTGTGTTGTTGTGTCTGACGAACACCCAAATCACCAGGCCGGTGCACATGAATCTGGGGACAGGGAGGAAGTTGTAGCCAGACATACAATCAGTGTCATGAAGTCACTGCTTATATGCTGTCACACACATAAAGCATGGTTATAGATAGCAAAATTGACTTAAACAATCAACAAAATATTCTGAAATCAGTATATGCTCATGTCATTGTCTGTGCATAGCTATGAAAATTTCTGTATCTGTATGACGCTGAGCCTCGGCTGACCACATGCTAAGTTTTTCCTCACTTACTTATTGTTGTGAGCTACTTCTGTTCAGTTTCCCTGTCACTTACCCTACACATGCAATGGTAATTGGGCCAATAGCCCAGGCATCTTCCCACATAATATAGTCCTCGGGAAGGTCATAACAGGACGTCAGGTCGTCAGTGGGCCACTGGCCAGGAGCGCAAGGTGAGCAGGTAAACTCATCAGCCAGGTATTCATGAGGCTCACAGGCTGTACAAATCCAGCAGCAGTACTCACCTGGGAAACAAGAATATGAACAGTTTGTGGCAGATTTTCCAAAGGTGCTGCTACCTTGAATGTCACTACAACAAAGACGAAATTAATGAAATTCACCGTCCTACCTGCCTGCATTTTCTTCATCTCATTGCGCTCACAGGGGTCGCTGCACTGCGACGTGGGCACTACTTCTCTGGGCCAGCGAATTAAATCACTGCTCAGACTTAAACTCTCTGCCCATTCACCTACTGGCACGTAACCATAACGATCACCAGAGTGCTGGTAGCTGAAGATGTTGTATCGGCCTACGCCATCCCCCTGGGTGTCAAACTTCACTACTGTCTCGCTGCCTGGAGGAGAAAATGGGGCTGAAGAGAGAACAAAGAGACAAAGAGTGGAAAAAAGGCGATAAACCCAGTGGGAAAGGAGATCAAAGCTTAACAATCACAAACAATCACCTTATTGAGGTCTCATTGATGTCTTTTAAAAGCAGCAGTGAAGAGAGGGACAATAAGCAATGGTCAGTAAGCCTTAGGAGTCCAAAACAGATAGTGAAAGGCACTACAAAAGTGTTTTCATTACTGAAGACCAGCCAGTCACAAAAGTGTTTTCTAAAAGGCTATAAATGCCCAGTATAATTGGTGATGTGTGTGTCACTGGCCTCCCACCTGTCCATAAGGTCACCTAGGGACAAAATTGCTGTTCTAAAATCAGATCTGATAAAGTTTATTACCAGATGCATCATTAACAAGCTGCCCATAAAGCCATATAGGCATGGAAGCAGAGAATTGAATCCCTTGGTAATGCTATAGCTACCCACACAATGATAGATTTAGCCTCTGGGTCTCTTCTGTGAGTGAGGTGCACTGCTGAAACTGCCAAATTGGTTTGTATACATGTTGTTATGAAAGGATTACCATCTACCCTGAGGATGTGGGAACAGAAGAGATTGTAAAATTGGCAGGATGTGCGGTCACCATTAAAAAAACAAATAGAAAAGGGCTATGGACTGGGAAAACAGTAAGTTATTGATGCTTTGCAGGCAGTGCTGGACCTGACAGTGCTGAAAGTTGGTTGTTTTGACACAGACAAAGTGTATGCCACTCCTATTGTGCCATCGCTGTCCTTTACAGCAGAGCAGTCAGCTCTGTATTGCTGACACACAGGCTTGCGTGTTATACGGTGGTGCCTTGTCGAAAGATGATGTGACTAGAGAAATCACAGTGTATGCTGGGTTTATAAAGCACCGTTCTTCAATTTGTAACAAGGCTCTCGGTCCTCACCGTGCAGCTTGCTTTGATGATGCTATGCCGCCTTCCTCATATCTCTTTGTCTTTGGGTAACTGAATAAATCGTGGGCTGAATTCATTCTCCATACATACAGCCTGGGATCAGTAGAGTGAATCAGGATACAGATTGCGAATAAGCTGTTGGGCTGAAAAGTTTGCATGTGTGTACGTGTAAGGATGTGCACACAAGATTGAAGCTCGATTAGGTTTTGCTTTACAGTTTGATGGCTAAGGTATTGCTCTGAGCGCTGTGGGAGGCAGTGCTGACAGAACCAAAGCTCTGACCCTGCTGTTAGCTGTGTGTGTGTGCGAATGTGTACGTATGTGCACGCAGCACTGACAGGGGCTAAAGCTGTGCTATTGTTGTGATAGTTCAGTGTGCTCAGAAAAGAATGGCGTGTCAGATGGCAGCAGAGGGGGTTAGGGTTTATGAAATCCATAAATCACAGAGACAGCACAACTCTCTATCTTTCTCCTCTCTCATCTCCCTCTGTCACAGGAAATTCTAACTGTCAAGTCTTCTTTGGATTTTGCAGCTAAATGTTTAGGTGACAGCTAAATGAAAATGATTTCAATAAGAAGGTGCTGATAATATCTTGAGATAAAGGAGATATATGAATCCATTATGCTGCACGTCGCCAGATAATAAAGTCTGCTAATATCAGCAAGCAATAAGGCAAGCTGGGACCTCCTCCTTTTAAACACCAATACACACTGACAGAAGACGTTACCAGTGGCTAATTATCATAACTGCACCTTATTAGGACCTTAGATATGTGCTGAGGCCTAATTAGCTGCATGTGGTAATTACGTGTAATACAGACAAAAGAGATAAGAGTATTGGCCTACAGAGCCATTTGAAGGCACTGTTTTTGTCCTTGACTTCCCGCTAACACATCGCATTCAGGCAGCAATAGACTCAGAGGACCGGTGATTCCTCCTTATTTCCAACATCAGTGACCTCGCTGACATGACAGAATGGCTTATCAAGAAAGTGGATGAGGGTGCAAGTCAGAGCTAGCGAAGGCCACCAAGATTCAACTGACTGCAGAGAGCGGAGACACGTAGCCCAGGTTATTGACTGATGGACAAAATTCTCTCTCTTCATCACTGTCCTGGACTGAACTAAAAAAAAATAAAACTAAAACAACAACAACAAAGGTTTTTGTTTTGACAGGACTAAGCATCTATGGCCGTAGACTCACTGAATCAAACTTCTGAGCATGTTGAAATTTTGAGACTGGCCATTTAAATAATAGCTAAAACAGTTAATAAATATTTGTCAGTCCACATCTCCAGCCTGTTTTGTTGAATTAAAAAATATATACATTTAGGATTTCCTGATTTCCCAAATAGTTACAAATCTCTCTCTCTCTCTATATATATATATATATATATATACTGATCATGTAATTCACTTGCTGGGCGCACGTCCTTATTTGAGGTTTGACAGCGGTTTAGTAAATAAAGATGAATGGCTTGGACATGAATTGAGGTGCAGTTTAGGCAAGGCCTCGAAGTGGACTGGTGGTGGCTCCCGAGCCTGGCAGATCCCCATGTACTAAATAGAAGTGAAGAAGTTAAAGAATTGAAAAGGGGAGGGATGGTGGGGCGTGTAAACGAGAATGAACAGCTTGTAGAACTGGGGGAACTTATAGAGATGAGAACCGGAAGAGCGTGTTTGGAGATGTGGTCCTGCACCTGAAATTCAGATACTTTATCTCCAATTACAGCAAGTTAGGGCACCACAAATGTGCTTTTACTATCAACAGGTTAGCTGTGGCCATATTATACCAACTAAAAGTGATTATAGTGGCCATGTCCTTTAAATATAGTCTTGGTAAACATCAACAGATGCAACTCTAATGTCAGCGATACTCATCGAGATCCATTTATCTTATGAAAATGCACGTATTAAATTCAGTTCCACCGATGGACCGAACAGGGAACCAGTCTGCCCATATGTCCAATTATGAGCCGGTCTGTTTCATGCATGCGAAACACATGCTACACGCACAGCGGGGCAGACAAATAGTGCACACTCATAACCACACATTAATATATTGTTAGCATGGAAGCTCTTCGGAAAGCAGTTGTCTCTTTGTCTTCAAAGTTTGCCAAAGTAAACCATGTGTGGACGAGTGCGAAAACATTTGTAACAACAGACCTAATCAGGCACTTAAATCACCCTCACCCAGCTGAATACAGACATTTTAAAGAAACTAACAAAGACAAAGTGGCTAAAGCTAAAGCTATCCAGTGCACAGAGTCAGCCACACGCCTGCAGGCTCTATATGAGCCTCGGTATGAGCAACAGATCAAAGTACTTAAGAGGAAAGTTATGGAGACAAATGAAAAAGTGGTTGGTGTCCTGTTATCTGTTAAAGTTATAAACATACTGGAAAATAATGTAAACACCTTAAATTAACATTGTTGTATAAACCTGTTACACCTAAATGTCAGCTGATGATGGGTGTACAGTATCTTTTTCAGGTAGCAGAACACTTATTTTTCAGATATTTAATAGACAATGTGCTGTAACTTACTGCAGTTTTGGGGGAATTGTAAAGTTTAATTTGGTAATTTCTGTATAATTTTATTTGGTGTTGGTTTTGGTTCTTAGAAAGAAAATCAGAACTGGGAAAATCAGCATAGGCAAGTCACTTTTAGGAAAAAAATCAGAATTGACAAAGAAAATTGAAATCTCTAATATCAAATAAAGTTAGACTCATTTAACCAGCTGGAAACCTCAATAAAGCCTCAGGATCTTTATAGCAAAGCTGAAGCACTGTGACAGGTCTTTGTGTTCAAGTCCGGCATCTCAAATATGCAAACTGTCTTTTTCGACCGACCTGCAGTGTTTCCGAAACAGTGTTGCTTAAAAAATGATTTTTAAAAAGCCTGTTCATATTATTTCCAATGTGCACAAAAGCCTTGATCTGTCAGCTACTTTTCTACAACATGTTTCTGTTACAACAACACGCTGAACAATAAACTGACGGAATGATTTGTAGCGATGCTTCCTAACGGCGGCTCTTAGGTTTCCATGTGTAACAGATCTTTTAACGCAACCTAATACAGTGTTATAGATGATTCTGTGTCACCTCATCCACACAATACTTCCCTACTGCTCCGGGTGACTTTTTATGCCCGTGAAGTGTCATCAGCAAACAAAAGACCAAGCCTCACTCACTGACATCCAGCAATACTGTCAGCCAATTCATCTGCCATGTGGTACACTAGAAGTAGAGTAGAAACGGTGTCTCACAGGCTGGGTGAAACATAGGGTTTGCTTTGTCCCAATCAAATCTAAATATACAACTATCTTACTGCAATGGCAACAAACTCTTTCATTTTTGTAATGGCACTTGATTAGACAACTGGGAGAAATGAAAATTAAACAGCAAAAAATACAAAAAAAGAGGGAAAAGAAAGAAAAAGCAAATCAACTTAAGCAAGACAAACTGTAGTTATAAAGCAGCCTAACCAGAACCCTAATTTTTGCGAAACACTTAGCATTCCCACTAACTTGAGAAACACCTTATTATTCTAGCTTAATTAGAAGCATGGTGAAAACAGGCTTTTCATTCAGAAGCTGAGAAATTAATTATGTTATCGGCCATGTCGGGCTAAAGCAAAGCCCAAGGGGGATTGTGGGTATTAAAGGCAGGGGGAAAGAGCGAGAGGAGGCAAAGGCGGCTTGGGATGAATAAGTAGGAATAAGTCATCTAAAAGCGGTGAAAGTGAAGTGCACAGATTTACGTGGAGAGGGTAAATCTTTTTTTGTTTTTGCTTACGTGACTTCACACATACATGCACTCATGTCCCCTCAGTGCATATATGCAGGTATTCACTCAGATGTCACAAATTCACACACAGAGGGATCACATTAGTTATATTTGTTCTCCCTGTGGATTTGGTCCAAGGGGATGGAGGCGCTGACTGGGTCACAGAACAACAGGCCACAGGGGAACAGAGGACAGATAGGGTAGAGAAAAGGAAGTCTAGAGTAAGGGACAGAAATGTATAGGAGGTAAAATGTAGCGGAAGAGAGCTGAGGCTTGACTGAAAGAAAGGTGGTGAGATAGAGGAGACAAAAGAAAGAAATGGCAAGAGAAAAACAGAAGGTGCTGGGATGGAGAATGAGCCAAGAGACAAGATAAGGGCAAAGAAAGGAGGGAAGTGACAAGCGAGTAGAGGGAGAAGAATACAAGAGAAAGAGAAAGGAGATAGCAAAAGTGAAAAGCAAGAAACTGATGTCATGGTAGCTGAGATACAGGTGGATGGAAAGGAGAGCCTTTAGAGAGAGGAATCAACAGAGAATAGGTGAAGGCTGGATGGACAGATGAGCAAAGTGAGGGAGAGGAGTGGAGAAGCAGACTGGCGCAGAGAGGCAGTGGAGGCAGGAGAGCAACCTTGTGAAGTCTGAGTGGGATGTGCTGTTTTTGAATGTAGGAGAGAGTAGGACACTTTCCGGGTGAGAAAAAAAGGGGGACAAGCATCTAGAAAAGACGGAGTGATGAGGTGGGAGAGAAAGAGTGACGGAAAGACAGACAGCGACAAAGACAGAGAGACAGAGGAAAAGAGACTGAGGGAAAAACGAGGGAGAGAAAATGAGTGAAGGTTGTTCTCTAGCATCTAAACGTTGCAGCAAGCTCAATGTGGCCCTGAAGGCACACCGCCTCTGCTAACACAGACATATCACACACACACACACACACACACACACACACACACACACACACACACACACACACACACACACACACACAGAGAGAGAAAGAGAGAAGGGGGAATATCACATCTATCACCACTATTTGAACAGAAGACTGCATGCATGTGTGTATATACTGATCTGTTTGCTGCAGATCGGGGAGGTGGGTGGGTGGGAGTTGAATGATGGCTTTGAGAAGTGTGTGGGTTGGGGGTGTCTGCAATTTCATGCTGGTAGAAAAACAAGCATTTCAAGCCACCTCATTGTAAAAAAGACTGTTAGGAAGGCGTTTATGTGCCTCTTGTGTGTATGTATGTCTACGTTTTGCGTATGAAGCATGTTGTAAGGCCTCATAAAAATGTGTAAAAAAACGCCTCTGTGTCTGTTACTAGTTGGTAAGGAGCAGTTCCCATGATCTACCGGATCACTTCAACAATTGGCAATTACCATAGCAACGAGCAAGACGAGATTAGATGAAGAGAGCCGCATATGAAAACACTGCTTTTAATGCAGAATAGTGCATTAGGGCACCACATACAATGTCAGTAAAAGCTAATAAAACAACAGTCTTATTACATTTAAGAATCACAGTCCTAGGGGACATTTGGAAGCTATAAGGAAGCTCCGATTTTGATGCAATGCAAAGACTGTGCAATAAACCTGCATGTGTGTATAAGAGAAGGCGAAAGGAGGGAGACAGAGAGCACTGAAGAGTGTTGGTTTTCCGTCTGCTACAGTTCAGACTGAGAGCACTGCGGATGGTGATGCTGCAGTATTCATACCCCACATTCAACCTCAACTCACCTCAGCTTCTTCCTTACATACTGTAGTCGGAAGGATGTATATGTACAGCAGAGAGCGAGAGTGAGTCATTCTGGGCGAACCAATACCTCAAAACAAACACTGCCGCAAGTTCCCAGTTTAACTGTACCGTCTTCCACGTAGTTTGAGCTCTTATCAGCACAGCTTCTCTGAATGGATTTTTACCAATACAGCTGCTTGTCATTCTGTCAGCACTGTCAGTGTAAAAGGACTCAGGTTGTTTGTATTTGCTGTTCTTTCTTACCAGCTGAAGAATAAAAACGTGCAATTCGCAGACATACATCAGTATTAAAAAGAAGGCAGAAGCGGTGTTAGAGGGAGTGTATTATCAGACATAGAGATGTAGGAAAGTCACAGAGGGATTCACACCTTCTTTCTCATCTGCTGTCCTCTGCTTTTCCCTGCTTTTCTCTCCTCTGCCCCAAAACCCACTCCAGAGCATTTGTCAGCTTCCCGTGTGTGTAAATCTGCATATCCTTCCTATCTCTCACTGTATGTACTCTATAATGGAGTGGGATCATCGGTGCCAAGTGGAGGATGCAACTGCAATTGCTTTGACTGTTTCTTCAGTCTCTATCTTATACTCGCTCTTCTTCTCAGACAGAAATGCTCCACTTTGATTTGTAGCAGAAATGAAGATGGGGAATTTCAAAGAGAATTCTCTTCTTCTGCTGACGCATGCCGTCCCACTCCGGAATTGCCTCGGTGCTCACTTGTTCTCTCCCTCCTTCTTTCCCTATCTCTTTTTCTGTCTTACGCTCTCTTACCTTACCCCAAACTCTCTTTTCTCATTTTAGTCTGCCTGTCACTCTTATCTGTAAGCTCCCTCCCCCCCTCCCCTCATAGGCGATGCCATTTTCTCATCCTCCATCCATCCTTGCTGCTCTCTCTCCCCAGCGTCCCATGGCAAATCTGCCGTGTTAGTGTTGTTTGTCTGGCTGTTTTGATGTCTGCTCCTGGTCACGGTTGGTGGAGGAATAAGCACCTCTAAACCTGTGTCAGTCCCTGAGACACAGCAGTTTATTTATAACGCTTCCTTTGTACGCCATCTGTCAGTCAAGCCAATCCTCTGTCTCTTCACTCCCAACTCTACAGAGACTGACAGACAGACAGGCAGCCTGCTATAGGAGCTATTATAACACACACAATCTCATTAGTGCAAGAGAGAAGAATATGGCTGACGGATTAACTGAAGCTCTCATTCCTCAAAGAAACTTTCAAGTGTCGTATCAATTACGCATGGGTAATAGGTGTCAATGGCAAGCTGGCTCTGACAATACATAGCAATTAAGTGGATTTGTTTCAGTACTTTTTATGTTCGTGGCTGCTTTGGCTGAGGAGAAGGACAACATCCCTGTATTGTTTCACAGAGGACTGTTAACTAGGGACTGAAAATTCCCATCGTTGTCCTACTGTCTTTCCACCAGCTTCCCCTCCAACATTTACTTCTTATTCTTCATAAAACTTCAACACCTTATCGCTCTTCATTCTGTTTGCCGTGCTATAGCTCTCTTACCTGCAAAGCTGACATTAAGGATGTAATCCCTGTAGAGTCTGCGCCCATCCAAGGCCTTCATGCTGTCACACAGCTTGGTGGTGTTAAAGCACAAGCTACGTTGCATGTTATGTAGGGCGTAAGCCATTGCATACACGGCATTCACCACAAACATGATCTTGGACTCGGGTTCAAAGTTATTCTTGTCCATCGACAAGTCCTTGTCACATGGTGGGGGAGGCGTCTCTCCCAAGCCCACTCCGCCTCCTCCCCCAAAAGAGCACTGAAACCGCTGCTCCCAGAACTCCTTGAACCAGGGATTCCGATGATTTTTGACAGGGTTCAGACTAAGGAAGTAGCGGTTGAATTCTGGTATGGGATTGGCTGCCAATTCAAGCGTGATGGCTCCTTCAGCTGTGACCTCATTTCCCTTGACAATGCTTTCCTGCGCACCCCAGCCGTCGCTGGCCACCCATATGAAGGAGGTGTTGAGCCTGGCAGCAGCTGCCAGCAGCTCTCTGGCATCGTCACTTCGCAGGAAAAGAACAGCCACACGGGCGTTTGGCTTCTGGAGGAGCTGACGGATCACAGCTTCATAGGACTTCTTCGCGTTAGACCGTCCCACCTGGACAAAGAAGAGACATGCTGCAATTTAATGACAGACATACTGTACATGCTCCTCCTCCTTATGTTCCCTATTCGTAATTATTTATCACATAAATCATAGGCGGAAATGTGACAAAAAAAGATATGTCTCACAGTCTCATACCAACATGTATTTCTGTAGCAAATTAGATGAAAAATGTGACTGTGAAAGCACCCAGAATGAGTTCTTGGAGATAAGCTTTCATTTTCTGGTTCACGACTGATAACAACAGTGTGATATTAAACCCTATTTGGTGTAGGACGAGATAAGACGTAAAGACAAACTTTTATAAGCGGACAAATTTAGCACTTTGCTTATTGTTGCTGGTGCAGCCGTAGGCCATACATCAGGGTGACATTCCACATGGAAGTTTTGGCTTTGTTTGTTTTGTTTAGCTTTTCTTTCTGTTTGCTTCTTATAGCCATGTGGATTTGACAACAGAAATGTGCAAATGAATTCTTTTTCCTACCTTCTCTGAAGTGGCAATACAGATGTTTCTCATGCGTGCCTCTTGTTCAAAAGCCTCGATACCAGTTTCCCCGTAATCACCCTCGGATGCGACGGTGGACACATAGGTCCAGTTGAAAAACCGCAGGATCTCAGCCATGGCTTTGGCCTGGTAGAAATCAGGGGGCACAGTGCGGGCAAAGTAATCGTACCGCGTCTTGTCGCTGAGTTTGGCACTTGTTGAAGCGTAGCTTATCTGAGGGATCTGGAAGAGCCTGAGAAGATTGGCAACCTGAGGGAACACATAAATCAGGTGGAATAATTCTGAGCCTGCTGTTGTACAATTAAGCTATCGCAACTGCTTTAAAATTAGAGTCTTGACATTGATTGATTGATATCTTTTTTTTTACTGGATTTTCATAGCCCATGCTCCTATGACATGATGAAATATATTTTAATATTTTAACTTTAATATTTTGCTGCAGATAACACCGTAAAGTTATTGAGAAGAGCCAGGGATAAAGGAGCAAAAGGAGATTTCCCATAATTTTTTGTAAATTATATTTTTAATGTTATGTATCCAGAGCTGAATTAGAATTGACTGATTATACTCTTATGGATCAGTGTGAATACAATCTAATAAGTCTGAATTTTATTAAAATATTCTCTATGAACTTGATGATTTTTTTAGGTGATAGTATAAAAAGTATTTTCTTTAGGAATGATTTGACACTTAGACTGAATGTAGTCAATGTCTGAAAGGTAGAGTAAAAAAATTAAGGGCCAAAACATGTCAAACTTAACATTTATAGTAACTTTTATTAGTTTCTGTCATGAATATATGTATATATATTAGGGGTGCAACGATACACAAAATTCACGGTTCGGTTCGGTTCGATACTTTGGTGTCACGGTTTGATATTTTTCTGATACAAAAAAAAATGTTCATGCCTTTTTAATTTGTCGTTTATTAAATTTTCACGGCACATTCCGCACCACATCTCTGTGCGTTCATCATTTGTTTGAAGCCAGCTCACCTCCTGCAACTACTTTTCCAAGGATACGTGCTTCTTTTGTGGTTCGGACTCCTTCTGACATTTCTTTGGAGGTGGAGGAACATTACAGTAATTGCTTAAAGGAGCTTCTTCGACATCTTTAAGAGTTCTAAACAAATGTCTGTCCTCCTCCTGAAAATCTTATGTATGCAAACACGCGTTGCAACTTCTTATCTTGTGCCCGTTTTTTATTTTGACAGCGAATGCGCACCTGCGGACCACTTATGTGCAGCCCTGGTTATTATTTAGCTCGTCATATTGCAGCCACAGAAATTCTTTTGTCCATGAAACCATAAAGCTGCACTTTCTTTTTGCCTTATAGCCCAAATCATCACTCCTCCACCACCGTGCTTGACAGTTGGTATGAGGCGTTTATGCTGATGTGCTGTGTTTGTTTTTTCCATTTAGCAAACTTAAGCTGTGTTGCCATAGCCATTTTAGAAAGCAGAGGTATAGATTAAAGATGTGGTTACATTTGATGGTGCTCAGTTAATCAGGTGTATTTGATAAGCACCACTTGGCTGCTACTTACACGTTTAATTCGTATGGAAGCAGAACTTCCACAGGAAGGTGTGTTTTGCTTTTCACAGGACAAACAGCGGATAAAATGAAGGGCTGTACCAAGGCTTGGCAGAAGAAAGGGAATGGTAAAGTTAAAACAAAGTGGAACTGAGAATCAGCACAAGGAATGTTTATGGGGTTGAAATATATAAAAACGATAGCATCAGTTTGAAACTGCTAAAGCTTCTTGCGCTTAGTTATTTAAAGTTGGTGTAAGTGTTTATCTGTTTCAAGTGATCTTTAACCTTTGACTGCAAGGCACTTAATCAAATATTTTTAATAAAAGCTGAGAAAAGATTTTTTTTTTCCATATGGAAAATGGCAACATATATTGAAGATCTCTGCTTGTAGAAGTTGCTTCTTGCGTAACATGAAAATAAAAGAAAACACAGCAAGTACATATGCACATGGTGAATCATTTATTAGTGACGGGTGCCTGAGCTCTAGTAGCGTCTATATTGCATTCCCTTTTACTATTGATTGGGCTATGGTCATGTTCTGTTTATTGCAGTTTCAATCACAGGTGTCACACAAACAGTAGAGATACGACTGGAAGACATCCTCGCGCTCACAAAGGCATGTAAACATACACAATCAAACATGCACAGGCACCCACAAATAAACACAAACTACACAGCCATTCTGTTCCCGCCTCAGTTTAATCCTGTTAGAGCGCATCAGTCTGTGCTTTTCTATATTTCATTCATAGCTCAGCTGATGAGCTGTTTTGACAACATGTCAGAATCTCATTAGACTAATAATGCAGAAGATTAGAGCACACGCTCACATACATACACCGATGTGCGCCAGAACAGGCCGACACTTACGCCAACACCTGCGCTGACATACACAAGCACGCACGCACTGATGGCTGCTTATAGTTCTGCAGGCAGGTTTTATGGGTTTAAGATGGCACTAGACTTAAATGTCACGGAAGGTCACGCTGCAAAATGTAACCGCATTGCTCCATTACCTGCCACTGAACAATGACCAGCTACCTAAGAGGGCTGTGTGTAGGGACACGGGGAGTTTACTCTGTTAGCGAAAGCTGCCTTCTTCCCTTGTGAGAGAGAGAGGGAAGGGAGAAATGCATAGGAATGGGCTGGATGTGGATATGGAAAGAAATGAAAGTAAAGGACGGAAAAAATGGTGCAGAGGAGGGGTTCTGTGGGTTTTCTCCTCGGAATGCAAGTCACACACATGCACACACAGAGACATATACACAGAGACATGAATGAGTAGAGGGGAGGAATCATGCTCGCTAAGTAAATGCCTTCAAGGCACTGGAGTTTAGTTGTGCATGGTTAAACATAAAATAATTCCCTATTACTTCATTTGGAAGCCACAGACAGACTGGCCAAGTACAAAGGCATGAAGGAGTAGCTAGATTAGCTTCACTGGCATTAGATCACAAAACAGCACACAGTTCAGGTCTTGTAAACACGGTTGCTGTTTAGATAAAAAAAAACCCCAAAACAAAACGATAAAAAAAACCCAGCAACAAAGGCCAACAAAAACGAGCCGCAAGAAAACAAAGCATAATTATGTCTGATGAAGGACAAGAGGCAGTGCAGATGTGTTAACAATGGCTGCCCCAGGAAGGAGGAGGAGGAAAAGAAGGGGGCTGAGGTCAGCATACACTGAGATCTCCCCAAATAGCCGGGAGGGATGCCTCAGAATGCATATAAATATGGAGGGAAAAAAAGGGAAGTTATGAGAAGTGAGAGAGCAAAGATTTAGAGGAGAAAAAAAAGCAATATATAAAACGGAAGAGAGAGAAAAAGACAGGGCAGGGTGAGAAAGAAAAGACAGAGAGACAGTTTCAGAGATTAGGGATTTAAGGACTGATAGGAGGAGGCTTTTGTGCAGTCACAGAGGAGTAAGGGAGAAGGAGGTTTTATGCTAAACTATGCAAATTACATAGTTCTATGACAAGAGCTACACGGGCTGGGAAAACACACAAGAGCACACCGATGTAGCTTGATTCTAAGAAATAGACATACACATACATACACAGTCACATAAATATGAAAACAGCAGAAATGGAAAATGTCACTTTAACCCTTGGCCACGGGAGAATAAGCAAAAACTTAATGAGAAAGTTAAAAGTAGATGATCACAGTGATTGTTGTTTGTATAACTACTTCTGTACTTTTGTTACCTGTATAGAGACACTGCTAAAAGATCCTCCTATGACTCCTGCGATTGCAAGCGGGCTGTCGTCCTGCAAAGCATATGATCCATCGGGACAGATGAACTCTGTGTCGTCCACCTTGGTGAGAGAGGCTCTTACGAACTCCAGAGCCTGGGCAACACAGAGACACAGATATTTTAGAACAAGTGTAATGGATCATGTAGGGTACAATATGGTCTATGTTTTCTATTAATTCTTAATCAGCCTTTTGAAGTATTTTTGCTGTAATGAATGTGCTACATAAATAAAAGTTGAATACGTTGAGGTTATTTTTTAATGCAAAGTTTCTCTCTTCTCTAAGGACAATGAAAATCTATTGCTTCACACATGAGGTTGATTCATTTCAGTACAGGGTCCAAATTGTAAATTAACTCATACGAGACCAAGGCAGATTATACTGTATTTAAACTGCTGTGGGAAACAAGTTATAAATCCACAACCTGTTTAGAGAAACCAGATGTCAACAATTCAAGGTTTATGCAATCAGTCACAGAGCTCATTGCGTAAGATCACTAGATGCATCATACCTAAATAGCTCAGCAATAAGAAGATTTTTTTGAAGATAACAATCCTTGAGGGGAAAGTGCCATCCTTTCTTTTTATCTGGCTCATTTCCCCCATCGAAAATAGCTTCAATCTATCTTTCTCATCACGGATTTGCTGTTATCATTCAAGGCAATATCCTTTTTCCTTTGTGAATAAAATAGAATTTTGAGGTACATTTACTTCACCTGAATATTACCTTTTAATGAGAGCCTATAGTTTTACTCGATTTAAAATGGAAACGTTGCACATTTAACTTCTGAGGCCAAAAATTACTTAGATGAGCAACTTTTTAAAGACAAAATATAGCAAAAGTTCAAGTCGCCCAGGAGCACAAAACAACTAATTAGATTTTAACTGTGCTGTACCTAAAACGTTACATCAGCATTCACATGGATTATCCCGATATTTCACCAATATGCTTTTGTGGGGATTTGATTACTTTCAGTGCTGTCATGTGTTTACCTTTAATGTCCTTTAAACTGACTTTGACTTACATATGTAAGATATGATTATGATGCGACCTAATTTTGTGGTAGTGAGACTAAATTTTAGGTGTGTGGGAAAACTACCATATGGCAGAAAATTACATTTGTACACTGTCTAGATTCATCATCTGCCATTGATGCACAATGGCAATCTTCACCCACCTGTTCAAGTGCATAGGTATCTCTGGAGCAGGTATCAAGAATGTGGACCCCTAGGGAGACCCCTGGTAGCAAAGCTTTGTCCGAGTTGATTCTGTCTATGGCAAACAGCATGGCCTCCAGCCTCTGGATCCCTCTGTCCTCATTAACACGGCCACATTCCTCCATGCCAGCTCCTTTTTCATGCACTGGAAACAGGCCGCCGAGCACCAGGTCACCCTCGATGCGGATCTCCCGACGTGACTGGGGTGGGTCTGAGAGCAAAACGCCTTGACACATCATGACCAAAACAAGAAAGGGAATGCGGGCCACCATGTTGTGCTCAGAGAGGATTGTCAGAACGCAAGAACAGGCGTGACAGAGAGCGAGACAGAGGGAAGCGAAGGGCTAAGGGTTAAGGTTAGGGGTGAGGGGTTACAAGTGAAGTGGACAGTGCTCAGTGGGGTTGAGTCAGGCAGCGGCCGTGGATTCTTGGGTTGTTTTGTGGCCCATGAAACGGTCAGGGAGAACTGAACTGGACCACACATGGAGGGGCACACCATCTGGGCATCAGTTCTGCTTGCAGAAGAAGGGAGAAGAGAGGAGGAGAAAAGAGAGGAGGGAAGAAGAGTGGGATATAAGTTTGTCAGTCCACATGCCACAGGGCAAATCTAAAAGCTGAAATACTTTTTGTGGTACAATGAAGTAGAAAGACAGCAAAGTAGACATTTTAGTGGAGTTTGGGGACACTGCTAACAAGGGCTCAGTCATTTCTGCTTTACAGGCAAAGCAAGGCCATGACTAACAGGGATATGGAATTGTTTGGAGATTTTACCCCACTCTTCTCCAACCTCCTCCTCCCTTACATCACCCGGTAAACTTTCTTATTGTAAGTGTGCACATGTGTGCGCGCGCGTATGTGTGTGTGTGTGGGGTGTCTGCCCCTGGTTGTATCAGGATAAGCCAGCTTAGATGGCTGGTTGATACACGAGCCAAGTCTTCTCATGCCACAGATCAGAAAAGCTTCTCTAATCTCATCTCTGTTCCAGCAATTCTCCGCTTGTCCATGAGTTTATACCCCTAAGTATATGTGTGCATGTGTGTGCGTGTGTGTGTTATCAGATTTATTGCTCCCCCTCTCCCTTGCATAATTACAGAGTGAGGGCTGAATGCATTTTACCATGAAAGAAGCTGTCTGACAACAATGAGGCCAACAACAGCTGATGCTACTTACTCAGCTTACGACTCAATTAAAGCTGTGTTTTGACTGTTTTCTTCACTAATGTGCTCCACCTCCATTTTTGTCAAAGCCGGCCTAAAATATATGAAATATATCAGCTAAATGTTAAAGACGGTACTCTACAGATTTTGCAGTTTACATGTTTGGACAGTACAACCCATGTGAGTATAAAGGTAAGAAATATACAAGAGCTTCTGTAGCTCTGGAGGGGTTTTGTCCTGTAAAAATACTTTAGCTTTAGCAGCATCCATGCATTGCAAGCTGAAGTGCAGAGCTGTGGGAATTTGCAAGGCAAATAATCTGTTGGGAGTCATTAAGGTTAGTGTACTGAGATCAGTATTTTAACAAGTAAAGAAACGGCACCTAGATATATTATGTGTACTATTACAATGCATCACTATGCTCTTTGCATTTAGAACAGGTATTGATAAGGTATCTTGTCATCTTAAATCTTAGTATGTAATAATGTATGCCAAGTGTGCTGTAATAGAGCAAATCAACTTCCCTACAGCTAGGCAATGTCTCTAGCTTTTTTAGGGATCATCAGAATATATGGAGTTAGGGAGCTGACAATTAAGGAACTGTTCGTTCCACAATAAAAAACACTGTTTGTAACTCATCATCAATTTTTACTTACCAACCTCCCTCGGGTGTGTGGGAAAGCAATTTTTTTCCAGCAAATGTCCAAAACAACATATTTTATGTTTCAAGATCAAGTGAAAAAGCTCATACAGTAGCCATTGTGATAGGAAAAACGGCAGGTGGCACTGACTTGGTAGGTCAGCAAAACCTTTACCACAGTTTACAGTTAGTTAATAGTCAGTGTTGTTTCTTTTAACCACAACAAAACACATTAAGTTGCTGATGAATTGCTTTTGTTTCTAAATCTTTATGGCAGATGTTGTCACATGTCACTAGTACAAAATGATGTATGATATCAGAAGTATAGAGAACACTGAATTCTATCAACACTGAAAGGCCTTTACAATTATTGGATGGATTTCCCTAGTGCTAGTAGAAATTAACTAGTGCTTCTCCCTTTGAGGTTGACATTTTTGGAAAATGAATAGTCTGAACTAGTGGATTAATTGATATAAAATTTCACAATGTAATGTTCTTTTTTTATTTTTTCCAGAAGAAGCACTATGATACCTTTGATTAGTATTTAATCTACTTAACAAATGTTCATATGACAAACACTCAAAAGTAACTTGTTTAGTATGGTATAGAACTCCTAAACATCAGCATGCTGGTTTTAAAATAACAACACACAGCCATGCTGCTGGAGGAATCCAACAGGGTGGGAGGAGGTTGTGGGATGCTCTCACTCACTTGTTTTCATTTCATATGTCACTGCTATTCCACAAAACGAATGGCTGATTTCATGCCAACATGCAGTGCTCAAGGAAAAAGGGGACTGAACCTCACATCTGAACCAGTTCTCAAAGGATACAAAGAGCCTTTGTGTGTTCTGTTCTGTTCAGGGTTCTTTACTGACAGGTCACTGTCTGCTTAATTTAACTAGTCTTGTACTATGGCCTTCCACTTCTGAAACAGCTTAAGAAAAAGGCGCAGGTTATTCTACCTCTAAGATAATCCCCTTTGTGAGATGTTGCTGCAGAGGCACTGAATGATCTGTATGGAGCCATTGTCACACAGGAGATATTCTGACTTCTGTAACTTAAAATCTGTGCTACCAGAACTTTTTCTGCATTTCACCTGCATAACCAGAGGCAAAAACCTCGCCTTACTTTGGGAAATCCAACTACCTGTCAGTGCTCTTGCTTCATGCCTGCAAGCAGAAAGTGAAATGCTTGCAGCCGACTGTGAGGACAATGCCAAGGCCACATTAAAGCAGCATGGGCCCCAGGGCTACAATTTTTTCAAAGTTAGTGGAATGGTCAGTGACTATCTTAAATTCTTTGTGAATATCCATATTCCAGTGCTACTCGTTCTTACCCAACAACAGCATTTGATACGTGTGCAAATGTATGTGTGTGTGTGTGTGTATTTGGACAGAATTTACCACTAATTTTAAATCAAGAAACAAGAAACATTACCAAATATCCAGGTCTATCAAAACCTAGTGTAGCTATCAACATCTGTGCCTCTCTCCCAGATGAGTTGAGCAATTTTTATACTAATTTTAACGCTCACAACAAGCACCCCAGAGCCCACCCAATGGGGCTGGTCTACAGGTGACAGAAACAGATCTTAAAACTTCTCAAAGGATTAGGACTCAGATTTTCTTGCATTGCTGCTATCCTCCACACATTATTTATTATGTTATTTACCTACTGTTCCAGGTGATGCTATATCATTTCCTTGCACACTGCTTTAGTACACCTTGAAATCAAAAATACATAAATTACATTTCTGTTTATTGATTACAGATTTGCTTTCAATACAATTTTCTGGGAAGCAGTTCCTAGACTGTGAGAATAGGTAAACCATTCTCATCTACAATGCATGCCTTAGGGCTGCTTTCTGAGTCCCCTAGAGTACAGTCTGTTTACACAGAAATGTGTTGCCAAATATGACAACAACAGAATCATAAAATTTGCAGATGACGCCACAGAGATGAGACTAATAAGCAACAGTGGTGAGAGGCACTATAGAGAGCAAGTGGAAGACCTAACCATATAGCGTAAAGAGAAAAACCTCTCCCCAAATATCAATAAAACAAAAGAAATCATTTAGAAAGATCAAAGAAAATCATATTCTTATTTCCATCAGTTGGTCATCTCTTGTGGACAGTTTTAGATTTCTAGGTTTACACATCACAGACACCCTCACATTGTTGCTCCACATTAACTGCATTCAATAAGGCACAGCAGAGATTGTATTCCGAGGGTTTCAAGAATTTTGGCATGAGTATCTTGTGTACTTTTAATGGAGTGCCATCGGGAGTGTCTTGACAGGCTTATTCGTAGTGTGGTTTGGCAAACTGACAGCTTAGGATGGCTGCCTGAAAGAACCACAAAGTTAGTAGCAAGAATGGTTTGGTCTAACTTCATAATGATTAGACCAAACAAACAGACCCAAACCTTACCACCAGCAGTGCATTTTATGTTTTTGTACTATCTTGCCCATTGCCTGTGTCCTTTGTCTTAAGGCAGTCAGGCCATAAAAATGTGATTGTGTGACTAATTTGAATGAAAATAATGTTGACCTTGAACTTTCTAACAGATTGAAATGATACTGTTTCGCTATCTCGCAACGATGTTATTTAGTCGTCCCAGTATTCCAAGTATCATCTGTAAGATGAATAGTTTTTTGCTACTGCCAAATCTTTCGGCCAATCCTTAAACATCATGAACAAGAAACATGATTAATTCACAAACCAGTTTTATTTAGATGATCAAGCATACCCTGGGAGTTGGTATAGGTTTGTGTAGCGCCGTACGATCCAAGCATAGTCGCTCCACTGCGGCCTTCTTTTTGCATGGATAGCATGCATTCTACGGGCATCGTGTTTAGTAAGTCTTCAGCTGTCAGACTGTCATGGCAGCAAGAACAGCAAAGGATTACAGCGAAGGTGTTTACAAAATGACGCTAGCAAATTTAGGCTTTATTTAAATGATGGAGGTAGCTTCTGGGTCTGAAGTCTGCATTTTTTTCTAATATCCAGTCTTGGGGGATATTACAAATCTGTGCTAGTGTAAGCGCCTGTATATTTGAGGTCCGCTGGTTTATTGACTAATGCTGGTGCATTCTGATAGGTTCTAACAGTATAGGCACATGGGAACAAGGTCACTGCAAATGTTAGCTGCTCTATTTATTAAGACCTAGCATGTGTAAGTTAGCAATAATGCATGCAAGAGTAGGCTAATGAGACAAAACTTGTCCTGCTTTTAGGAGGCTGGTCTAGCGGCTTGTGTTTTATATCAGATATTTTTTTAACTTCATTTGAGAGGGGCTTGAATTTATATTTTGCATCAGAGCACTTTAATCTTCCCAAGACCCATGTGAAACAATACTACACATCAGTAAAAAGAAATTATGCTTACTTGGTTACTTACTTACTTACTAGCTAAATGCAAATTACTTTGAAGGGATAATCAATGTATGCTTTTTATGATGATTTATGGCTAAAACACCTAAAAAAATACTTAGAAAGTTATTTCAACAAACCTAGATCCTTGTGAAGAATCTTAAAAAGCATACATTGTCCCAGAACAAGCTGGCAGTTTATGATTGCATAATGCAAGTGTTGCAGAAGGTACGACCTCAAGAAGACTTCCCTGGAATTCTTCAATTGAACAAAAAGACCGATTTGTTCACTTAAAAATATGTAAAGTGTTTAAAGTAACAGATAATTTGCTCATGGACACATAAAGGTATCAACAGGATACAGGTTACAGGATTCTTGATGTGTTGGTAGCACAATTTGGAAATACAAGACTGTCAAAAAAACCTTACATGCCTTAAATAAATTACACTCACCTGCCACTTTATTAGGTACACCTTATGAGGTGGTACGTGCTACTAGCAGGTTGGACCCCCTTTTGCATTCAGAACTGTCCTAAGTCTTTTTGGCATAGATTCAGCAAGGTGCTGGAAACATTTTTAGGTCCATATTGACCTGACCGCTTTATGAAGTTGCAGTATATTTGTCAGCCACACATCAGTGATGTGAATCGCCTGCTCTACAGCATCCAAAGGTGCTCTGTTGGTTTGAGATCTGGTGACCATAGAGGCCCTTTGAGTATCTCACTGTCTTGTTTAGGAAACCAGTCTGAGATGGTCTGAGCTTTGTCACATGGGAGGTTGTCCTGCTGGAAACAGCCATTAGGATAACACTGTGGTCATAAAGGTCATAATGAACATTGGTTGGCAACGATCAAGTGGACTGTGTCATTTAAATCAAACTCAGTGGGTAGTAAAGGTCGCAAAGCGTGTCAAGACAATATCCCCTGCACCATTACATTTGCAGGTGCAAATTATACCCTCATATTCCTGTTGTTAGCTAACAGAAGTGGCACCCGGTGTGGTCATCTGGTGCTGTTGGTTACCTAACAGGGCAGTCTGGCCATTGTCCTCTGACCTCTGGTACAACAAGGCATTTTTAACCTGAGAACTGCTGCTTAATGGATATTTTCTCTTCTTCTAATAATTCTTTGTAAAGCTTGGAGATGCTTGCATGGAAGAATCCCTAAATCACTAGTTTTTGAAGTACCAAGACCATGTCATGTTTAAAGTCACTAAAATTACCTTACTTCCCCATTTTAATACTTGGATTGAACTTCAGGAGGTCCTCATGATTTTAATGCACTGGGTTGCTGCCACTGATTAATAAGCTATTTATGGTAACAAGCAGTGGGACAGGTGTACCTAATGCAGTGGCCATGAGTGTAGAGCACTTGTTTATTTGTTCAACTTATACACTCACCAGGCTGTTGCTTTGCTGACTTGTCAAAGTGCCAGATTATATTGCTGATGTCTATTTAGTCCACAGCAATTGTTTTGAAGGTATAATTAAAAGATATATAAGATCTAATGTTTTTCCCCTTCAAATGCAGTGAAATTACCCATCAGTAAATTAATAAATGCAAGCAAACAAACAGAATTTTGTGTGCACACACACCTTGACCCCATCACCAGGATGTCTGATCTTAGCCAGAAATGTTGTCAACCCCAAGAAGCAATCCCGTTAGCCTCCCTCATTCTCTCTGTGTTGTTGAGTTTGCGTTTGGCTACTAAAAAGTCACTCACAAGGCTTGAGTAAGACATAGCTCACTTCTTTTGAATTCTGCCACTTGTGCCTCTCCTGCAATCCTCGGGAGAGATAAGACAGAAGCTGGAGGTTGACGTTGTGACTAGAAAAATCAATCTAGACCAAGGAGCAAGCTCATGGTAAAACTTCTCTTGATTCCTACTTTATCTGTGTGTGTTTATGTGTGCGTGTGTGTGCACGCGCACATGTGTAAGAGAAAGTGAAAGAGTAAGTCTCCCCTCTTTAGTGGGCAGGTAGGAGGATGAAAGCTTCTCTTAGATGCAGGCAGCTCAAATTTTTCTTCAGGCGGCTGCCATACCTTTACTACTCTGCTCTGTAATATCACACACATACAGACGAACGCACACACCCAGACAAACACCCGCCCACACACGTGCACACACACATGCACAAACACACACCTCTGCTTCTCTGAGGGGTTGACCTAAAAGCAGACTATTTCTATGTCTTAGCTTCCTTGTGCATCAACCAACAGAGATCTGAATGAGTGTGGTCAGGAAGCACGTAAAGGACACACAAAATCAGGTTATATGATACATAATAAATTCTTACTGTAGGCAAGGCAGGAGTACTAATACATAATTTGAACTGTAAAATTTATATCATTTATATGGGCATATATTATTTATATAACTGTGATGTTCCTGTCAAATTCTGACAGGAGATTACCTGACATGGATATTTAATTCCACGTAATTTCTATATTTTGGAGGGACATGGGGGATGACATTGATGGTGTCAATGAAAGATTTATATCAATTCTCAAAACCGTCACACATCCTTGATGTTTGTCTGTAGTGGAGAAAAAAAAAGATCCTCCTTGAATGATTTCCAGTATTCCCCTGAAAAAGCTGGAGTCCCTATAAATATAGCCTCCAAAAATTAAAGTTGATGATGATAATAATAATAATAATAATAATAATAATAATAATAATAATAATAATATCATTATTAGTAATTATATTATTGAGTCTAAAAAAAAGAGAACACTGTCATGAGATTAGTTTTGAGTACAACACTGCAAGAAGGCTGCAGATCTGGCTATGTGTTTGTTTTGAGGGTGTCTTGGTGTAAACGCATGCTTATGGATGTGTGTTGTTGAGTTTAAAATTGTATATTTATGGAGCTAGAACTCTAAGAGTTCCTCCAATGCACTCCTTTGAAACCATGCTTTGTTATAATTGGCAGCTCTTGAGGTCAACTTCCCAGAAATGTGTCAAACAATATCTCCCAGCACTTTTACACTATCTCATGGTGTCCGCTGAAATTGAATGTTTGCTTCATTATAACCTCTTGGAAAGTTCCCAAACCCAGCTTCCTTTCTCAAGAGCAACTGTGCAAGTGGAACACACACTGTGTAACAGAAAATCTTTTTGTCCCCTTTTCCATTACTGAAAATGTTTCCAAGGAGGTTAAAGTACAGGACAATAAGCCTTGGGTTTTTCATGCAGAGCAGTGACAGAGGCTGTATTAAAAATACTTATTTAAAACGCTGAGTAGTTTTGACCCCAGCTTGTTTTTTTGGTGTGGCAGGAAAACAAACTGGTACTAATCTTTATAGAGAATGAACTAACTCTCACTACTGCTACATCACAAAACACACCCTTTGCCACATTAGTGGTTAACAGCTTTTTTCCTTTCTTTCTTCTGTACTGCATGGTGCCATTCTTTGGGAATGTAACATTTCTCCAAAGACATACTTTGACATTTGAGGATTGATTGTAAAGTAAAAGTGAAATCCAATCAGTTGCATTGTACATCCAGTGTGCCCTTCGCCTGGATGGAATGTCATGAAATTGGCACATCGAAATGTGACGAAGACTGTTGATTAAATTTTTGTTTCTGAATGATTAAACCCCTAATTAGGCCCATGAAAGTGCACATCAAAATGCTGTCTATCCCATCTGCTCCATATTTAAGCATGACCAAACAAAACAAACAAACAAAAGTATCATTTGACACCAAACTAAGTCCAAGGTAACAAACTTACCAAACTACTACCAACACACATTTTACTTGTTTATTCTTGAGAAATAAGATGCACCCGCACAAAATTTAAAGCAAACATTTTTTTGGTTTGTTGTGGTTTGTTGCTATCTGCACTATGTGCTGCTATGTGCTGTGACTTTAAGCAAGGGAGAATCTGCCCAAACAAACAAACAAACAAACAAACAAACAAAAATAAACAGGATGTCTGCTTCCTGTAAAACCACGACTTCTTTTTTACAGTTAATTCACAGACTGACATGCAGACATCTACCTTTGCATTAGATAGGCACACACAGCTATTAACTGCCTTACCTGAATTGAAAAGGATGGGAGAAGACACCAGCTGGCACATAGCAACATCATCAAAGAGCCCTATTAGAGAGATATGGGGGGGATACTTGAGGTGAGTAAAGAACAGGCAGAAAATAACAGCACTGTTGACTAAAAAGAGAGAGCAGGAAGACTACTGACCCTTCTCCTTGGGAGCTATGATGCAGAGTAACATCTGACAGACAACCCTATTTCACCTCTGACCCTGCTCAAGTCAAACCACACTCCTCTTTTGCTTCTCATGTTACATCCTCTGGTTGCTCCAAAGCAGCTTCCCTGCATCCCTTCCTCCACCCCCCTCCTTTGCTGGTGCTCCACTCTTCCTATTTATTTCCACCTCCCTTACACCCACCACAGCCCTCACTCTCTCCCTAACAGGCAGGGCTGCTGTGGATGACACGTATCCAGCTGAGAGCAGCCATGCAGGGTCGATGGACCATGGTACGCTGAGAGGAGAGATAGCCCCACAACCTGTGTGTTTCCACTGACTGTGTGTGTGTGTGTGTATGTGCCTGTTTATCTGACTATTACAGATCTGACAGAACTGAAAGCTGCTCCAATGACATGAATCTCACAGTATGAGAAGACACTGTATGTATGTGTGTGTGTGTGTGTGTGTGTGTGTGAGGTCTTTCTTTCTTTCCTTTTTAAGAGAAAGAGAATGGATGTAGCATCAGAAGCTTTGCTGCTGTGTGCTGAACAACAGACCCCTTTAAAGACGGTGCACACTGTCAGAGCTTTATCAGTTAATTCATCAGTGGCTTTGTGTGTTTCAGCCTCCTTCCATCTCTTTCTCCTTTCTCATTCTTATCTTTTAAGGCCAAGTAAGAACAGTGGTACTTACAACTGTTAAGTGAATGTGAATTCAAGGTATATGAATTGTTAAAGACGGAGTACGGTGTAGCCTTTTCAAATTGTGTGAAAAGTGTACTTTTTATTTTCCCACTCACAAAACAATGACCTGCGTGTGTGTGTGTGTGCGCGCGCATGCGTGCGTGCGTGTACATATGAGTGTAGAACTGGTGTCCTAGACTTCTGACAGTGTAACGGGTGCAATGGGCTGTGACCATTAATTATTTACAAAGTGCGTTTTAGGCAGGAAAGGCTGATGATCCATAAATAGGACAGAAACATCTCACAAAATACAACAACCAAACAACGAGCAAGACATGATGCACAACCCTCCAACCCTTTAGTATTAGCGCATAAATCTACATGTTTTTTTTTTAAAAAAAAGTCTTATAAATAAGTTCTTAAAAATTTTTACTTGCATTTTATAGCTCTGCTTATTATGCCATCTTTTATTACCATTTACCAGTTAAAATCAATAATCAGGTACTGAACTCGGCCTTTCCTGTATTGATCAATCGGTATATTTCTGACCTCCATTAGGGTCCAAGGTTAAAGGTGGTATCATGTTAGACATGACATAGAAATGGACCTTAGAGAATTGCAAATATTAACCACACACCCTCTGAACTCTGGTTTCTCATAATAGAATGATCCTCCTTCTGTTACATACTTGAAAGTAAATTTGAAATGAAAATAGGTTTAACCCGTATAGAGCACGTTTAGAGCTACACAGGCTAGACTCTGCTCTCATGTGCAGTGGGTACTCCAAAAGGATCCTCTACTAAAAGAGCTTTTAACCTTCGAGCACCACAAAAAGTCTGCAGTGGGAGTACTTAGCGCTCTGTTTTTTGTAAGTTGCGGTACAGCGAGACCTCCAAAATGGTTTGAACTTAACCATGAAAATGCATTAAGTGACAGAAATTGTATTAATAGTTTTAATTTCATTTCAACTCCGCTTTGTTCGAGTCTCGTGTCAAGTTACAATGTTAAACAAGGTGTTCAAACATATAAAATATGCACATTTGTCTCTGTTTTTCCTCTGTTTTATCACCGTAACTCCAACATGTTTGAGTTGTTGACAGCTGATGGCAAAGAAAGAGCAACGTCACCCAACATCTGAGAAACTTTTACATTTAATTGACAAAAATAACACAAAAACAATTTAGAAATTATTCTACATTGTGTTGAAAATCGATTAATATTTTATCCTTTCCCACTAAGTTTCAGTCAGATGTCTCTGCATGTGTGCATTCCCTGGGTTTTGTGATCTCCAGCACGTCTGACTGCATGATTTAAACATTAAAGAATGTCTGTTCAACCTAAAAACAGAAAAGGGTGGCGAAATGTGTGAAAGCATCCATCAGACCTGCAGTTTATCACTATAGAAGGCAGTGGACCTGTCAGAAGTAGAATTACTCCTCAGTGGATTGCATCTATCAACTTAACTGTCATGTAATGACCCTGTGAGACATCATGACGCATCAGTCTAACTCACCATGGCACAGATCTTGTGGTACCCTACTTAATTCATGTTCACACAGCTTGCAACTCTGTCCTCAGCATGGTCGATACATGAGGTGCACAGAGCTTTAATAGACAGGTAGAGAGTAATGGAGTGTTGACCACAGTATAAGCTATCTGAGGCTGTTAGAAGAGTACATTTAATTGAGTTGGACAGAGACAAAAGCCTTTCAGATAGGACCAAATGTTGGTTGGCTTTGCTTGATTTCGGTTAGGTGGTTATGTGCAAAAACCAATTACATTCCTCACTAATTATTAGAATTTAAATTATGTACTAAGTTTATGATTTGCCCTCCCACATTAGCCCTGGAATCCTCATCACTGTAATTGTAAAATTCATTGTTCCCACATCAGCACAAAAAGTTCAGTCGACTGAATTTAAACAGGAAGTCTTTATTTAACTATATTAAAAAGCTCAGTTTCGTCTTTCTGACTTGTGAATATTATAATAATGTTTATGTTTTAAAGCAAGGGAGGATTTTATTTTTACTTTTTTACTATGAGTGACTATCAATATCAAACAAGACAAAAAAAACCCCCAAAACAAATGCATACCCACTAAAAGCGTATATGCACAAATGTATATAAATAAGACCTGAAGTGAGAATTTTTAAGTACTTAGTGCAACATTAAGTTTATTGGGTCATATGTGAGAAATTATAAAAGCTATAAAACAAGCTGACTTTTAGGCAACAACCATAAAGCATACGCACACAGACCACTTTAGGTACACCTTGCTCCTTGTGGTCTTGGATCCCCTTTGGCTTGCAAAACAGCCTTAATTTGGTGCTGGAAACATTCCTCTGAGATTTTCATCCAGCAGAGATCAAGACTCATCATATCAGGCAACATTTTTTATTTAATTTTGGTGCGCCCATGCAAATTAAAGCCTCAGTTCTTAGCTGACAGGAGCGGTATCCGGTGAAGTCTTCTGCTGCTGTAGCTCATCTGCTTTAAGGATCGATACGTTGTGTGGTCAGAGAGGCATTTCTGTGTAGCTTGGTTTCAGTTAGAAGTTATATGAGTTGCTGTTGCTGTCCTATCAGCTCAGCACAGTCTGGCCATTCTCCTCTGACCTCTAGCATCAACAAGGCATTTTCATCACAAGAACTGCTGCTCACTGGATAGTTTTTCTTTTCTTTGTAAAACCTAGAGATGGTTATGTGGGAAAATCCCAGTCTGGCACCAACAACCATGCCTCATTCAACTCACTTAACTCACTTTTCTTTCCCATGCTGACGCTTGGTTTGAACTTCACTATGTCATCTTGACTAAGCCCACATGCCTAAATGCTTTGCATTGCTGCCATGTTATTGCCTGATTGGATATTGTGTCTGCATTCACGAGTGGCTGAAGAGGTGTACCTAATGAAGTGGCTGCCACTGTTGTAATACTTGTTTTCAGTCGTTGTGCTTTGCAGAAGACATTTATCTAATACATTTAAAATTAAATCTAAATTCACAATTGTCCAAAGGACATTTTCAACTTATGGCACTATGCTGTACCTACTATTATTTATTGATAACTTCACAATGACATTCACAGCTCTCATGCAGTTCCCAGGTGTGTGCCAGATGCCCGCACAGCAGTGAGCAAGGAAACGCTGAGTGGTCGGATAGAGAGAGTTTGACTTGAGCAATATGGGTGAATACTGTATGAACAATGTAGTTACTATACCTGATGCAACAGGGGAGGAAAGGTTACTATGGCTGTAATGTGACCAAGACCTGAGACGCTTTACAGTACTGGACAATTCTGTGTGTGACAGGAAGTTTTGCCTGGTTATGACATAAAAAATGAAAGCAGAACCACTTGGTATTTCACGCAGTAGTCATTTACCTATCCCAGTTTATAAAACACTGCTGACCAGTGACATGAGATAAAGAAGAAAACTGACACTGTGTGTGCTCCTCACAGGTTTAGTTAAAACAGGGATAAAGCCGTTAGCTGAATGCCCTCCATTTTAAATCACATATTCACAGACAGAAGTAATAAAAAACTCAGTTGCATGCCACTATCACACTACCAAAGGGAATATAAAACACTAACATTAACATACATAATGACTTGTACTGCTGTTTTTCCATTTTCAAATTGCCCATTCCAAACACTAACCCAGTTCTGGATCTTCATCTTGTTATTACGCTGTGTATTATCAGCTATCAGTTAAAACAACCTTTAATTGGCATCAGATGAAAAAGGTTGTAATCCAGCAATAAAACATCTGGAAATGTCACGACATCTGCACCATGTAACTTTTGTTTTGTATCGATAGCCGCTATTGCATGACCAGGAAGCCACCCCTCACTATGCATTTCACACATTCTCTCACACACACAGTTTCCCTGCTCAAGATCATAATTTATTAACAAGTCTGATCTCTCTCTGAGACACACCATCACAGCTGTACATCCCACTGCCCTTTCGCTCACTGCCTCATCCCCTGCGCGTATGTATGCATGTGTGCATGTAGTGAAAAAGGGATGTCAGTGCACGCAGTGTATACACGTGGATGCTGGTAAGTGTGTGCGCAGCTCAGTGTATGCTGTGACTGTAGTTAATGATGAGTGGTGAGCTGTGGGAAGCAGGAGTGATTTCCAAACACTTCCCTGTTTCCTCACTGGAGCATAACAGTGAAAGGATCATGTTGAGCACAGCAACAGTGTTTCTATAAAGAAAAAAATGATAAAACTGGAAAGACCTTCAAAGAAAGAACTTCAGGAGGCCTCCGAGAATGGATGAAGGACCTATTTTTTGTGTTAATGACTACTCCCTACATGGAATCACTAAAAACAGCAATTATCCTCAAAATGAAACCATTTAACAAAAAAACAAAAACAAAACCCCAAAATGATACATGCTAGAAAACCAGAATCTTTATACAAATATGCCAGTGTAACTTTTTCTCTATGATGCCTTCTCCTGCTTTCTAGGATTCCTTAATTTAGGTCACTGTTATAAGCATTATGTCCCATCACTTTTATTGGTCAATAACCGTCTTACAGACAAAAAATATGCCAAATAAATATTTTGTAAAATTTCGACATGCTGGCTTTTGGAAGTCAAGGACTGATATTCAAATTATCAGTCCTTGGTACAGCCAAACTCCTAAATATCATGTTTAAACAACAACAACAAGACAATCAAGTAGGTGAAGCCAGACGTCGATGTGGCAAGTTGGCAATGTGCAGATTTAAAAGTGGGGAAACTAGAGATCTATTCATTTGGAACAAACTTCCATGTGTGTTTTTGTTTGTTTGTTTCTGTGATGAAGCTGCCATGAAAGTGATAGTGCTGTCTTATTATGATGGTATAGTACATAAAGCTGAATGCAAATATGGCTTCATGGAATGATACCTACTTTAACAAAATATCGGGCTGATGGTGAGCAGCAAATTATTGCATTTAATTACTTCAATAGACACTCGCTTATTCTTTTAATGCGTGGTGATGCCACTGGTTGGTCATAAATTCATCCCATAGGGACAAATAGCCATTCATACTTATAGCAACTTAGAGGCAGCTGTTAACCTACATGTCCATGCAGGATAACACACATGGAGCAGACTGACAAGCAGAAGCAGAACATAGTTCATGTCCATATTTGTTCATCAAAGTGGTTCATTTGTTTTTTGCATGAAACAAGTCACTGTCATTTTTAACCTACCTGTCTGCTTACTGTGTTAGACTCGTCTTGGCTTTACACTGAGATTAGATTCCATGTTTTCATCCCCTCATCTTCAGTGTTGATGAACACAAGAAACCAGAAAGAGAAAGAACAGAACAAAAGAGGAAAAGTCATGATTTCACATCAGTATAACAATTGTGAAAATACAATCTCGTGTGATGTTAATTTCATTTATGCCTTGTAGGTATGAGACTGCCTATAAAGACTTCGAGTCAGGAAGAAAATGAATTCAGCACCAAGGACAGCGGCATAAAAAAGCACTCTGCTGTCCTCAGAAACACCTGAGCGTCAAAAGTATGGAGACACTGTTGACCAGTTTAAATGAATATTACTGTAAAGCAGGAGCAAAAGCTGGTAATTGACTGTCAGTGGCAGCTTTTTCTATGCTTGAGTTTTAGTGACGTATGCTTCATCAAACATTTTAACAGGAAAATATCCTTCTAAAAAATGTAGCATACAAACGATATTTTTAACATACGCACAAACGATTAAATAAAGAAATTATTTAAAATTATTTATATTCCAGTTAGTCACACTTAATCCTCTTCACTGGAGCGCCACACATCTCAGCAAAATTTCAAATGATAATTATATAATGTGATTGTTTCAAATAGTTCTAAATCATGCAAAAATATTTGTATATTTTCATCCTTGTCTATTAAATTTTGCTCAGTTTTGATAGTTCTTTAAATGTTCTCATCCTTTTATATTCAGTAAAATTATGTTCCATTTTTAACTGGCTAGGACATTAGTCACATAGATAAATAAAGAAATAAATAACACTACATGGAATATCCATATTGCTTTCTAAAATTTTAATTGAATATAACAAAAATATAGATAATGTCTTAAAAACACTCTTGGAGCAAAATTCCCCTTTTCCTCTCTCCTTTTTTTCTCAGCAGTTAATGTACATCCTACTATTGGTAACATATAGTCACCAACTTATGATTAAACACACCTCCGTCTCAGCTGTCATGCACAATCCTGTCAAGCTGTTGAGCAGGTGCATTTCAGGATGTTAGAGCTCCCCACAGCACATATGGCTATAGCTGCAGAAAAGAGGTCATGATAAAGGTGACGTTCTAAAAATTTCTATGAGTACTGTGTTATATTTCTAATACACAAGTCGCTTTTGGATTTAACTGCTATTAACTGCCACTGTGCCCCATGAATAATAAAACTTTTTAAATGTCCTATAAAAGCTTAAAGAACTGACTACAACATAAATTCTCACCATAATCTCTCATTTATGGCTCTAGAAAAGGGACTTTGGCTAATCTCCTGACACTGAAGAACGCACATAAATACATTTACACATAAGCATGTAAACACAAGTTAAAGTCTTAACATGTCACTACATCCCCACCTATAGTTGTCATCCTTGCACGCACATGCAGAGAGTTAATGATGTGCAAACTCTCTGTACAATTGTTAAATTAAACTTAGTTATGCAACAAGTTTCACAAAGAATTTACACTGATGTTGCTTTATATCAATAAGGACATCCCAGCCTAGTTAATCAAACATTACATTTTTACAATATACATAAAAACCATAATCATAGAAACATGAATATTTTATATTCATATATATTATTCTGAAAAAGCATGTAGCTGTCATTTTACACAAGCAATGATAACATGTTCACATTGAGCAAATACACTCTTATCTAACTGAGCAACATAGTTAATTTAAAAATTCTCATTGCTTATTATTTAGTAACCTAATCATTTTGATATCGCATTCCTAATAGAGCTAAAAAAAAACAAACACAGTATATGATTATCACAGATGGACATTTTATCATGGTTTGGTAAAATTATATATCACCTAGTAGTTCCCAATTCAATACAGTAACTCCAGTATAACAGAAACATTATTTTATCCTTATCTGCTGCATATCATTCTAGTAAAATATGACAATTTTGGTTAAAATTGATTAAGAATAATCAAAAGTCTTTCACTGACTATTCAACACATTGATGCATGTTTCAGCATGGGTCGTGTGGGGCAGGAATGATATCTGTTCTGAAGTGTGTCCAAAATGCACACCAGTAAGAATTAAACACAAAAATACACACACCTAAAATGCATTGTTTTTGTTTTTATGTTTGTTTTTAAAAGACAGCACATTATAGACCCTTAATATATTAAAGCTAATTACAACCTCTCTCTCGGGGCTTATAAAAATGCACCTGCTCTACATGAATTCCGACACGGGCCATGATTTTTCACTGTTTATAAAACTGTAATTTGCAGTTGTTTTTCTAGTAGAGTGCAGAAGATTTTTTTTTTTTTTTTTTAAAGGCCAGTAATAACATGTGGGTTTGGCTATATGAATCAATATGTTTATCCAGTTATCCTCTAAGTTCTGTTACCCCTCTACGCTTGTTAGTGAGAAATATAACATTGCTAGTTAAAGCCAGTATAGCTCATAGACAGCAACTAATGTGGACATTCCCATTTTGCTTGTTATACCTTCAGTGCAGGTCCACTTGCCTTTCCTCTAGCGCAAGGTGTGAAGTGGATCCTTAGATGCAAACGGAAAGTAACATTGATAAACAATAACCAGATCCAGATATCGGATCCACCTGTATGCCTCTTTTCAAAGACTACCCGCCCACCCTTCCCCGGGAAGCCTAAAGCCAAGGGACATGCCTCAGTGCGGTTTGTCTGAACCCAAATAACTTCTCCGCGCGGAGTGAAATACGCAACTGCAGATAGTCTTTGTTTCACCTTCTGTATCTTTATCGTGCATCTGCTGCAGAGATTAGCAACCATTTTCCCCCCGCTGACACAACCCAGAATTACTGAACGTGACTGAAAGGAAACAACAAGCACGTTTATGCAGTACAACTGGCTTTTTAAATCCTGCGCAAAGTTCAAAGCAAATTGTTCCCTACAGTAGGATTGGCTGACGCGCGCTTGAACGCTCCCGGACTGTCAATTCTTTCACTGCACTCTGACAACCACTGCCTACCAGTCAGGAATGTGTGAGATTTGACCTACCTTGACGGCTTCGATCCTTGAAAGGTTGCGCACAAATCTCAAGCTGCTGGAAGTTTGACTTAGTCTACTCCTGATCCCTCGGAGGAGTCGCACTGAGAGAGAGGATGGGCGCCACTGCTCTGCGCGCCAGCTCCGTGGCTGTGTGTGTGTGTGTGCCCGTGAGCGCGCGTGCACGAGTGAGGAGAGAGTAAGTGAGAGAGAGAGCGAGAGAGCGAGAGAGAAACAACAGACGAGCAGAGCTGAAGCCCCTTGCCAAAGGATGCTTCAGTCTCCTAGCAACAACAATCGATCTGGCAAGGAGACATTTTTATTGGATAAAAAGAAAACTTAGCCACTCACCCCCCCCCTTAGCACATGTTTACCACTCAGAACAACAACTCCAGCTTCAGTGAGTGAAGATAGAGAGTGAGAGAGTGAGAAGAGAGGTGTGTGTATATGTGTGTGCTGCTCCAAAATAGATGTTTTATGTGTATAAAGGTGCAGAGTGACACAGAATTTGTTCGCATTCATCTGTCCTTGTAGCCCGGCTCAAAACACATAAGCAGTGGTGTATATATAAAAATCCTTACCCCTTTTTTAAATTTTATGGAGGCTCTATTATGTTTAAAACACATTATTACAGTCAATTTTGTCAGCATGAAGAACAGCACTAAACATGCAGCCCATGCTTCAGCTAGCTCAGGCATATTAGAAGAGAAGGGCATCCAACCCCGGAGATGTGACTAGAAGTTTACATCATGCGTCACACTAACAGGATGCATGATATTTTTCACAAGTTAGGTGTCAGTCTCTCTTACCTGTGTATTTCCCATCAGGAGAACAACAGAAGGTGGCATTCAGTAGTGTGTGTGTAGGTATAGGTGTGTGTTTATGTGTACACAGGTACGCATCTGAGTATCTGTACTAGTACGATTATGCATATGGAGTCATTAGAATGCAAATATGCAAGTGCGCAGCCCCTATTGAACAGAACATACTCTTCACGCATGATTGAGTAACACAGCGTCCTCTTTCTCTACTCAACACCAATACACACAGAAATACGTAGTACAATGCACACAGACACACACTCGAACACAAGCACTCATTCGACTAAATCTTGATTTTGTATTGTAAAGTTAGTCAAGTGCATAGAGATAGCCTGTCTGAGGGCTTGCTCAGAGCTGTTTGTGATTGCAGCTAAAGGCCACAGCATATTGTTTTGCCTGTTTTATATGGAGATTTATGACATGAAAGTTTCTAACTAGCTTGGCCGTTTTTCCATACATGCAATGCATGATGCTACCTGGCATCAGAAAACTGTGAGATTAAGCTTTAGTTGAGAAGAGATTTCTTAGTTAACTGAAGAAGAAAGGGTAAGAGCATCCACTTCACACCTCTGTGAAACACACATGCATGGGAAAGAGGTGGGAAATGCACACACTCTCACTTGTGCCCAGTGTCAGTCACAGCTTTCTCGGACTTCCATTCCTCATCCCTGTCGTTCCAGCTCGGAGATGCTGGCTACTCTAATAAAGGCCTCATTGTCTGGATGGCATGCATATATGCAAAAAGCCTAGAAAGCCAGCTTTGTCCCAT
Organism: Maylandia zebra; assembly: GCF_041146795.1. Taxonomy (NCBI): domain Eukaryota; kingdom Metazoa; phylum Chordata; class Actinopteri; order Cichliformes; family Cichlidae; genus Maylandia; species Maylandia zebra. The sequence continues at coordinate 11,255,339 of NC_135173.1, read as the reverse complement.
AAGGGTCACTCAGCTTGAGAGCTTTGTGCCAGGCCTTTCCCCACAGACAGCAGAGTCAAAAAGAAAGAAAGAATGAAAAAAGAAAGAAAAAAGAAAGAAAGAAATAGAGAGAGGAAGAGAGCAACACAGAGAGAGAGAGAGAGAGAGAGAGAGAGAGAGAGAGAGAGAGAGAGAGAGAGAGAGAGAGAAATGAATGAGATAGATGGCAAATGTGGACATCCTGAACGTCACTGTATGAAACTACCTCATACTGTTATGTGTATTTGTAGAGGAATTTAACATTTTGCCTTATCATGGTGAATTGCTCCAGCTCATGCAGCAGGAAATGGCTCTGCTGGGATTATGTTTCCTTCTTCTTTGATTCCCCACAGATTGTTTGTGTCCATGCGCTAATAGAATTAACCATGCTTCATTTCCCATGGTCTTCTGTCCTTTCTTGGCCTCGTGATGGATGGAGCTTCACACAGAGGAGCGAGTGTGCTTAGAAGTGTGCCCAGTGTTGGTCAGACAACCGGTCTAGTTATAACCACAAGCGTCCATTTGCTTTGGTCAGTGTGGTCACTTGTGATGTTGCCAAGTGGACAAAAGAACTCATAGAAACATAAAGCTTGAGGCGATTAGGGAAATTTCTGTCTGACATAAAAGAAGTATATTTTTTAAATTGAGTCTTATGGTTAGTGTTGTTAAGTGCTGTTGTTTATTCAGATGTGTCGCTGCAAACCTAAGCATGTTGCCATGTTCTTTGTAGAGAGAAGAGGCTTCAAACAAGGCTAACTGTACAAATACTGACTGTATCATTTAACATGCCGCGATGTCCACTCTCGGGAAGATAGGCAGCTGTCTAAAATGTTTTCTGCTTGAAAAACATGAATAATTGTGAGTAATTATAAATGAACAATATAATAATAAGAAAAAGTAAATAATCTCTGTTAATGTAGAGTGATGGAGTTCAATTTGTTTGGAGGCCTCATAACAGTTCCCAGATTGATAGGCAACTTAGTTTTTCACACATTACACCTTTACACATATTGGCTTAGATTGTATTAATAAACAATGACATGATATTGTTCAGATGAGGTTGTCTGTACCTGATGTTGCAATTTTAGGACCTGGTAAGTTCTCATATATGAAACCCTAAAAATGTAGACATTCTTTTACACATGACTACAGTTCACATTTTTTGTAAACATGCATTGCAAAAAAAACAACCAAAACCCTGTAACCCAGGTTTTTTGTTCGGTTTGAATACTTCCTTGATAACATTCTCTTCTCTTGCTAAGGCCCCATTCAAAAGACTGGAATGGTCTGTTCAGAATAGCGTAGATGCTGTCACAGTCGCTACTCCACAAAAGTCTGCCAGTGTGTAGCTGGCATACGAACACAATGTTCATATTTGGAAATTAAGACGCATATCAAATTTGCCCTAAATTTGTTTTAGATGAATAGATAATAATGTGTGTGTTTGGGATTGTGTATCAAATGGTTAATGTTGTTTTTGGCTGTTTATGGCTCCTAACAGGGGGTTGGGCTCTAATTATCCTGGTTACAGAGGCATGGCCAACAGACTGTGGGCCAAAAACATTTCACAGGACGTGCACTGACCTGTCTCGTGTTCGTCTGCTCATCAGTCACCCCCCTTCACACACACATACACGCAAAAAAACTTTGTACTGAATACTTTGTCACTGAACAGTGACTCACCTGGCACAGCCTCAGTCTGCCATGTTTTACATCTAAACATTATTTGCTGCTATGCAAATATGCAAATTTCTAGTAGAGAAAAAAAAGAGTGAAGAGCAAAAACAAGAATTCTAATCTGTGTTTCTATTTCCCACTGTTTTTCTCATTCTCATTGTGTTTTATGGTTTATTGCTTTCTAATGCTATTAGAATACCAAGGTCCCCTGGTTTGCTGGTTGCCAGGTTTACAGTACAACCTACCCCAGAGCCCATCCTGGCATCCATGGTGATCAATATAATTGGGGATTGAACCGAGAACTGGCTTTTATAGGGAACTGGTTCCTGTTAGTTGAATCACTTGTAATACTTCGTTTGCTTGCCTATCAGTTCCACTTATCCGCTGAACTTGCGCTACAATCAGCTGATTTCAGTTTTTGTGCAGGCGAGGAAATTAGTGGCGCAGGTTACAGTGTGGATTTATTTTTTATTTTTACTGCACAAAAAGACAAGAGTGAAGTAGAAACTGCATCCAGGGCAGAAACAACTGCATTATAAACTTTCGCTCATTGCAAGCACCTGCACAGATTGCATGCTAATGCTAAGCTAGAATCCAGAACCCAGCCCTGCAGCCAGATCCTGAACTTCAACAGGTAACAAAAGCAGAGATGAGCAATCAGGTTGCAGCCCCTTTTTCCACCTATTCATGTTTATAAAGTAGAATCACTGTGCTGTTCACTCTGAAGTCTCTGTGCTGGTTTCCATATGTGCTGTTTCTGGTGTTCATACGTAAATACCAAGAGTCCTCATTAGGATTTGTGTTGGTCTGTGGGACTGTAGCCAATAGGTTTATATTATGAAATGGTAACTATGAGCATTTCATGTGAAAGTACTGTGAAGAGTAGTGTAACACATTTCTTTCTACAGGGCGTAACATACTGCAGTACTTTTAAGAAAAGTATGTTTGCCCACACAACATGCACAAACATTTGACCACACAGCATGTAGTTAATTTGCAAAAATGTAATGTCTTTGATATGTTGCTTAGCGATGGTGGTGACTCTCAAAGCAGAGCCAAAGAGAACCCAATGAGGATAGATAAGAGAACTGATAAGTGATGTTGATAATGGGATTGGAATCACTACATCCCTACATACTGCCACACCTTTTCACTGTCACATGGAGGCTGGGGATAGTTTCTGTGTAGAAACAGTTAGTGGACTGAGGGTTTACTAACAGAGTATCATACTGTTCAGCCTCCTCCCAAAAAACTTTATTCCAGGGTGCTGAAAAGGAGGCTGTCACTTGGATGGGCAATATGAATCATTTCCAATCTAAATTGTTTTAATGATTTGAGTTGGCTTATGGCCATGTCCTCTAAGCAATTGTACACTGGGTTCAACAGGATAATGGAGTATGAGGACCCCTTGTTGAGATCCTATTTTCATTCATATTTCATATACGCATAGATTTATGAACAGAATCTCAAGGCAAAGTTGGGATGAGAAGTGTGTACAGTCCAGCCTCTGCTTTTTGCAGTTGATATGCTTCTTTTAGTTTTGTTAGATCACATGTTTCACTTCCCATTTGGGATTGTTTGAAGTTGAGTTTCATGAGAGTTAGCACCTCCAAGTCTGAGGCATGGTTTCCTGCTGAAGCAGAGTGGATTGTTCACTCCAGGCAACAAAAGGACTCTTGTGATGAAGTGGGAGCTTAGCTGGAAGTCACAAACCTCACCTCTGGTCAGGAGCTCTGAGTGTTGACCAAAATATTTAGATTGCAGAACAGTGTGACACGGCTCAACCTCTGGGGTATACCTGCTGCTTCTTTGTGTCAAAAGGAGTTGATATATAGCCTGGGAATGCCTCGGGAGGGATTGGAAAATGTTGGGGAGAATGGTGTCTGTAATTACTTTCTCAGCCTGGTGCAATCACAGCCTTATGACAATTCATAAAAACAAATAAATGAACAAACTGCCAAAAAGCATCTGTTTTTCTAAAAAAAACCCCAAATAAATCATATAGTGAAGAATATATATAATCAAAGAAATCAATATAAGAAAAAAAAAAACAACAACCTATAAATAAACAAACATACACAAAGGGGAATAAACAAAAACAAAACAAACAAAATACAAAATAAATAATGACCCTTAATTACTGTTAATTTTAGTATTGTTATCGTGTAACTTACAAAAATGTAATTTACATATACAAATACCAATGCAAGCAATGAGTGTTTTCAGGTATATGTATACAAACACACACACAGTCTGTATAGTATCTGATCTGGCCTATCCTCTGAGCTTTCTCACCATGACCACAATTCATTAGTAATTGACCGCAGCAGCCTCACTCATTAAACATTAACAGGCTACTGGTGAATAATTGATTAATGATATGAGGCGATCTGCAGCAACATTCTGACAATAAGAGTGCATAGATGATAGAAGAAGAGGCCAAATCAATGTAAGTCAAAGACTCTGACACAGGATGCAGATATGTTCAATTACCTACTTATTCAATTACTTATAATTCAATTAACTCATGATTCAACTACAATTTAGATCGTTTCTTTCCCCCATATAAACAAACATGTAGTGCATGCACATTTTAACAGCATTTTGGATGCTGGAGACAGTTGGAAACAAACTGACTATTCCTTTTCTTAACTGTCTTAACTGGTGATCAAAGAAGTGTTAGCACAGTCGTAGTTTTAAAGCTAAAGCCAGTGTTACAGAATTTTTTTAGATCTTCATTTTTGAATCCTAATTTTGTAGAGCAAACACTTTGAACTCTGACAGCCCTCAACTGGTGCAGTTTTTTATTAATATTGTGGTCGGGATATTGCAGTCTGCAGTATTTTTTAGTATATCTTTTGGAGAGTCTGGCCATCTTGTCTCTAAAATTGAAAGACTGCAGGACTGATTCACAGTTTGTTGTAAATCCTCCAGATTAAAAAACAATCTGATTTTTTTTTTTTAGAATTACAGTCTGTGTTTTCTGATATGCTGTTCTTTTTGTATGGAAGATAAAACTTGCCACTTATGTCCAAAACTGCTAATATAATATATGCTTTAAAGATAAAGTAATTTCTGTCTGACACTTCTTGTTAGTTTTAGGTACAAAAAATGACTTGGGTTGCATTGACCCTTACGTGGTATTCAAGTCTGTGGGACATTTTTAGTGTATACTAAAAGATAAGATATTATGCAATTTATGTGGACCACTGGACTTGTGTGCCCTTCTGTCTGTTCTGAAGAGGGGTGTGTTTATTTGTATGTGTGTGATTGCATGCGTGAGTATTTTGTCTTTCTCCTTTTATTTTTCCCGCACAAGGCTCCACTTTAAAAAAAAATCATGCCGCTACACCTGTCTTCTACCACTTTCCCACACATTTTACCCTCTGTTTCTTGGCACTCTTTCTAATTTTTCTCACACTATATCCCAGCTGCAAATTTGAAGTGGGACACAAATACATAGCTTTGCCTCAGACAGTAGCTAAGATACTTAAATACAAAATTATTGTACTGTTTTTGTAAGCTGTATGTAGCATGAATGTGGCATAAGAGCTTCTATAAATACTTTAAGTCTGTCATGATAAGAACAAAACTTCATGTCTCTGTTTTCTTAATAAAAAAGGTGACTTGGAGCATAAAACAGTGTAAAAAATTAAGGTAGGACAATATTTTCTATAAGGCTTGGTAGTGCTACTCAAAAAAGAATTGTATTAATTTTATTAATCGCTTACTACTTACAGAAAAGAATTTGTTACACTACCTGTTAGATTACCTTTGGGCTAGTCAACATAATGGCTGAAGATGCACTGTCACAGGTAACTGTATAAAATTTTAGGCTACATGCATCCTCTACTTAGTGTTCAAGCATTAACAAAATTCAGCTTGAATCAATTCAATTCAGTTCGACTGACATAGCAATCAATAGGTGAAGGACTTCTATAGCCCTGTCCAGCTGTCCTAGATGAACTGCCTGTCTCCTGGAATCTCTTCCATGCTTTGAGGCTGTGCTAGGAGACACAAAAACCTTCTGGCAACGGCAGGTATTGATGTGCCAGTAGGAGTTAGACCACCTGTGCAACCTCGGAAATGTCCAGGTATTGCCTCATGCTACTAGTAGTGACACTGACCCTTGCCAAATGTAAAACTAGTGGGAAAAAAACAATCAGGAAAAAATAGAGTGAAAAATGATTCCTGCTTTGTTTCATTGTTGCTTCTCTAGTGCACCTGTTATTAATTCAATTGACAACAAAGTAGCTGAAACTAATTAATAACCCGATCTGCTACTTAATTTAGTTACTTTGCTAGGACTTGTTGTAGGTGTGAGTGGAGTTTGCAGTTTTCCACTACAGTTTTTTCCCTTTCATGCAACAAATATAAAAAGAATATCTCTATTCCTCAAAAGATGCAGATTGCTATTCTATTTTTCTTCTCCCTCCAAGTGAGTTGACAGGAACAGAGGAAGAAGAATAGTAAATGGACAGGTACTTGTACAGGGCTTTTCTACTCTAAATGAACACTCAAAGCACTTTTTAGTACAAGCCATTCACCCACACATAGAAACACTCATACAAGTGCTTTTTCATATGCACACTCACAATTTCAGTGGCTGCATCGATGGCAACTCGGGATTCAGTAACTTGCCCAATACTTCCACATGCAGAATAGTCAGAAATCGCACTGCTGACTTTCCAATTGATAGACCACCTATCTCCTGAACTACAGCCACCCTGAAAGAAGGACTAGGAAAAATGCTTTGCTTATCCCAAAAGTTGAGAAACCCCTGTGGTACAGCATCTAAATATTATGCAATAAGGAGCTTAAAATTAGTGAAAGAACATGATTGATGATTTGTTTAAATATCAACCCCACATGCAGATTTCTGCAGACTAATGCAAGTAATAACAGATTAGTAAATCTAATGTGATTACTGGATTTATTATAGCAATTCATTACATTAGTGTGTTACAAAAAATCACGGAGGGGATTACACTAGGGGTTTCCTTTGGAAGTTTCAACGCTACTGATACCATACAATTAGTAATTGAAGTTTGGTGCTTGCATCATCCAGAGAGTCTTACTTTCTGGCTTTCCTCACTAAAAATAAGCAATTCTTGAAATTCAACATTTTCATTTTGGTGGTCCTAAACATAGAGTTTGAAGATAGAAAAATATATGCTTTTTAAAATGAATAAACACAAACTGAGAGTTGATAAGTAATTGTGCCTCTCAGAGCATACAGTTGTATGGGTTGGATGTTGGAGAGGTTAAAACAGCAGAGAAGCACTTGCACTGATATATCTGAGGCAGAAATCTGAATCTTAGATACACCGTAAAATTAAGAGGACTCATCCATCTATCCATCATCTTCTGTGTTTCTGGGTCTGGGCTGCAGGAGCAGTAGCTTTTGCAGAGATGCCCAAGTCTATGTCTCCCCAGCCACCTCCTCCCATTATTTCTGGAGATGCCAAGTTATTCCCAGTCCACCACTGTCACATCATGTGTCCAGTGTATAATGGATCTGGCCTCCTGGGCTGCTCTCAGTAAGACATGCCAGAAACACCTCATCTAATAGGTGTCCTAGTAAAATGCCCAAACCACCTCAACTGGCTCCTTTAGTTCTGGAGGAGCAGCAGCTCTGAGATCCTTAAAGATGACCAAGCAACTCCCTCTACCTCTTTAACTTGCATCAATGATTTAATTCTTTCAGCACATGCATAACCGTAGGTGACATATCTGAGGTATCTGTGCTTTGAGACCAAAGGAGAGGAACCACTTGTATTTGCAGTCTTGTTCTTTCTGTCAGTACCCAAAGTAGAAGATAAGAACGTAGCTACACATTCACTTGTGTGTTTACTCTATTTATTATCACTTAAGAGAGTATTATCTGAACTTACATTTATTTCTTAGAGACTAACCTGTGCCTCACCTCTGTTTGGTGATTTACATAATGAGGATTTATTATTTGTTCCCAAAAGGAAGGCGAGTCTCCATTATGTGACTGTCTAAACAGATGTACGTCCCCACCAAATTATAAAATTATAGACTCACACACGTAAGTGCTGAAAATCACAGAATGAACATTAGGATAATAACAGGGTTCTAGCATCCAAAATTATAAAAGGCTGCTTCCTTAAGGATGTCAGGCTGAGAGAGAATAGAGTGAGATATGCCCACAGTGAGTGCTGATAAAACTCACTAGCACTTGGCAGGAACCGAAGGTGGCAAAGGTGCTCTATAATGAATAAGAGGCAGACTTACTCCTTTAAATCAACTAATGGTGCTTGTATGCCTGTACTCATAGAAGTGTGTCTTATCTGTCTTGTCTTCTGACAGCAGTAAGGCAGGCAGACCAGTTCATTATCACATGTTTTAATATTTAATTTTGAGATTTGATAAAAAAAAAAAAAGGATGATTCTTTAATGAGGTGATCCATCCCTGGCTATCAAGAGTCATCTAAACCAGGGCAGCTCTGCGATATCAAAACTTCTTCTCATCTTTGGTTTACTCTGAGGTAAGGCATGTTGTTCTGTCTTTTCCACATGTATTTATAGTTTATCTCCTAGTGAGTATTATGTAGCATGCGATTTTGATATACGCTTGTGCATGCATGCTTTAAATAGCGCAGAAATCATTTTATCCTTGTCCATTAATCTCCCATTTGGTTAATTATCACTTTCACTAATTACAAACCTCTCAACTGAAGTAGACTTCCTCTGCCTGGTTCTTCCCTTATTCTTCCTCTCATTCCTTCTCCACTATTTTCTGTGTCACAACATTGCAGCACAGGCTGTCAATGAGAAAACTTTTAATAAGCTGCAACTAGAGCTATAATGAAATGATTAAGACATCATGTAGCATGCTCTCATTTCAGGTGATCTTAAGTACAGCGCAGATAGTGACACTGAATGAATTTCTAGCTTTGCTATTATTCCCCCCCACACACACACACACTTTTTTTTAAGTGGTTGCCTTGGTTGGAACTGGTCACATATCTCCTTCCATCACACTGCTATTTCTGCCCATGCCAGTCGCTCCAGGATGGCTGCTCTGAGAGGAGTGCTTTGAAGAGCTGTCCAGGTGAGAGCTTGGCAAAGGCAGAGCTTTTCTGCTCTTTCACAACACAGAGTGCCCTTCAGGGACTCAAATTGCCCTGCAGTGTTATGGATAATACTCCTAGCCACACAAAAATCACATACACGGACACATGCCCAAGAACTCCATTTACAGCTTTCTCTGCATGTGCACAAAGGATGTGCACACACTCTTACAAGCAGACACTTACTCATACACACGCTTAGTTGTTCACATATTAAAATAGCAAGTTGGACTAACAAAAGAGGAAGACAATTAGTCTGGCATGAAACTTTCCCTTGGTACCATTTCAAATCTTAAAAAAATATAATAAAAAAAAAAGAATTAAGCACTCTGTTTAATTTTTCTCTCTGGACTTTAGTTCTTCTCTCCACCTTTCTTCTCATCTTCCTTTAATTTCAGCTCCCTTTCCTAATCAGCGGAAACATAACCAGGCTACAGACCATATGAGACCATATGTTCCAGTGTGTGTATATGTGTAATTATGTGTGTCCAATTTGGTGTGCTGTTCTATTCAAAGATGCTGAGGAGAGGCAATGATGGTGCAGAGAAAACTTAACGCATCTCTTGACAGAACCTTACAGGTACCACCACAATGCACTAAATGTTAATTCCAAAAGATATACTTTGTATATCTTGGTAACATTTTGATGAATAAATAAATTCTACATGTGCTTTGATTTCTTTAACGCTACAGTATTTGTGATTTCCTATGCATCTTGTGAAAAGCTTTGTCCAACATTTGTGTCAATCCTAAAAAAACAAACAAAATACAAATCCTATGCATTCAGTGATATACAACAACAGCAGACAAATATACAAGAGTAAATGCAAATACGCACACCTACTAACAAGAGCACCCAGAGAGCGCAGCTCCCCTCGAAGGGGAAGGGCTACACAAAAACTTGGGTGTTTTTTATTACAGCATGCTGAAGTCAGCCAGTTTTTATTACAATATAATGATGAAAGTCTTTAATGACATCACTGGGATGTTGTAGGGCTTCCTGTAAAAAAAAATAAAATGTGTGTTGTACAGCTCTCTCTATGCCATTACATATGATATATTACTCTTTATAGTTTCTTTAAAAAAAATTTCCAGGTCAACTTTGATCTTGGGTGCTAACAATGAAGGTCAAATGCTTAGCCAACTTAATTGCGCATGTCCCCCAAGGCTTAGTATATTGTTTAGAGATGGACCGATCTGATATTACGTATCGGTATCGGTCCGATACTGACCTAAATTACTGGATCGGATATCGGAGAAAAATAAAAAATGTAATCCGATCCATTAAATATCACGAAAGCACCTCACAAAACTTGCAACACGCCGTAACTCACCTCAGAACGTTAGCACGTCGGAGCAGTATGCATCACGTGATAGAGCGGCTGTGGCATGCGGGACCTGTGGTGGTCTGGATAGCATGTGGAGCTTCGCTAGCAACCCGGCATTTCATCTCCGACAAAGTTGTCCCCGAGAGAAGTAAAGCAAGTGTGTAAGTCTCTGAATGTTTGTAAAGCATTCCTGCGTTAAGCTTAACAAGCGATATATGGAGCGACTGCCTCTCCTGCTGCTACTTCAATCATGAAACTGCTTAACGATCAGCTGATCGGCTTTTCTGTCACGAGTCCGTGTCTCTAGTTTGTTTTTGGCCCACTTTGCACCAGAAAGAGGAAACCAGCGGCTGAACAACAGCAGCACGTTTCAGCTTGATCAGCTGTTGTTAGAATGTATTTAATATTAATTTCTACACCAGGATCTTTTTCTAGCTGACGGCTGGTAACTGTGCAGGGGCGGATCTAGCAAAGTTTAGCCAGGGGGGCCGATAGGGCATTAACAGGGAAAAGGGGGCACAAAGACATACTTTTCTTTCTTATTCTCATTTAAAATGTCGAGCTTTTAATAAATAATTATCTAACACCCAAAGTTTTAATCTGATGTAAAATGAATAGAAGTCCATTACTGTATATAGTGACTATTAAGTCTAATATATATACCCTAGTAAGCTATAGTACTTTTTCCTTTGGGAAGGTACCATCTGTGCAGTCTGCAATTTTGTTGAAGAAAGATGTTGAATCTATTTAATATTTCTTGAAAAATAATTGATTTCTGTGCATTTTTTTTCACACTGCATCAAATTAAGGTTGATTACGTCGATTGAGCATCATGAGGTGGCGCGTGAGGGGTGGTTCCCTATTTTTTATTTATTTATTTTTGTTGTTGCTGGGAGTTGGAACCCTATTAGTTAGGTTGCTTAATATTTCTGCTAAGTACTCTTTAAAATACCAGAATAGGGAGGATGGTGCAGGTTTAAGTTTATTAGATTGATCAGTATTGCTGAACTATGAAATATTTTTTTTGCATACAGGTATAACAGAATAGCTTTAGTGTAGTTGTTGTTTTAAACTTGAGTATGAACTTATACAAAATGCAGCAAGATATTTAAAAAACAGTTGTGTTGATTAAAAAACACTATATCGGATTCATATCGGTATCGGCAGATATCCAAATTTATGATATCGGTATCGGTATCGGACATAAAAAAGTGGTATCGTGCCATCTCTAATATTGTTGTGATAAATATACTCCTAGCAATATAAAAATTGTGGGTAATATAAAATTTAGACACATTTTCACATTCCGTTTGACCTTGATCTTAATTCGATTTTTACCAAAATGAAATACGTATGTTCGTAGGACTGCAGTCTTCTGGACAAAGATCTCCGATGTTGTCCTTGGAGCCTCTCGCCTAATTTGGTGGTTACTGCATTGAGCACTTTGTTTAGTTGTTCGTCGTCAGTCTGGATGCTGGGCATCAAAGATTCAAGAGATCCCTCATCCTCCAGGGTTACTTGCATAGTAGCATTCCAACAGCCCCCAGCTCTGTTTCCTACCCACTTATGCCCTCTAGTTCCAGTAGCCCTCTTCTCAACTGCGCTAGCTTGCCCTGCACTCTTCCTTCTGACGATGCTGTCTGTGTTGAGCGCTCAGTGGATCTGCGCTCGCCAGTGCAGCCTAGGCGGAGTAGTCGAACGCAGATTCACTGAGCGCTCAACACAGACAGCATCGTCAGAAGGAAAGTTGATAAAATAAATTACAAATTTTGTATTGTTCGATACATATGCGTACCGAACCGAAAGCACTGTATCGAACGGTTCAATATCGATACGAGTATCGTTGCACCCCTAATATATATATATATATATATATATATACACACACACACACAAACTGAAACAACTTTTAGGTAACCACATATAAAGTCAGACATGTAGGTATTTACATCCTGTATTCACACAAACAAACATGTAGATTGCCTTCACAAGTTTACTAAAGTAGTAATAAATCATTTCCTGCATGTTTAATCTCACAGATGACAAACCATATATAACTCAGAAAGCATTTGTTCATGTTCCGGTGTGTGTGTGTGTGTGTGTGTGTGTGTGTGTGTGTGTGTGTGTGTGTGTGTGTGTGTGTGTGTGTGTGTGTGTGTGTGTGTACACTGGGTAAAGGATATGTGTGAGCTGTGGCATAGAGCCTTGGGGGTACAATTTCAAATCACAGCCTTAAGGTGGCTTCTTCACTTATCAAGTTAAAGAAGCCAGTTACTGTGGTGCACCAGGTGAGCCAGTGTGAATAGAAGATATGATTTATTGGTTGCAGTAAATATTGGGCCTGAATGTGGAATAGATGGTTAAGATGGGATTGCTGATGGGATTGCTTTTATTTACTAGTGAGAGTCACTGCTTAGATGTTTTTAATGGCAAACAGAAGTTTACAAATATTTTCTTTTCTATTTTTATGTATTTGTAAAGTACTTTTTAATTTTCACCAAGATTTCTTTTGCTTTAATTTATTAATTTGCAAAATCTCATATAAACACGATGATTAATATGTCAGCCCTGTGGCAGACTGGCGACCTGTCCAGGGTGTACCTTCCCTCTGGTCCTGTGACAGCTGGGCTCCAGCCCTCCCACAACCCTGAACTGGATATGTGGTTAAGAAAATGAAAAGAAAGACATCTGGATAATTAGCATTTATATGTGCACCAGTTTATTAAAAAAGTAAATACCTCTTCATTAAGACATACAAATACTAAACCTTATCAACTTTTATATGATAGATATGCAGTATGATGGATAATTAAACTACCCAGAAACAATGGTTCTGAGAATATATATTCTTCTTGTTTTTATATATTCTGCAAACCTGGGATCCCACTGGCTAGTTTGTGTAGCCTTAGGGCATCCGTTATAGCCAGTGGACATCAAGCTCAGATTTCTTGTCCTGTCTGCTACATTGTTATCAGAAATATTCAGTGTTTATCTAATGCTTTTCAGCAATTGCCACCCCTCTTTTGGTATATCATGCACCATTTACCTATATGCAACCAAAGCCTGCTGCAACCTGATTGGTCAATAGCACTCGGACTACAAATTTAAATCAGATGCAAAGAATCTTGTCCATTGCCTACAAATTTATTAATTTACATGCCAAATGTGTTTACAGAGATTTTTCTTCTATACTAACGTCTGCAGTCAAAGTAGCAAATGGATGATTTGTGGTTAATGCTGGGTTTTGGCAAGAATATATTTTGCATGCAAGCATAGGAGCAGATCTGAAGTCAGTTTCATGTCTAAATTAGAGCACTCTGTAGCAACACATTGTAAATGAGTCTTAATGAGTTTCCCAGCCTTTATTTTCTGCACTGTTAGACAGCCCTATGGCAGCAGTGAGATGTCTGCCACTCCTGCTGGGGCTAATATCCTTTAGCCATCATGATGACACTGCCACCAGTCATTCACATACACACAGGTAATTGCATGCTCCAGGCATATACTTTATATATATTTGTGTGTAAGCGTGTATATCTGAGACAGCTTGCTGTGCTCACTATAAGATACTGCTGGAAAGCAAATCTAACAAAATGAAAAAGTTCAGTCTAAGTATGCAATACTGCATGTGTGTTTTTCACAATATCTGTAGATACTATTTACAACCCCTCTGCAAGTCTTCTTTTGGATACACATTTGTATCATTTTTCAACAAGACAAATGTCGTTTATAATGGATTTCAAAAGCATTACAGCCACAGGAAAACCCAGTAAAAATACATGTCTTTAGTGTAGAGTAGAAGATCCTTTTTTTGGCGTGTAGTATGTCAGCATATGCGTGTGCGTATGTGAATGCAGCAGTGATCATCTCGTGACTCATCTGAATGCTAAATCTCTCTATGAGATTTTCATGCACAATGTCTCGGATCCTCGTGTATGCAACTAAACTCAAAAACAAAAATCATGCTTATTTTTGCATTTTTATTAAACTGCTGGCAGCATCTGCCATGAAGACTTACAGATCTGGTAACTGAATATGTGGGACAGCATACATTAATCATAATGATATTGAGTTGAGTGACAGATAGTCATATCAGCATTTACATAAACAAGTGGAACAGGGTATGAATCCAAATGATGTACCATGAAGTATGGATGATGTCAGACAAGAATTTACCACAATTGCTGAAGAGCATAGAGTAACTGACAATCAATCTGACATCGCTGAGCGTGTGTCTGAGGATGATTGTCTGTTGATGTTTTTTTTTTTTTTATGTTTTGTGAATGTAAAAAGAGGGTGCTTTACCATTTGAAGATTTAGCATGTCTATATTTAAAGGGAAATAACTAATCCTTGTGCGAATGCTATTGTAAAATGTTCAGGAACGGGAGCCAGTCTAATAAGACTGCTAAGGATGTGATGAATACAACAACTATAGGCGCTCTAATCTAAGGGTGTTGCATCACCTCATACAGCTAATCTTCTTATGGTAAAAAAGGAAGCAACAAAGATGCTGCTTAGCTGGGCAAAGAGAAAACACATGTTTGAAGAAATCAGACTCAGTGAATCAGAGTTTTTTTCCCCTTTATCCGTGTGTCTGTTTTTTCACCCTTATGTCAGTCCATCTGGCCTTTTCTAACATATCCACATGCTAGTTCTTCCAAAGCTGCATGGCACTTTCAGTTTGTCCTTCAGTTGGTTCAGAGTGAAATATTTCATCACTGGTTGGATTACCACGAAGAGGTTAATAATCAGCATCCTCACAAAAACAAGGAACCCTCCAAAATAAGAAAAACTAATAATAAATGAATAGCATTTCGTGCTATGAAATGTAATGCCAGGGGAAGTTGCAGGGGGAAGCTATTAAGGAATCTGATTGCTTGTGGATAAAAACTGTTTGATATTCTGGAGGTCCTTGCTTTAATGGATCTAAACCCTTTCCCTGATGGGAAATGATGTTGGAACAGGTGATGGGCAGGGTGAGAAGAGTCGATGAGGATACGTAGTGATTGCTGCAAACAGCGGGCAGTGGAAAAGGTTGTAATATCGGGCACCTCTGTCCTGATGATATTTCCAGCAGTTTTAATAACCCTCTGGAAGACTTCATGTTTTGCCTTTGTACAGGTGAACACCCAGGCAGTCAGACAGTATGTCAGCACACTTTCTATTACACATTGATTCAAACTGACCAATAGCCTCTTTGAGGTGTTGTTGGGGTTTTCTAATGGCCAAGGCTGTGTTGTGGAGTCCCAGGACAGTTGCTCTGTCACTATCAGGTCTTTAAGTCTGATGTCATTAGCCATTTCCAGGTCCAAACTCCGTTTCAGATCCAAAAGTCAAACAAACTCTGCAGTATCACTGAGATTTACAAACTGTCTAAATTCTTTCTTCTCTAATAAAATGATCAGTGTAGCTGCTCTACCAGGTGTAACATTTTAACATCCAGTTTAACATCCAGGTATCCATGAAAACAGAATTTATGAAGTTTAACCGAGTTCGAAATTAGCAGGGAGTTCTAACTGAGGAATTTATGAAAAATGAAAACATATAGCTCTGCAGTCACTTGCAACATAAATGAAGAAGAAAAAAAAACTAAACAGCAGTGACGTTTGTAGGGTTACTGAAGTTGGACTAGCAGGTAGTATAAGGATGGCTACCTACACAGCTATGGTTAGCATAATTTAAACACATTAGCACAGTGAAGCTGGAGGACGAATGCTAATAAAAGTTAACATGATGTCATGGTTGGCTGTGTGGCAGGCGGGCAAGCAGGAGTGGTGGATCCAAAATGCAGGACTCAGACACAGAAATTCAACTTAAAGCACAGCTTTAATGCTGGAAAACCTCTTACTAACTAAACTCACCAAAAGACAAACAAAAACGCTGGTGGACTAAAACACTGAAGCACAAAACACTGAACTGGAAACAAAACACTGGCAACACGGAGGCAAAACACACACAGCTTGTTGAGGGTACGACGCAACACTGACTCAGAGAAACACAGGGACTAAATACACTGGGAAGTAACGAGGAGAATGAGACACAGAAGGAGAGCACAGCTGGGGGAAATTAGAACTGACGAGACAAGCAAAGCAGGACACATTCACATAAGACACGGACCTTCAAAGTAAAACAGGAAGGATCACACAGAGACGCGAACTTGACACAGTGGAGACAGCAACTAAGAAACACAGAGACATAAACCATAAGGCAGAGGACTCTAAGAACCGAGAGACACAGAGGGGAAATCAAACATGCAGACACAGACTTACACAGAACAGAGGGGACATAGAGAAACATGAAGGGCAAGGGATCGAAACTAGAAACTCACACCAAGTACAATAATACAAAAATCACAAAGAACTAAAACGCTGGGTCAGGAGACCCAGGACCCTGACACATGAGGGTTTGAGATGGTTAGGGGCAAATGCAGTTGCATGGCAGGATGGTGAAAATGGACCAAACTTCAGTCAGGAATACAACTGAGATACTCCATCCACAATATGAGGTTAGTCATTAATATACTGCTGCATGGGTTGGGTTACATCGTAAGGTTTTAAAAACTGAGCTTTAAAACATGCTGCCAACGAATAGTAGTAATAAAAAATGAGAGAGGCTGACAGTAATCACTGACTTTCTTTTAGGGTCTTGTTCAGATTAAATAGGACAGGATACACAGCATTAAAATATGTTATGAACACTACAGCCTTAATAAACACAGAGTAGTTTGGACCCTAAAGCAGGGTTAATACATCATCACTTAACAACCAGATTAGCTCCTGCAACTTGAAGCTGGTGGAATGCTCCAACTCCTTGCCTTCAATGCAGAGCATTGGGTCGTTGCACTGACCTGCCCTCGACAATCATCTCTTTTGTTTTGCCGATGTTCAGGGAGAGGTTGCAGTCATAGCACCAGACAACCAATCTATAAGCAGACACATTGTTGATAAGTACAAGCACTGTGGTGTCATCTTCAAACTTGAAGATGTGGTTTGTCTGGTTAAGAGGGAGAGCAGACATATATGTAAACATTGTAAAGTAATGGATTGGGCATACAATCTTGTGGAATAGCACTAACGATGCTTAGAGTTGAGGAGTGGTGCTTGTGTGGTTTGATTAAAAAGTTCAACAACTAATTGCATAGTGAAGAATTGAAGTTTAAGTCCAGGAGATGAGTTTGCCTGGCAGGAATTAAAAAAAACAACCATAGTCAATGCGGACATATGTATTCTGAAGATCCAGGTAAAGATCGAAGTGTAGAAGCCACGCCAGTTCATCCACTGTCAACCTGTTTTCCCCATTGGCCAAACAAAGCTGTCAGAATGCTTCTGATGTGTTTTATGGCCAGTCTCTGTAGTCATTTAGCAGAAATCGGGGTGAAACCCACAGGACTAAAAGCATGTCTAATCATTCTTCAATTAGACTTTTTTTTTTAAAATCACCTTCAAATTTGTACGTTTCAGTAAAATCTGTTGGCAACTAATTTGTTGCAGGATGTTTACTGAGACATAATTTTTGCATTTATAGTTGTAACAACAATCTCTTCAGATAAATGAATATGGAAAATGTTAACCTTCAAGGCTTACTGCAAGACACATTCTGTAAGGTGATGTCAGGGTTGCTTTAAAAATCTTTTCCACACCTAATGAAACTGTGACATGGCTCAAAAATACGAAAGAAAAGAAATCTGTGTGGCAGAAAAAAAACCCTGAAGACTAATTTGCTAGAAAGATGACAATCTACCTATAGTATTAGTTAATACACCCTACAATGTGATACCTCAAACTTTGGCGCAAGACCCACAAGTGATGCTCAAAGTACCAATAGATATGAAACGAATGACCAGAAGAAAAATTGAATGACTGATTAAAAAATGCAGGTTGTAAGATCATATTTATTTTTTGACTTCAAAAATGGGATGTCAGGAAATGTTTGTGAGCCTCCGACTCAACTTAATCCCAACATTAGCCAAGTCTAACCTTTACCTAAGGCTAACAATAACACAAAAGCACACTGTCTTATTTGAAGGGGGTGTGTTATGAGGGCTTCATGCAGACAGATATACATGTGCAGCATTGCTGGTTATGGTCATCTATGCTGGAAGGCTGATTTGTTTTAAGCATGTTTGAAAATGGAGCTACTTCCTGCACATTTCACAATAGAATCAATGGTGAAAAAGTTCAAAGATAGACATGCACGTACCTTGAAAGAATCTCTACATTCTATGTTTAAAAGCAAAAGCATTGCTTTCTGCGTATTGCAACATGTGCAACATGCTTTGTTTTAACAGTGAAGGTATTGTTCAATGTATTGTTCTTTGTTTTGGTGGAATTTTCTGTTATCAGAGTGCAAGAGTCTGCACCAAAAGCGGTCTGTAGCCAGACTGCCTTGGAGGAACGTTCATGCTACCTTATGTGCTAGGTTTCTCATTCTGATGTTGAGCATGTGTCTGTCTGTCTGTCTGTGTGTATTTCTTTGTAGCCTGAGGGGAAAACAGCAGTGCAGGCTGCATAGAATAAACATAAAGCATCAATATTAGTCAGAGCAAAGGCAAAGATGTAGCTTGTAAGATGTGAGCAATTGATAAAGTACCAATACATAAAATTTCCTACACTTTTTTCCCTCTAAAGTCCCTCAGGTGTTATTGTATATTCATTACACTGTATCACTCTGTATGTACACATAAATACACACATACTGACATTTGCTGTGTAGTGCTGTAGTTTTAGTCATTTGAATCTTTTTGTCCTTGAATAGATGTAGTTTATATGCTCGCCAACCAGCACTACCTTGTCTTTCCCTCCCTCTCTTCCCCATCTCTTCTTCACCTCTTCCTCCTTCTGCCCGAGCTCTCATTCTTCACTCCCACCTTCTTCTTCCTCCTCGCTGAGTACAGGGCAGGGTAGCAGAACTGTCTCGTCTTTGAGATGTGAGGAGTTTGATCTTGAGAAAGTGGAATTTAGATAGCATGTCTTGCTGTGCTTTGGGGATCCGTACGTGCGCATGTGCATATGTGCACGTCGGTGTGCATATACACCCACATGCGTGTCTACCTTACATTCCAAAAGATAAAAGCGCTAACCCTGACATTGCTCAGTTATGCTAAGTAAAACAACAGGAATAGTTTACAATTTTAGCTGCAGAAACCTGACTTTGTCTTTATAATCGTGACAAAATAAATACATGAGTCATATTTACAATAGATCATCATTCTGTTATATATACACACATGCGCATCTAACAGTCTTTGCTGTATCACTGTGTTATTTTCAGACTGATAACCATAAATCGGCCTTTTTTGATAGAAGCATGAAATTCATAGGAAGATTTAATGTATAATACATCAAATCTAGGCAATAAAAGACAATTCATTATTTTTCTTGCAAATGTTAAAGAACTAATCATTTCACTTGTTAATTTATTGATTTACCTGTTTTTTTTTACAATTCTAAAAAATCAATGTATGTTGAAAGAACACATTTTCCATTGCACTTCTAATGAAAAATAATTCAAGTGTTAAAAGTGTCCTTCTCTTTCTTTCATCCTTTATTCTGCTTATTTTTTTTATTCTGTGGCTAGCAGCATAAATCAAAGGCAATGTTTGGCCTTGATTTTGTCTTTTCAAGAAATTATTTCTTTCTGCTGCCCATAGAGCCCTCACCTTCTCTTCTCTCTGAAACGTCTGACTGCATACTCGTATGTGTGTGTACATCGATTAAGTATTCCTTGTATCTGGGAAGTAAGTTTCTAGAGTGGCTTTGTAGCTTGAGATGTCTTGTAAAAATATTTTCAGGGGACCATGACCTGACCATTTGACCAACACTCACCATTTCTTAAACACATGACAACATTTTTCTTAAAGCCTTACCACCCACAGCCAACCACCCAAAGCCTTACCATCCTTTGAGGATAGGTTAGATAACCAGCGTGTTTCTTCTAGCGTCTCATTGGAAGACACAGTACCAAACAGGTGTGGCATTTATAAAAAAGTGAGTGAGTGTATTTCTGGAGGGCTGTGTGAGCAACTCACACATCTGTATGTGCATTTGTGCTTGTGCACATGTACAGGGAATAGGTGATGTGTGTTTGAAGTGCAGAAGTACCAAGCCAAGTGTTACATACTCTTGGATGGCTTTGTTGCCAGATGAAACAGAGAGCGAGAGGGAGGGAAACGGAGAGACAGAGCTGAACTTAAGTAACCCTCCTGCAGCGTATCACATTTTGAATCTAGCAAGAATTTAACTGAAGAGTTTAACTTTCCTGATGTCACTGCCTGAACTTCTGTTGAACACTCAAGCTATGTCAGGATAGAAGTAACAGCAACTTTTTGAGTCCTTTACCTCAACAGTTTCAAGTAAACACCACTTTCAGTGAGCCGGGGAAAAACATTATGCTTATAGATCAACGCATGGTAACAGTGTGCTGTCTGAATGATAAAAACATACACACATATATATACTGTAATGTTTCTTTCACAGCAGCTGCTTTCTTTGTCAGTATTTTTTGACTGTATATGAATGCATGCAGCACACTCTTTTTCACGTGCCGTGAATCTTTAGCAACCAAGACAGCTGATAATGTGCAAAATGTGATTTAATCTGTATGTAACTATACATGTACTGAATGCAGTCTCATGAAGGAAAACACAGATTTCAGCTCTAGATGGATGGAAAAATGAGGTTTAGCTCACAAAAAAAAAGGTGAAGGTGAGAGGAAGATACTCTTATTCAACTGATTTGCTTTCCCCACAGCAGTGCACACTTTTATGCACAGTGGGACTCTTTTAGCATAACCTTGATCCATGATTGAGGGACTGGCTTCACTCCGCTGTGTCAGAGCTCAATGTGTTGCACAAGCACTTTCTTTATCCAATTTTACCAGACATTCTTCTCACTTTTGTAGAGGCCTCTAACCTTATTTGAGCTTCAGAAATAGTTCATTCACACAAGACTAATCCCACCTAGGGAGAGCAGTAATTTTGTAAAAAGTGTGAAGATAGTGATTTTAATTCCATTGGAATTTAACATCGGAATGATAAAAGAAGAAGAAGAAGAAGAAAGCTTCCAGCACAAATGATCTGATCTGTCTTTCGAAACATTAAAATATGTCCGTGTTACTAATTTTAAACAAACAAACAAATAAATAAACCAAAAAATTAGATTTAGATCCTGCCACAGCACACTAACAGCTGCATTATACTCATTATACTGTAACATTGTTAACATAATCACATTGACCATAATCAGTCTATACTAAATGAGAAGCAACATAAGGAAGCTCCTTTCAAGCCATTCTGGTCTCATCCTGGTTCATTATGGTTTCCAAACACAGTAACTGCGTACACACCAATGTAGTGAGGTGTGGTCCTCTGTTGCAATGGTATACATATTGTAGGTGTACACTATTTGTGTCTCTGTTTGTAGGTGTTTGCTCTCTCTCTCACGCTCTCACAGACACACACACATACACACCACCTGTTTTTACAAAGTAATTGAGTCACTTTATCCATCTCTCCCTCCTCTATTTTTTTTTTAAAGTTTACTTCACTAGGGTGGATGCTAACATGTGGATGGCTACAGTGGCGGGGGTGAGGTGGATGAATGAATCCTCCGGTTTATCACTCTCAGCATGTGTCCCTGTTTTATAGGCAGTCTGTGGGGGAATTCAAATTGACTCCACTCGGGCTCTGACTCTGAGTTTCTATTGTTAGACCCGGAGAGATTTGGTACCTTTCCTTTTTCTCCTTCATGCTCCTGACTACATTTTCCATTTCTGTTCTCCACTACTCCCTGCTCATATGAGCCTGTTAAAATAATTCTCGCTTAAAGGTGTTTATGCAAAAATTTGAACAATCAAAACCCTCATAAATGTACCTATTATCTGAAAAGCATTATATCATCTCTGTGTAAACGGACAATTCCAAAATGGTATAAACAGTATTACAAATATTTATAAAATCCTATGAATAATGTTTTTTTTTTTCTGTTTTTGTAGGTTTCGTTTACTTTCCTATTCAGGGATTGTCAACAACTGTGCAAAGAAACAATCAAAATATTAATTATGCATTGATGATAATAATAATAATAATAATAATAATAATAATAATAGAAATAGTAAATATGAAACAAACAACAATAATGAAACCATAAAAGGTAAACTGAAGTTGATGTGCTCGTTCCCTTTTTTGGTGATATTGATAAGAGCGGTTTTAAGGATTCACAGCTTTATTAGCGCGGATAGAAATCTTGATTACCTCACTTTACTGTTATCTGACCTTGGAAAAGTAACAAAGTGATGGAGCCACATGAAAGAAACGGGGTGTCTCATCATTCAGAGAAAGAGACTGACAATAATACAGTGAATATGGAAAATAATCCAGATAATCATTACAGCTTATTGCAAAATCCTCAAAAGCACACATTTATTTAATAACAAATAATCAACAGTTAGTCACTGTTTGAGTTGTGTAATCCTGTTCTGTCTTTTTTTTTGTCAGAAGTGGGAAATGTCTGAAATGATTTGGTAAGGCACTGTCATGTGTAAGTGACAAAGATGACTTGGGTCCTAATGGAGAACCATACTGTATGGCCTGATTCACATTAAGAATTTAGCCCCGAATATCTATTAATCTGCACGATAGGCTCCACAAGTCAAATATTTATTAGCTCTGATTAGGAAATTCATATTTTAGATATGACTGTGTCTCATTCCTCTCAGCTCATAAATATTCACATCATTTCAGATGATAACCTCAGAAGATTTCAGACTAGACAGAGATTCTCTGTCAAAGATTCTGCTGTCCAGACATGTAACCATATCTTTAAAAGTTTCTTTGAACTTTATATCATTGAAGGTGGTGAAGGATTATGTGGGACATGTATTCGCATCCAAGTTAAACCACGGTGCATTTTCTGTCTTATGTTGTTAGATGCTTGATAAATCTGTATATAATCTCTGTGGTTATATTTTAGTAGTGGAGATGAGTAGGCCTGGGAATTCTCTCAGGGACAGATGAAATCTTCAGGAGAAGCAAGAAAAAGGGAGCAGTGACAGAGAGCATGGCGTTTGCCAAATTAGCCTGAGATCAGATTAGACTGACTGAAACTGGTCTGTGTGTGGTCACATCATGTGTTTTATGCGTGTGTGTGCGTGAGAAGGAGAGTGATTGTGTGAGTGCGCTCGCTGGCAAAGTGGTGTCTTTACAAGTTGAAGAGACCTCCTATTGGACTGTATGGGTCATGGGAACCTGCTCTCTCAGGGTCTCCATTGGCCATCACACACAAACACACACAACAACATCAGCGGTTGTAATGTGACGGGGTGCTTCTCTCAGTTTCTCTGTCTTCCAGTATCAACACTCGTCCCTAGAGCAGATTAGCACCACTTGTTTTTGCCAACTAGTTTACAGCTATACGTGCCTTAACCTGCAATTAAAACTCAGAGGGACAGTAGTCCCACACGCCTAAAGGGAAAACAAGTTCATGCATACTCTAAATAGGAAAGACACAAATGTTGAAATTTATGGGACATTGTTCCAATCTACAAAAAATTGTCAACTTTTGAGTCAAATAATGCTTTACTCCATTATTTTGTACTTTGAACTTGGAAACTGCATTTGGACATTTGTCTAAGGTCTAAGGCTGACGATACTCCCCAAAACCCTTTGCTCATTATAAACAAATGGGTTAAAAAAAAAGACAAAATGTTTGAAAATGACATTAGAAATGATTATCCTTCTTACATCAGCTGGCAATATGATGCATTACTTCAATTAAGCTCATTTTGGGGGGTCGGATGATTTGCAAACCATTAAGCAATATGCAAATGGATGTATTTGTTTGGGAGGTTTGGGAAGGAAAGAGGCAGGAGGGAGGGGAGTGGAGGGGTGTTTGGAAGGAGAGGAGAGAATTCAGTGCAATTGGCCAGACTACTGTCCTCTGCTGTGGGCTTAATGAGGTATACACACAGACAGGCACACACACATTGCAAGAAATTTCAGATGTCATCTGTGATGGTTGTTTGGCCATTAGCATGCAAAAGTGCTTTTATGCCTAATCAATAAAATTTGACAGGGAAAAGTTTAAGGGGCGTGGGGAGATGTTGTTCACGTTCACCCCTTGTGTATATCTTTAACTGTGAGAAAAACTGAAAATATTCTTTAAGTCCATCTTATGTTGCAAAATGTTGGACTGGGCTGGGACATATTAATACTGTAAATAGAACAATGATTTGCAAGGATATCTTGTAAGCGATATCTAATTTTGAAAGTGAGAAATGTGATTGTTTTGGAAATATGCAAGTTTTTCTTAATTAGTAAGAATAACAAGTAGTATATATTACACATTATTCATAACTTTTCTTAAAACTAATGTAGTATTTACCTACTGTTAGCATGCTGTCTGTAGATTCATTGCGAGGGGGCAAAATTGTATTAGCAGTATAATTCAGTTGTTTCTGTACTGGACGCAGTTTGTGCTCTTGTCCTTTTGTGCAATAAAAATAAAAGTAATGTCCATATCCCCATTGTTGACCGTTCCACCATTTAACTCCTCGAGCTAATTGTAGTGCAAGTGTGCAGAAAACATGTTTGTTCCATGTTTATTTTTTTCTTTCCATCCATGCTGTGCAGAGAACTGAACAACTTTTGTAACACAAGTAACAGCATAATTCTAACAATTCTAACAATTATTCCTGACCTCAGTACAGTTATAATAATGCTCTTACTGAAAAATGCCATGTCATAATGAGAAACTGTCATAACCAGTCAAAACATTGAGGCAAGTTAGCAGTTACTGATACTAGTAGAGACTCAGTTCAGAGTGGGCACACAAGAGGAAGGGCTCAGGTGAGTTGCTCAGGGGATTGGCAGGTTAAGGTTTATCTTTGCCAGGTGGAGAGCCAGAGAGTGGGCAGCGAGGGGAAATTCACCCAGAGCAGAAAGAGGAAACCAGAGACAACAGAGGTCTGAGGGCCTGACATCTGAGGAATTTGAGACAATATAAGACGAATTTAAGTAACGCAGTTAAATTTCCTGACAGCTAAAGAAAGCCTGAAGTGGTCACCAAGCAAGTAGATTTTAGAATGTGGGAAAGATGAAGAACTAATCTTTCTATACACAGATGAGCAGATGAGTTGCTCACCTGTTGCCTACATTCACAACAGAGGAGAAGAGGTGAGAGAAGGGTGAGAGAGAGGAAAGGAACATAAAGGGAAGAGGAGAGAAGGGGAAGCCAGAAGCTGCCAGGGATCGTGACAAAAAGAGCAACCCAGAGCCTGGCTTTCAGACACAAGTTCACCACTCTGTGACGGCAGATACACCAGGTCAACAATAAAGGTAAATAATTTGATCAAGAATTTGTGGATTCTATTAATTATTTTATATAATAACAATAAATCTCTCTAAACCAGGGACAAACCTGAAAAACAATATGATCTTTGATGCCTGAGGTGTAACTGAATTAAAAGCAAATTGATCACATGAAAACAACAACACTTCTGAAAAGTATTGTTAGTGAACACAGATCTGACTTTATACACAAAAAACAACCAAAACAAACAAACTGGTTTTCTTAGTGCTAAAATACACATTCAGAGTGTGTTAACAGAAAAATAGATAGAAAAATATTTTCTCTTCACACTTGATTTGTTATATTTGTACTGCTTTATGCGTGAAAGCTTTAAAGTTTTGCAAGTCAATATATTCTGTTTTTATTGACATTTTACACAACTCTTTTTTGGACTTGACTTGTATGTGTAGATTCGTTATGCATTATTAAGAGCAAACAGAGCGTCTTACTTCTATATATTGAAATCTATTAGCTCTGCTGATGCCTCATAATGGAAGAAAATGAACAAACAAAAGAAAAGAAGAGTTAAACTGATTTGTAACTCGAAAGGCTGCTCTGAGAACATCACCTGGCTGCTCTTTGGATTTTTTTTCCTGAAAAACCAGAAAAAAGAATGTGTATGACCTGTAATAAGCTAATCTGTGTGCAGCTGTGGTCAAGCCTGCTTGGGGAGACTGTGTTCTTTCAGGCTGAACCATCACTGTCGCCTCTCACTTAATGACTTTCTGCTTCGTGAAAACTTGTGCGAAAGAGATTACATATAAAAAAATAGAAAGAGAGAGAGTGAGGAAAAGAGAGTGAGAGAAATTTGAGTTAGGGGTGGAAAGAAAAGACAAAGAAAGCAAAAAAAGAGAAAAAATGGTATATGGTGAGCACTGAAGCGTGCCAGTTTCTCTAAGGTTGCGTAAATTGGTTCAGACTGGTGTTGATCTTGATTACTGATCCATCTTGGTTCTCTTCTTCCCAAGAAGTCCAGTTTGAACTACCACACAGATTGTTTGCCTAATCTAACCCAGACGAGTGTTAGTTCCCATACTGTTTCCTGGAAATAGAGCAGATAGTTTTCATTTCTGCTGGCTTAGGTTTACACCACATCTACACGTCAGAAGTGCTCAGTACCCAGTACACCATCAATGCATAGCAGCCGTTTTTTTAATGTAAAATGCTGGAAGTTAGACTTAAAGCATAACCACATGCTTTCTAAAAAACGTGCACGTATAATGAACAAGTAGACTTAGTAAGATTTTGCACTTTTGAAATACAAATAACTCCAGAAATTGTCATTTTTACTTTATATAAAGTACAAACAGTTAACAATAATTTAAGATATAATTTTATCACTACTTAATTAAATTATTGTGTTAGTTTTTATTTGATCAGAAACTCTTGCAAAAGTGTTTGTTTGGGCAAGATAACAAGCATTAACCTAACATATTGTGTCATGCAAACTTATAGAAAAACACAGACTCCCTACAGAACGGCTTTGCTCTGGTTAGGTAGCCACTAAGCATTGTGCTGCAGGTTTTGCCTGATCGGCTGTAACTATGTTTTCTTCAGGTGTACACTAAACATTTCCTAACTTAATAAAAAATCTAATGGATTTTATTTGCTGCCAAAACTATAAGAATAACCCCGTTAATAAATCAGCAAACGACAGGATTGCATGCTGTCACTTGCAGATATTTCTCATAGTCTGTCTTTACAGTATAGCTAATTTGAAAAAGATTTTGTTATCGGTATTGTACAACTGTTGTGAGTTGTTGTGTCAAATGAGAACCCATATCTATTGCTGATGCAAATGTATCATCTTACCTGAATATGAAGCCCTGCAAGGCAAGGCCACCGTGATTTCAATATCAGATGGCTCAGTCTAGCAACAATGCCTCTATTATGCAAACAGATGTTCTTTACAAAAATCTGTCCAGTTACAGGCAGCATTATGAATGTAATGCTTATAAAATAAATTAAATAAAAGTTCCTCTTTCCCTCATTGTCCTGTGCTTCCTTTTTCCCCTTGTGCCAATTACAGGCCGAGTGGAATTTGTTCTGTGTCTGTGCATCTCTCTTCCTGTGACCCCTGGGCTCATTCTCATGCTAAACTACTTTTCATTTGCTAACGACGTGGCACGGCTTCAGTCGGCCCATCTGAATATGTATGGGGGCAGTAAGGAGAGAACAGGTTTTATGGAGATGTGGATCCATTGCTGTCGCGTTTTCTCGGTTGGTCTGCTCCATTACTGATAACCCTGCACTCATCGCATACAGTAGACAGTGTTTTTTCAAGTTTATTGCAAGTTGCGTGTGTATTAATGTGTCTATCTGCATAAGTAACTGTGTGTGTGCGTGTGCGTGTGTGTGTGTGCGGTAACCTCTCATTTAGTCACACCTCATTCGGTCATTACGTCCACTAATGTGGAATATGCATGGCTCTACTCATAATCACACTTCTCTGATATGCAAAACGAGCACTCCACTGCACCTGGCATCCAGACACACACTTCTCATCAGCAACAGTCTCCTCACCCTAATTTGCTTCCCGTTGAAATGTAATAGGAAACCACTCATAAAGGAAAATGGTTTGTTTTGTCTGCCTTGATAATAACGTGTTAAGGGTTTTTTGCTGAATGGGAATGTGTGTGTTTGTGTGGGACAAAGGTTGTGTTCAGCTGCAGAAAACAACAGGAAATTGTAAATAGGAAAAACGGCTATGAACTGAGATAATAGAGTCGCTACAGGTGTGTTGAATTTTGTGCATGCTAACATTGGGACAATAATTGTTCTTTTGTCTACACCAGTAATGAACAAATCAATGCTACACTCATGTAAGCCACACAGAGCAGCTTGGACAATTCATTGCTCCGGTAAATATATTATCTGTGCAAAATCATTTCCAATACATGTGATAATTAATCATACAGTGACGTTTCTATTATCAACCGTGTCCTCAAGTGTGCGTGTGTGTTCTCTTGTACCAGTGTGCATGTGTTTACATGTCTATGTTGGCAGCAGATAGAACAGAAGGTGTGAAAAGTGGATGTTAGCACAGGCTGCAGATAAGACCGTAAAGCCTGTCTATCCAGACTGCTCCTTTCTCCTTTCTCCTCTCCTTGACTAAATCTAAATAAGATCAGTTGGGTGTTTAAAGTCCTGGCAGCAGCCAGGTCCTCATTTCTTCTTCTAATGGATTACAAATGCCTGGCATGGGAGTTCTACCTTGTTATGTACCACCTTGTGGGGTGGAGCGAGGTGGACAGTTCAAAAAAAAGAAAAAAACTTTGAGTGAGCAATATCTAAATTTCTGTAAATACCTCAAAGAGAAATGCTATTTTAAAATTCAAATCCCTTCAAGGTTTGTTTAGGTTTAACATCAAGTATTTTACAAGCTTGTGCATAAGTTTAGCTCATCCTCATGAAGTGAGGGCAAGGAAGTTTTGAATTTTGGTCCACATATATGCTGTGTACTTGTTCACTGAACCTTTAATATGTTATGACTTCATGGTAGCTCTGCATTATGTGTGTCAGATTGCAAAGAAGGAACAGACCCTGCATACCTATCTAAAAAAAGGTTGGGAAGGGACACATCACCATGACAACACAGGGAGGAGTAGAATGTACGCCATTAAAAAATGCCAAGCTATGCCATGCATCTCGCTAGTCAAAACCATGCAGACGAAAAAAAACCCCCAAAAACATATTTGTGTGTACGGATAAATTAAAGCATGCTCACATGCACATGATTCCAAAGCCACACAAAACATAGTTCACTCAAGCACACACACACACACACACACACACACACACACACACACACACACACACACACACACACACACACACACACACACACACACACACACACACACACACACACACACCCATTTCTTGTAATCCATTTATTCAGTCCTTGCCTAATTTGCCACAGCAATGACAAACTGAAGTAATTTCCTGCACATCTTTTTATTCCAGTTCAGTGAACTCTTAAACAATTCAGTTTGAACTTTGATTACTTGCTCCTCATTTGCATACTCTTAGTTTAAGACACTGTGGCCTCACATCAGTGGAAATGAGGTGACCTTAGAAGGCAAAAGTTGCACATTTATCCCCTTCACGCCTACGCTGCTTTGCTTGTGTTCGATAAAGGTGTGTTTCCTAACATGCCACAATAAACAGTTATGCCGTAATTATCGAATCAGTTTATCATTTTGAGACAAGTCTAGTTACACATTCAGGGAACTGTGTTAAAAAGAGCCGTCTACACAGATTTGGCAAGTGTTATCTTTTGAGAGCCAAACAATGTCAGCAAGCAGCATGTCTGAGTGGAATTTGACACAGAGATAATAGTGACATCTAGTGGTCGCTAAGGAGAATTCCGTGCTGATGACAAACAAAGCACTGCTTATTTGTCAGTGTAGCAATTTTTCTCCCAAAGGAAGAAGAGGACTTTCTCTCTGCTGTGTACCATTTCAGCTTTGATTCTTTGTGTGTTTTTAACTTGCAGGCGAAAGAACCTTTTTCTTGTTTTTCAGAATGTTTCTCTCCTGGGTCTTTTATCCCTGCATGCACAGCACACATATGCACCTACAAACACAGACTCACACACACACGCACACATAAATGCACACACCCAAGTGAGATTCTAGATCTAGGAAGGCTGTTTTTTTTCTGTGTGACACCAAATTTATTTAATCAATCCAGCACAGCCCCAGCTGTCCAACATGAAGTGTTTCCCAATTATCTTAATGTGATTTGCTCCCTGCTGTTGGCTGCTACACTACTGATTACGGTGTAATAAGATGCTGAGTCTACACGCGCAGACACACAGAAATATTTTTTTTGTCCTCTGTGTTCTTGTGTCATCAGATAGCCAGTGTGAGTTATGACAAGACAAGCTGCGACAAATAGGGGAAAAATAGACATAAACCCCAGGAGTGGAGGAGTGGTGGGATGGAGGAACAGGATGGATGTAGGGATAAAAAGCA
The DNA here is from genome assembly GCF_041146795.1 of Maylandia zebra. Taxonomy (NCBI): domain Eukaryota; kingdom Metazoa; phylum Chordata; class Actinopteri; order Cichliformes; family Cichlidae; genus Maylandia; species Maylandia zebra. The sequence continues at coordinate 11,224,894 of NC_135173.1, read as the reverse complement.
GACAGACACAGAGTCTGTAGGCCCCAGCAGAGCATACACCAGTGGTTCTACTGTCATCAAATCAAAACAGAGCGCCCTGCAAAACGGCAGTGCAGACATCATCCTAACAATGTGGTGACAGGGCAGACGGGATTTTAAATACACATTAGGAGGCACGCCCCAACTCCTACAGGGAACAGACAGACAGTTGGAATATAACAAGACAGAAAGAGATGACAGAACAGTATATCAGTGTTTGGGGCCTCAGAGGTCTCGTGAATCCCAGCGGGCAACTCTGGCTGTCTCGGTCAGACCCTTTGGTTTAATCCTGAGAGGTAGAATACAGAAGAAGCAACAGTTTTGGTGCCAAAGTGACTTAGTGAAGACAGTCAGATAATTAGATCGAATCTGGGAAATAGTGGTTCGGAGGTGTCGAGATGTGAACCTTCTGGCTAGGGGATCACACAACTGACAGTGTGAGCAGTGCAGTGGGTCTGCTGTCAGCAGAGTGGTTCTCTGACAAACGAGGGGAAGGAAGGTTAAAAGAGGCAAAAATTGTGGTTCTCTTGGGGCCTCTTTGAAGACCAAAGCCAGGGAGATGTTCTAAGCCATCTGAGCTGCAACCATGATTTTGACCTAGCTTTTATAACTTGGACAAGAGAGAGAAATAAAAGGAGAGAAGATGAAATTTGTCTTGGTTTTGTTTTTAGAACCTTGAGAATTCACAGAGGATAACATCTCCAAAGGAAACAGGAAACATTTGGAAAAGGAAATATGTTTTATTATGTTTCTATTAGATATTATACATTAATACTAAGTCACAAACAGATTGTCTGTAAACTCTGGCTTAGTATCTAATTTGTGTTTAGTTGTGTTGTCCACAGGGTGTTGAACATCATGAAATATGATGCCACCCTCTGAGTCTTTTGAAATCAATAAGACACTGTTTCACTCTGTTTATTTTGTCAATCTCTGCCCTCGGTACACATGCTTGCACTTCCTCTCTGATTTTGTCAAATCGCTCTTGAGAAAAAAAACAACTTTAGTCTTTTCTCCTTGACTTTAATTATTTGTCTAATTGATTTCATACCCATTTTCCACAACAAAGTTTCATATTTATGAGTAAAACTGTGGCCAAGCAACAGCTGTGTTGCAATTTTATGAACCACTTGAATGCTGGATGTTCTAAGCTGGAGCATTTTAAGGGTAATTACCTCTTTGTTCAAGTATCACTTATTGTATTGCCTAAATGAGTTTGTGCAGTAAGCTTCATTCCAGTGGTTCTAAACATTTCTGTATTTATTGCATTTTAAAGCTGACGATGATGATGAAGAAGAACAAAAAGATCATACTTTACGTCATATCTATGAGGAACGGCACCACGCTGAGTCATTGCTTTGTAGGTGTCAGAGGTCTTTACTTGGGACTAGTTGCCTGTATGGGGACTCTCTGGTCATGCTCTAATAGTATTTGAAAGTAAGAGTACTAACATTATATTATTATCCATGTTTTTCAATTTCACACTCAGCAGCTTCCATGTGGTCAGGCCTAATTGGGGCATCATCAGGGGAGTCTTTTCAATCTGCATACTATATGTGTGTGTGTGTGTGTGTGTGTGTGTGTGTGTGTGTGTGTGTGTGTGTGTGCGCTCGCTTTTATGACTAGGACAAAAGCAGCATTGTTTTTTTCCTTTACTACTGCTTTATCTTTAGCATGTATATTTAGCATGCTCTTAAAAAGAACATCGGGGAGTATCGCCATCCAAAGATGAAAACCTGAAGTCAACATCTGGATGTGAAAACAACAAAGCAGCAGGACTTCAACTCTGGCTTCTGCATTTTTGAGTCCGAGGCTATAAAGTGTAAATGGTAAACTCGTTCTTATTAAAACAACAAATACAGCACTTTAAAATTTGGTAAGTAATTTGACTGTCCTTTGGAATCAAATACAGAAAATATATGAACGTATATGTATTTGTAGAATCCTTTAATAAAATATCTATTTTACAGTGTTCAAAGTGTATCCTTGGAGTTTGACTGCATGCTCTGAGTTTGACCTGACAGGCTCAGTTCAGCTCACCGACATCAAAACACATCAACCTGAAGCTCTATCACTAACCACACATCAAAGGATTCAGTTCTTCCTGGGTCCATCTGTCCTTTCATTCCTTTCAGTCACTCCCCAGGCCCAGAGAAACAATGCCACCTCTTCGGGATAGGCAGTCAATAGACCATTTCCTTTTAAAGGTAAACATAAAATTCATTGGCCTAAGGACGAGACTGAGTCCATGAAAACAGGTTTACAACACTGACATTCATTGACACAGTCTACAAAACTTGTGCAGCTGAAGTCACCAGGGGTGCTGCATAGATATTTTGTCAACAGCCCAAAGACAGCTCTAACACAACAGAGCTCTATAATCCTTGACATGTCCTGCTGGGAAAGGAGATGGGGAATCATTTGTGGACTCCTCCCCAAAGACCTCTGAAAGTTAGTAATGTACCATACCGTGACGGTATTTTCTTTACATTGTACAACTTGGCTAATAAAAAGAGCTTCACGTCATGCAGCGTATCATAACAAATGCTTTACTTTCATGACTTTAAGAAAGCAGTATAGATGTAATATACAGACACTCATAATATGGATAACCCATGTGGTTTTAGGTTTAAATTGTAGCCAGGGCATAGGGTAAACATTTGTTTTTGATAAACTCAAAATTTTATATAGGAGTAAAAATTCTGGGCCGCAACTGCCAAGCTACAGTTACACAAAATCTATAGTTTAGACTGGCTTACAATGGATGCCATTGTTTAAGTGCATGAGTCACGACCACACTTAAATATACTGATCACATTTTTTGTCAGCTTTTTAAGATTCAACCACAAAAATATTAGTGCCAGAGCTAAATACATGAAAATTTTTTATCTAGGCTTTGAAATTATGCCATGAGAGATTTCCTTTTCTTTCTTTCTTTTTTAACCAGCTGATCAATTTAGCTTGACTTTAGAAATAAGGAACATCTATCGTAGCTCTGTTCAAAAGTACTAACAGTTTCTCTCTGTAAATCTTACTAGTTAGCGTATTTTATATTGTTTCTTTAATTAGCTCAAAAAAGATTTATCCATCCATTTATCATGCAGTCCAAAAAGTTTAAACAAGGCAGCTTGTGTGTCATATTTTTAATTTAAAGCGATAGATACGGTTTTCATACTGCAGCAACACATCTTGCAGTCTGGTTTGTGCTTAATTTGGTTTTCAATGGACAATGACCAGAAAACACACCCTGAGGCTATGTAAGGAGATTAAAGAAGTGCTGCATTAGATCCCCTGACCCCCACAATCACCTTACCTAAATCCAGCTGAGATGGTTTAGATGTAGGAAAAAGCAGGCAGCAAGTGCTCAGCATATGTGGAGATAAACTTCTCCAAAGCTGAAGTGCTGCTGGTAACAATCCCCGGAGCTGCTTGAGAGAATGCCAAGAGTGTGCAGAGCTGTAATCAAAGTAAAATGTGGCTGAAATTTAAGACATATATTTGTTTTGTTTACACTTTCTTTACTACTGTTTGACTACTATTTGTGTTATTTCATAATTTTGATGCCTTGAGAATTGTTCTGCAGTACAAGAGTGAAAAATAAATAAAAAACCCTTGAATAACTGGGTGTTTTCCATAATTCTGAATGATACTTCACTATGTGACTCAGTGCAGAAAAAGGATCTGTGTTTTTATTTATTTTTTAACCTTATTTTGGACAAGTGAATTGATGCGTGCTTTCTCAGAACTGCACAAGACCTGACGGTAATGGAGACATTATCAAAACAATCTGCTCCAAAAGCACATAATGTATATATTTTCTGTATAGTAAAGAAGTAGGATGAAAGGAAGGTATGTCACATGCAGTGACACGGTACATTAACCATATCTACCCATTACAAAAGGCTACTCAAAGACAGCTTAAGGGGAAAGAACGAGAGGCAGACAGAGGGTTAGGGCGCTTCGTACACATAGTTAAAAACAGCAGGAGAATATGCATTTGCAGGCCTTCCTCTTTCATTTAGCCGATGTGTCAGTGGAACAGGTGTGGTGTATCAAGCTGCCTATGACTTAACATGAACACTATAATTACTCCCAGAGCCATTCTCTGTGAAAAACAAGCATATTTCCCTGTATTTTGGACCTGTATAGTGTGTGTGAAGGCAGGAAGCTAATCAACTGAAGTGCATTCCATATTATTATGATATATTACCACTGTATAGGCTAAATATGATCTTTCACACCAGTCAGTACAGGGAATTAATCTATTTCAACTCTAAATAATGACACATGCCACAGGGCCTAGGATGGGTTGTTTTCTTCTTTGCTGACAGCCTGTGTTCTTCTGTTTTGCCCTAAGGGATTGTGGGATTGAAGAAATCTGCTCTACTTTTACTGTGAATTCTAAAGGTGAATACTGTCTCTCATGAGACTACAATATGCTTGGGTAATGATTTTAAAGGATTAGATGACAGTATTTTTGCATCTTCATACAACAGCGACCTCATCCAAATTTTAGTCGTAAAATGCAATTAAAAAATGCAAGAAATTACCCCCCAAAAAATGCACGAATCATTGACATTTAAATTGGAAGCAGCCCTTTTGAAAGTAAATCAAAAGTAAGTGAATAAAAGAGTGTGCTGACAAGGGGAAGAAAATATGAAACATTTTTCCCCTAGATTCCCTGTTCTGTCAGAGGAAGAGAATGGTGTGAAGCTGGGAGAATATCAGCTTCCTATAGTGCATCTAGCTGTCAATCAAAACATTGCCACTAATTGGATGGTGCCATGCTGTAACCTTGGAAACAAAGGGTCATATCACATTCACAAATCACAGGAATGAAGGTCATGGAACAATAATAGTTTGAGCAAGAAGTATTTTTCCTGATACTTTATATCTGTCACTATGAGGTCTACTATCAAAATAGGTCCGAATTTCAGTAAGACCAAACCTAACCAGCAGTTACCTGGCAACACAAATGCTCTATGCTACTCATTTTGCTATTTTACAAGGATTTGACAAGATCTTGTAGACGCAATCCTAAAAATTAAGGGATTTAAACAGACCTAGATTCCAAAATAAGCTCAAGCAATGACTGCTTTAAGCATGCACAGACACACATGCAGGTGACCTCACACTAGACACCCAATGATTGATTACTACCCTTGGGCTATCCCTCTATCTGAACTTCCTGGTTTTTAAGTCTTGCTTCCTACAGGGGTCATTGTTTTTTGTGATGTGATTAGCTAACAAGAGTGAGGTCATGATTCATGCTCTGGTCTTCCAAGGGGTTAGACCACAGAGTAGAGACAGTTTCTGAGGTGGTCTGACTGAAGGGGTGAAGGGGGCAAAAGGTGGGGTAGGGTTGGGATAGGTGGAGGAAATTTACCCATGTTTGCAAGGGTTTATGTTTAGGCTATAGGGTGGATTTTTACACGTTTCCAGTTTTATATTCTATCTGTCTTCTGATCTTATTGGTAAATTAGGAGATATAAAACAGCTCATTTAACTCTTAGCAGAAGGTTATTTGTTATTTAAACTAAATAGGTTTATCCTAATCGATAGACATATGCTTAAAGTTACCGTACTTTAAACATATGTGTATACCATACCATACCAGTCCCCTTGCTTTCTAATTTCTTAATATTTTAGAAACAATTAAAGTCACTTAGCTTCTGTCTCCAAATAAACATATAGAACCCAAAGTCTATTGTCCTTCGGTCTTACTCTTTTCTGTCTGCATATCTCACCCTTGAAACCCAGTGCCTTCATGTGACCCTTTTAGCTTTCTAATCGAGTTTCTTCTTTTAACAGCCATATGGTATTGGTTTCAGTTCCGCTGCTCCAATATAATGAGCTATACCCTGTGGAAAAAAATAAAACCCTTTAGATTTATTTAACAGTCTCCTTACGAATTCTAAGAAATGACCCTGTGATTTGAAAGGTTAAAAATTTATTGCAAGCTAGCACAAACTCAGCTAACGACCATTACTGCAGATGAAAAGCAGATAAGGCGTCTCATTTTCCAAACTTTATCACTGTGTTACCCTTTCTCTACTCTCCTCCTACTTCTCTCCTGTCTGTTTATTGCTGGTTTTAGTCTTTATGGGCGTCAAAGTCAGGGAGTGTACTGTCACTGACTGTCAAAGTGTTAGAAAAATTCACAAAGAGGATCCAGTTAAAACAAAAGACATTACAGAATTTGCTAGTGGAATTCAGGTTGAATTCATCCGTTGAAGTGGTAAGGATTTAGCTGTTCAGGTTTATTCACACAAAGTATGTTTTTCCACACAGTACTCCATCTGTGTTCATGCAATGAACCGTTAGAGATTATTGTTGCATGACACAATTTGCTGTTACCAGTCTGTGACGGTGTGAAAGAGGGAGGTGTGCTGACATAGAGCAATAGGGGACTGGTACCAGTGAGTGAAATTCCATATTTGCAGCACTGGGCTGCCACTGTTATCTGTCCCATACGCAGTTATATGCACAGCAGCTCAACGGCTACAAGCTGCTTCCTGTTTCACCACCAACACCCTGCAGGTTAATGAGCACTGCCACCACTCCTAGCATATATCTCTGGCTTGTCCCATTGCCACTTCCAAATCACAGTGAGTCATTGTGCCGATCGCTCCTCATTTCCTCTCCAGTGACGGCGTGAGCTGTGTGGTAGCAGGCAGAGTGCAGGATCCAGCAGCCTTCAACGCTCATAGGCTTAATGAAGGTGAGGGTGTTTTTATGGCACATTCTGACCTGTTCAGTCAGGTGGCACATTAGGCACTCTCTGAGGGCCTTATTACAAATGTCTTTACACAAATGCTTACAGATGCACGCGCGTGCGCGTGCGCACACACACACACACACACACACACAGAAAACCAGTAATTACTCATACGTCTGGCAACCTTCCACCCAACACTTCATGTGCCTCTATGCTGTGCCCCCACTGAACTGCTTTATAAGTGGCTTGACTTTTATTGATACTCCTAACTGCTGAAAATTGTTTCCAATTAGACAAAATTGGTCAGTTAAAATAGTGGAAGTAACTTAGTTACTGAGTCACCCCAGCATAGATTGTGACTGTATTAGAAATGGACTCCTTGGTAATGATAAAGAGGCACCACCATTATCAGAACGTGGTGGTAATTGCTTAACTGCTCCTAATTGCTTTAAATTGTTTTTAGATACTGTAATAGAGTGATTTATGGATGCCAGCAGGCTAGCCAACACCAGTTATTGACACTCGGGTTCCCCAAAATGAATTAAAATCACACCTGAGATACACTTTTGGGAATTGGGAAGTTCACGCTTCACTGGCATACATATTCTCATCAATGAGTTCCTCTGAGACTTAATGAAAGTCGTGTAAATGCATTCCATTGTTATAATGAATAGGTGTGGAACACAAGCATTATAATGACTGTCTAAACAGAGAAGTCAGCCGTGCAGTAAAGAAGATTAGAAATAACAGCAGAGTTGATGGTGTATCGGTAATATGATCATATGGTTAAAGTTGGTGTGAATTATGTTGGCGTGTCTCTTCAAAGTTCCAGTGAAGGGAAGGGAAGGAATTCTGGTTTCTGGCATTTCTTTAAGAGGAGTCAATAAAAGGCATTGCTGATAAAAAAAAAAGATTTTTTAAAAAGAAAAAAGGAGGGAGGAAAGTTGCGTGTGGTAGTTGTTAAAATCAGTGGAAGGTCTGAGGAATGAGGTGAATCCATCTCTGTTTCTGTTTCGTGCTTTTCCTCCTTTGTCTGCCCCTCTCTCATGCTCATCCTGAAGCCATCTCAAGACAAAAACAGTGATTTAAAATGACTCATTTGGGGAATGCAGAGAGCTAACAGGCTGAAAACTGAAAAGTCGCAATGCAACCTCACTTACCACACACCTTATAATAGTGTTTAGTATCATGTTTACTAAACAGGCTACACAAATACAGTAAACATAAAAAAAATGTATTGAGTATGTAGACAGATGACTCTTCCATGGAACCTCCCTAAATTCAAGAAATATTATTTTATTGCATTCCAAATGTTTTCTCTAGGATTTTTACATCCATTTGTAGGGTATTTGTTCACTAAACCCAGGCCTACATCTGTTTACTCTGGCATGTCAAACATCGACTCTATCTTTATAGGGACCCAGTCTCAGTGTTTATGAATGTGGGCCTCAGGGGACAAGGCCCTCACTGAGTGAACTGTGATGTTTGATAAACTGTGAGAACTCTGAAGTAAATCCAGGGCCACAGGCATTGCTGTTTCTCTATCTGCTGCTCCCTCCACCCTCTCCTTCCCCTTGGGGTTTCTGTATCTTTAATTGCCCGAAAGGAGAGATCGGAAATCACATGTGGCAAGAATGGGGAAAATGAATATTAGAGAGAATGATCTAAGAAAACCGCTTTCTACAATAGCCTAACAGGAAGTAAACTTCACATGCTTCCTATCTCCACTTCCCCTTGTCTGCCTGTGCCTGATCCCATCATCTGACTCTTTTTGATAGCTTCTGTAAACTCAGTAAAACAACAGTATTTAATGAGATTACGTTTATTAAGTGAAAGCCTTGCATATTGTATGTTGCCTCTGGTTCTTATTTGATTGATTAACGTTGAGTTTACTGAATATAACAATAACACAAGGGTTTGTCAGTCTTTTAAGTTTGAAAGCTATCTGTTCATTATTATGTGTGTTAAGGTAAGCAGTACTGGGATCAGTAATTTAAACCACTCGTGTGTTTAAACCATTACTGTATGCTTGGGATTTATTTTACAAAATACGAACAGCTGATTGGGGGAGGAGAGGTCTGCCTGATAAAAAGACACAGAACACAGCTGTGCCATATCTCACAGCTGCATACGTCAAGGCTACACTCAAACTACACAGGGGACAACGTTGTTAAGTATGCTTTGTTCAAAGGCTTGCAGACCATCTGAGGCTGCACGTCAGCCTCCTGCCCTGAAGGTGTAATTTACACTATATCCTTCCAAGTCTCTCTCTCTGTCTTCTCCTCCTCCTTAGTGGAGTGTTGTTGTCTGATCAGACGAGTTCTCCAGATGTTTTTTTTCACTAGAAAGGAATGCAAAGGCCTATCAAGATCTCAGACTTCAGCTCGACTATTTAGTCTGGATGCAATGCCAAATAAAAATGACGTCTTTAGAGTTTGGCTCAATTTCACTGAAACGACATGTTAAGGTGACAAAGAAGCATTGTTAGGGTTTTTAAAAACCCCCAAATGTAGCGACTGTTCTGTAGAATATTAAGTTCAAAGTTATTATGCAGAAATCAAGTTGGGACTTTTGTCAAAGTTGATTCTGCTGATGAATTTCCTTTGAATAACATTCATTTTTACAAGTCATTGCAAGATGACAGCCATTCATTTCCTAGGACAGTCACTCCTTTCCTAATCGGTACTTTGCACCTCTCTCCTCCACAGAAGAGATAAATGTTTGGGAGAAAGTGCTGTTGATATTGGCAGCTCTAGAATTTACACTGAACTACACCATTTTTGAAGTACCTGAGCAAGTTGTGGATTCCTTTTGGTTATTTCATGCAAAAATAACCTCAGTTTACTTCTTGTTCACAGTGTAATATCGTGTAATAAAGAAAGAAAGGAAGGAATAAAGCAAATACATTACAATGGTGTACTTTGTACACATTATACATTACCCAATTTAGAAATTAAAGTAACTCATAACACTATTTTATATATTAAAGTATTTATTTTACAACATATAATGTATTTGTATAGCCATAATGTGGAACAAATTGTGCTTCAGTTCTGTCCTTATTTTGAAATATGCTCTTCTGTACTTTTTCTTTAGTAAAATACCTCTCAGTGTCTCAAATGTTCTCCCCCGTGCTCTTCTCCCAGCCGCCATACAGCCCACCTGTTTCTACTTTCAGGTCACTTCACTCCTACTGCAGAGACTGTCGCGCTGTCAACCACAAAGTTGCATGTTCCTGTTAAAAATAAACAAATAATCCCACGCTTAGACACTTGCCAATCACTAACAAATTCAGAACACAAAATAAACAGAGTGCAGACGGGAAAAAACAAACTAATTTCCTCTGTGTACTCACTTTCTGCCTCTGAAGGTATGTTTTTGCTACAGTTTTCAGTCTAATGGGCCTACTTGTTTGTGCGTTTGGAAAACGGTTTTAAATGGACTGTGGGTTTATTGTTTGTTCTACACGCTGATATTTGAAGCTGTGACTGTTTGACTCTTAGCTAGTCAGAAAAATTCATTCTTGTGGTATTTTACTGGGGTGAGTGTGCATATGTGCGTGTGGTCTATGTATTATCTGTGTTGTGAGGACCTAAATCTGTTTACTAATCAAATCACATTATGGTGATTGGACTTCAAAAAGCGAGTCTCCATAACGATGATGTGTCGTAAGTCTTTGTAATGTCGTCTAAAGTCATGGATACATAACTCTGTGTGTGTTCTTGGATTACTCATGATATAGATCCGTTTACACAGTCACACAGTGGGAACAAAGACAAGTTACAAAAAGGAAAAGAAAAACAGTTCCTTTGAAATCTAATGCAGTGAAAACGTTTCCCTGAACTTTTTAAAAATACTATTGAGTTATTCAAAGGAGCTTGCAAAGAAAAGCGTCTGGACTTCTTTAAGTTGCTTGAAGACGTTTCACCTCTCATCCGAGAAGCTTCTTCAGTTCTAAGGTCAAACATCCAGACGCTTTTCTTTGCAAGCTCCTTTGACTACGATGACCTGGATGACTGAGAACCTTCACAGACTATTGAGTTATGATAAACATCTATTAGAGTGAATGGAATATATTTCAGAGAAAATAGTTTATAGGGCCTAAGTTCATGGTCGTGGTAAAAAGAAAGTGCACCGTCTTTTAATTCTTAAGTTTTACATATTAGGACACAGTAAAGAGAAAATAAATTCTGGACTCTACCAGGTCTTATAATGTAAATACAATTTCAAATGAACAACATGATACATGGTGTTACGTGCCAAGAGATGTGGCTTTGCTTTTGTGTTCTTTTTATCTAACAGGTGTCAAGCCTCCACCTATTGGCCAGTTCAAAGTTGATTGGCATGTATCTATTGGCTGGTCTGGGCACAGTTGGCCAATCACACTCCAAGGATCACTACAAATGAGCAGCTTCCTGACCAGCTGGGGGTGGCGGGCTTCTGCTATGACAAACATTTGTGAACAGGCGTCTTTGTATTATGTGTGGTGGGAGGCTGGACAGGTAAGCTGGGGTACCCTATACACTGGTTGCAGGTTTTAAACTGTTAGACACACTAGGTTATGCGGTTGATGCCACTTATGTATGTTTTCACTGACCTTTTGTCGAGCAGCTAGGTAGGCCTTTTGTTTTGCATTTTTCTTTTAGTTAGGCCCTGGGAGCTCTCGACCTCTTTTTGTTTTATTACTTTCTTTGATTTGGTTCAACCGCCCAGTCCTCCTCCCCCACCTTTTTTCTTTTGTTAAGTTTGACTATCAAGGCAAGCAACCAATAAATCCTACCTGATCCTTAACTGTTCTGTTGTCTTCCTCCTTCATTGATTGTGGTTGTCCAGTGTTGCTGTCTCCTTCCTACCTTTGCCTCCACCATGGTGGGGGGGGATGTAACGCATGTTTTTTTAAAATTTTTTTTTATATATATTATTATTTAGCAAAAACTCAGCAAACATGTAGAATCAGTGTGTTAAAACACCCTTACTGCATCCATAGGCATTAAAAGGGTAAGTAACAGCCTCTTGTGCCTCAAATGCACTTGATTACCTGATGATCAGGAAATTATGGCATCTAGGGTTGTGCGACATGATCAAAGTCTCATATCCCGATATAAGACTATTCTCATCCTGATAACAATATATATCACAAAATAGTGCATCTTCTGTAAATGTCAGGCAACTCAACTTGTATGAAGTGTTTTCAGCTGGGCGTCGGGTACCTGGAGTTGAGTGTTTTGAACGATGCATGAAACTATACATTTTTTAGATATAAGTTGTAACGGCCCCCATTTTCTTTGAGTTATTACATGGCGTGCTGCGTGGAAAAGACTGTTCTAAAGTTTGAGTTTAAGGTTTATTTTGCGCATCTGACGGCTTTTTCTTTTGCTTCTCATCCGTAAACTCTCTCCACACACTTTCACGTGATTCTTGCATAGGTGCTCGAAGAGGTTTGTTGTGTTTGAGTCTGTGGTGGGGACTGGTTTGCGGCATAATTTGCATGTTTTCTGGTCTGTGTCAGACATTTCATAACCAAAGTATGTCCAGGCTACAGAGGTAGCCCCTCGTTTAGGAATTTCTTTTGACTGGTCCTTTTTTGAGCTACCTAGTTCTGCCTCATCTTTACTGGCCGTGATTGTATTCTGTTCAATGCATGGTCGCCATCCAAACGATGAAAAAATATTGCCATAAACAGTGTATTTTGCGACACCACAAAACAAACGATAGCGTATAATATGAAACGATAGATGTTTTATTTTCATGATCCAATATATTTTGTCATATGATGAAAAGTAGAAGTTTTGGCAGTGTGTTCATCAACACCAACAAACCATCTTAAAGAAGTACTTGTTGCTGGTCCTCAATCTGGGAAGAATTATAGGGCCATTTCCAAACATTTTGAAGTGAGAAAGATTATTCACATGGCTGTCCTAGTAAATTCCCCCAGAAGTCAGACCGTGCAATATTCAGAGAAACTGCAAAAAAAAAACTCAAGTTGCATCAGGCGTCCGTTAGATTCAACAAGTATGACTTCTCTTTCCAAGAGAAAACCTCTTCTCTCTAAAAAGAACATTCCAGCACAGCTTAGGTTTGCAAAGATGGATCTGAACAAACCGCAAGACTTTTGGAACAATGTCTTCTGGACAGACAAGGCCAAATAGGAGATGTTTAGAGAAAACCAAACACAGCACAAACACCTCATACCAGCTGTCAAGAAAATGGTGGAGGGGCGATGATTTTGGCTTATTTTGCAGCCACAAGACCTGGGCACCTTGCAGTTATCGAGTCGACCCTGAACTCATCAGTATACCATATCAAGTATTCTAGAGTCAAAAATTTGACCCAAACTGGGTCATACAACTCACAGTAATCCCAAGCATACCAGCAAATCTGCAAAAGAATGGCTGAAAAACAAAATCAAAGTGCTATCAAACATGTGAAAAATATTCCTCACCCGAGAAGTGCTTTTTGAATGCAGCATTAACCTTAACTCCTTCTCTAGCGCTCCAATCCAATTTTGATAATAAGTCGCACCTGCACCTCATTGTTCAGGCTCTCTTGGCTTTTTGGATTTATTCTGATTGCAGTGGTTGTTATGGATGTATTGAAATAGATTCTGTATGTTGAAAATAGATTTGGTGTGTTTAGAAAACCTCTTTCTTATCCTAGTGTTTGTTGACTGTTTGATGGCTGTATTTGGCTGCCCAGTGCCTGATGATGGTGATTAGAAACACAGCATTAAGATCGCAGACCAGACTTTGGATAACAACCATAATGTTTTTTCGCTTTGTATTTTAATTCGGTCTTTCTTTAATTTGTTTCTCCTTATTTTTTTTTTCTTTTAGTTGGTGTAGATTCAAGATTCAAAGTGTTTATTGTCATGTGTACAGAAGAAATAGCATTTCTCTGTGCAATGAAATTCTTCCTTTGCTGTCCATACACAAATGCCAAGTTAGGTAGGGTTGAAGGAAAAAGATAAATAAGGATTAAAAATAAGACAAGATATTAAGATAAATAAGGTAAAAATGAGGATTAAAAATAGTGAAAGATAAATAAGTACAAAAATAAGCAAATGAAGACAAGTGACTTGTCAATGTAGGGACATCTTGTTAGGAGGCTTGTTAGGTGAGGTTCTCTCCCCACACTTACACATGTGAATGGAAGAGGTTGGGACACAAGAAAATGCAGTGAGACACATCTGACAAGGACTTAGTGGCACCGTAGTTTGCCTCCCAGATAGTTGTATAGATTTATTTATTGGAGCTGATATTTTATTTAATCTATTTACTTTTTAAAATAAATGTATTCTAGAATAATATCTAATATCTTTTTTTTGGTTTTAACTTGTTTATTTATTTATTTATTTGCAGCTCCAGGCTTGTTTTTAACTTATTGTCAGATAAAGAATTGAAAGTAACGTGTTACACCTGTTCCCTGCCTGTGAGCTTTTACTACCAACTGATTATGTAACAAAGTCATTAGATTAATAATTCCTGAGGTGCAATTCCTCAAGTGGCATTGTCGGTTCTCTTTCTTTTTTTACTGCCCTGGCCACATACTGAATCCTGGAGTGTACTTAGTTTTTCACACAATGTATCAGAATTTTAACTTAGCTTTTGTTTCATAATGACATGGTGTACTACATCATGTCATGAGATTTTGTTTTAATAACTTCAGAATCTGGTGTGGCCCATATTTCTCATTTTTGACTATGTTCTGATATGTGAAACCCCGAGTTAAGAGGGTGTGCTTTCTTTTTAACTACATTGCAGTGATGCAGCTACATAGAAACACCCATGATGAGTAACACACGTTTGTAATGTGATACAGCAGCCGCGATATCTCGATGGATTCCTAACATTGAAGTATCGTGAGCTATCGGAATGCTTGCCATAGTGTTTGTGTCCACCCATCCACAAATCATTGACACAGAAGTAGTAAGTAAGCCTCTTTGTATATGTAGAAGAGTAATAGACGTGAAAAGGAATGATGCAGATTACCATTCACAAACAACTTTATTTAAAGAAGCCTTAGCCTTATATGACCGTCTCTGGGGAAAAGATTGAGTCTGATGTGTTTCTGTATAGTTCAATTTTCTTAGGCTATTCAAATCCTTAAATGGCTTGTTGACATGTCTAGTTGAGATCTAATTAATGATCCTTATCCCTAATCATCAATAAGTAACAATTGTTGACAATTAACTCTGCTCCAGTTGTTTAAGAGCACCACAAGCCTGGTGGCAGTTCTTGTAATCAAGATTAGTTAATCAGTTCAGGTCTATTGGAAGTAAATCTTGGAGGCCTCCGTGTGTGTCCGAAGTAAAATAGGAGCTGCTTGTGTTGACAGGCCTGAATAACTGCCCTATTGCTGTAGATCTTGACGATTAGTGTTAGAAATTACTCACAGACTGCATTACATTCTGACAAACACTGTGTGTGTGACTGTGCACACGACCCTCTCGCCAACGAATACCACAAGTATGCAAGAAAAAGCCATTTCCTTCTCTAAAAACAAGTAAGGATTGTGAATCTAATAATGGAACTTTAATGTCACAGTTTTTAGCACATTCGCCTCATTTGACTTACCAGAGAACTTAGCCTTCAATCTTACACCAGCAGTTTCTTTTTGTGCTTTAGCAAAACCTTTAAGAAAGAATAAAAATATATAACCCACACTAAAATGTGACATATTGGCCATGTACATATCCCAAACACACACTTTTCCAATGAAAGTGTTTCCACTTTTAAAGACTGGTGATTTTGCATTCTTGTAGACACATTTATGCAAATTGTTCTTCAAATAACCACCTTTCTCCTCCATTGCCCACAATCTTCTGTTTACATTTTGGCATTAGATTCTTTTTCAGGATGATGTTCACTGTTCAATGAAGAGATCGGATGAGATGGCTGCAGCTTTCCACCTCATCCAGATTGAACATCTGATGCCCCATTAAGAAGCATCAATTAGAGGTAAAACCTTTATACACAACTTCTTATCCTGTAGACTTAAGTGGACATTCTATAAGCTAGAATATGCTAGCTCCAGCTTGTATAAAGTGCTCTACTCATAATATTAATTGGAACAATGTATAACGCTCTGGGGTGGTTTTTTTTTTTTTTTTTTTTTTTTCTTTCTTTGTTTCTTTTAAATAACTCAGCCAGTTTTTAGGAAACTTTCCCACAATTTGTTAAACTGTCCACTAAAATCATGTTCTGGTACTGAAATCACCGTCAGCATCCCTCAGATTTTTAAATTGTTTGAACATTGTTTAAAATCCCACAAAGGGTCTCGAGTTACTTAACATATGTGCTTCTGTTGCTAATAGGTTAAGCTGCCAATCGTGCACCACAACGTCTCCAATTTGAATCTGAGCAGGTATTATTGTTGTCTCTCTCCTGCAATTTGAGCAATTTCTATACTATGTTTAAATAACAGGATATAATGGTCCAGTACGTGATAAATAAATAAACAAACATTTGGGTGTTTTTGGAGACAAATATATGTGCTTTGAGTTTGTGAAATGTAGTAATGTAAAGCGCTTTGGGTGCCTTGAAAAGCGCTATATAAATCCAATCCATTATTATTATTATTATTAATGTATTCCAGTATGAGGCTAAACTCTTATGTCACTCAACCCAAATCCCAGGGAAAATCCCAAGGAAATCAATCAATTTGTGCAAGTATTTTACTCGATTCCTCACACACGCAGGCACACACAGTTGTTTCAGTCACTTCACACATGAACTTACATTAATTTCCCAATCATTTACCCCAACCATACCATATCGTCTAACCACATACTATCATCTCATCATATAACATATGTTCCAAACATTATCCTGACCTAAAAAACAAAAACAGGTTTACATTACAAGTATACACACACACACACTTTTGACAAAGCTCTCTGGAGAATGGGCAGGGATCAAATGAACATTGGACAGTGTGCAACCTTATGTCGTCAGTACAAGTCATCACTAACTGCTTTCCGCTTGTGTATGTGTATTTGCGTGAGTGTGCGCAAGAGAACGATATCCTGAGGAAGATCACACCCTGACACTAAACCTCCCAACAGTGCGGGCGGATACTCTTTTCACCTGTTGACCTTTAACCTAATCCTCTTGGGTAACTGGGACCCAGTCGAATTTGTTGAAGATACACACCCACCACTGGAAAAGTGATATGATCATCACAACCAAAAATCAATAACAAGCATTTTCATCTAAGTTTATGGGTGGGATATCCTGCAACTCTTTTTTTCTTGGTCCAACATTACAGCTCTGTTCTTGAATAAATTCATTTTTTGTGCATGTTTGGCTCTAACCCTTCCACAACTCACAAGAAGTGCAGATTTGGATTGACTCACGTCTGTGTGTACATGAATAGAGAGTGCCAAAGAAATCCATGTTTACTTCAAAATCAACTCCTCCATTCGTTGCACAGTCTTTTGTGACACACAGCCAAAATCTGCTGCCTGAACCAACATTCAGCTCTTGGTTCTTTCTGCTTGTTAGTAGATCAGGGAAACCCAGAGTACACACAAGTTTACAAAAATGAGCCGCATAGACTTTGACTGGACACAAATGGCTATGTATATCAAAACACGGACAGTTTAACCATTTCCCCAAGGGATTACAACATATTTTCGTGATTAAATCGATGTGAGTTACTCCAATTTACTTGAAAACAATGTAAAATTAAATAATTAAACACAGGTAATCATCTATAAACTGGAATGTCATTGGTTTGATCCCCACCTCCTACTGTACAGCTTGTAGGTGGAAGTGCACTTAGCAAGATACTGAAATCAGGCTTGCCCCCAATGTATTCACTGGTGTGACAGATAAATTGATGCATGCTTAAAGAAAAAACGGGTGAGGGCATTATTGTAGAGTGAAGCACTGAGTGGTCAATAAGAGGAGAAAAGCACCACAGAAAAATGTGAGGCAGTCCTCAGTGGTTAGGTCAGTCCAATGAGCTGACTGCAATAATATTTTCAGCCATAGTTTTGCCACTAATAATTATAAAATACCACATGATCACTAACATGTTTTGCAGTAACACGAGCTGTGACTGGTGAGTCTATTCATGGTTATGAATGCTTTTCAGATCAGTTTTAAGCTGTTTTGATCATGCTATTAGCCGAAATACATAACCGTTAATAAGGCCCATCGTAACTCTAATAGTCGGAGCACTTTCGGAGGGATGAAACTGAAGCTGTGGAGCGTCCAAAAGAACGGCGGTACAGATGCTGAGGGCCCCTCCCCTCCAGCAGCAGCAGCAGCAGCAGCAGCAGCACAACTGGGAGTTTGCCGTCTGTCTTTCCCGGGGCGTACTGCCACAGACTACCCAGCCATCCAAAATACACACACGCAGTGCACGAAGAGTTCAAGAGCGCTTTTCAGTTTAACTAACGTTACAGGGAGTGGAAATATCTGCAGGAAGACCTCATTTTATCCATCCACTTTCCTTTTGGTCGGGTTGAAGTTGTGCCAAGTGTCATACTTTTGGTCGTTTTTTTGTGTGTGTGTTTGCAACGGACAACTTTCTGAGACACTGCTATTCATGTGGTGCACTTGCACGCGAGAAGAGACGAAGTCAGCGAGCGAGCAGGTGAGGAACACGCCATAATAATAACGAGGGTAATAATCTACACCAAGTTATAACCGTGTGTCAGGTGGACCACAGTAGAGTTTAAATTAATAAATTAATACTGCAGAGTTTTAAAGGGGGTTTAACGCTTTATGTGTATCTGTACATTTTATTAAGCTGGATTTACAAACTTAAACGTATTAATCAATATTTAAGTTTCTTTATTGTTTTCTTTTTCTTGATAGATCGTTTAAAGTACAGAGACTGTATATGGATATATGAGAAGTTGGTAAGAGGGAGAATTTTTGTCTTTGCACAGTGTTTGGGGAGGGGGTGGGAATTCTAAATGCCCCCAAACTGAATGTGACTATATGGACTTAAGCCAAGTACATGTCTACTGTCTGAATTAATCATACATACAGTAAAATGTTGACGTGGACACATTTACCTCATTGAGGTCATTTATTTGTATTTGTGCATGTTAGTGGTTTACAGAGCAGAAAAGAAAACAAGTAGTGATGTAGTTCTTTCTCACTGGTCCACTCTCCCCATATATTTTTTTAAAGGTTTACCTAACTTTGGACTGGGATCTGGTGGTTCTGAGAGAGGTAAACAAGGGAGGGAGGGAGGGGAGTTTGTACTTGTGTGGATGCATTGATTTCTCTGGCAGTGTTTCAGGGGTTTCGATCAGCATGACTGAGGTAAATAAATGACTTCTGCCTTGGGCGACAGAAAGACAAGACAGAAAATCTTGTCTGATTTTCTCCTTTAAACAGCGTCCAAACATTGCGTCATTGAGATGCTGTCAGGCATACCTAATACATACACACTGCAGTATACACACACATCCCCATGTTTACTTGGCCGGGAATGGGGAAGGCTCAAGACTGCTGTGGCTGTGATAGGAACCTTCCATGTGAAAAAATAAGTTACTATGTTGGACTGATTAAAGGGGTGTATTCCATTGTTTGCTATGCCAATCAATGCCCTTCCCATGCCATGCTACAGTTGTGCCTCCTGTGTGCACTAATTCATTCCAGTTCTATGTGGCATGTCTGGACCAATCCAACATTTCCCTAAAACAACCACAGCATCAATATTGAGCTGTGTTTTAAATGGCCTACAGCAACACTTCTGAGCTCTGTCAGAAGTCAGTGCAGTCTCATGCTGAGGCTTTTTCCTGGACAGTGATGAAAACTAAAACCTTAAAGGGGTCTTTTGCAAAACTCAACAGGTTTCGGGTGGAAAGTGTTATTAAAACATACTTGTATGCTGCACACTAGTCTAGCCTAATATGGTTATGTTTGCAAAATCCCTCAGTGCTGACAGACAAAGCAACTGAGAAGACACATTTACTGCAGTGATGTTAGTATGTTTAGAGTGTCTACAACAGCTAGGTGCCAGTGACTTGCAGACAGACTGACTGGCTCGGTTTGGCTGTTTTTCTGTGGCCTCTCTGTGTCCCCACTCTGTAAATGAACTGTGCTTAGGCTCATATGGAGATAAACTGCATAACAGAGTCTTTCCAGCACTTACAAAGAACAATACAGTTGCTTCTCAAGTGTGTAGATGACAGTTTGGTCTTGAGAAGAGTTGTTGCGTAGCCTAGATGGGTGTACCCCTATATCCTCAGGCCATGAGGATACAAGTGGGTGCACTTACAAATGTCAGTCACTGTTTTCATGCCCTATATTGCTCCCATCTGCCTCCCTCAGGATGGTATTAGCTTACACGCACACATTTGTTCATACATGCAGGCACTCATACAGATTCTGAGTGGCTTTCCGGCGTCATGACCTGTTCTGTGTGAGTAGAGTTACTGGTTTTGTTGTCAATTATCGGCAAAACTACCTGCATGTTTATCTTCATCCAACCGTCTCAGTTACATGGTCTGTTCTCTCTTTTACATATTCCCTGGCTTTGTTTTCAGCTCATGTTTTTTAATTGCCATTTTCTCTGTTGACGAGTTAAACCATAGATCAAGTATCACTCCTTGCAGCTTCCTCCCAGCTTTCCATTAACCCTTGTGTGTGACAGGAGACCTGAGCTGGCTCTGTGACAACTGCATGTGGTTGTGAGGAGCTGTGAACCTTGTCTTCTATTGTTGAAGACCAACAGTAAACATAAAGTGAGTCTTTAATAACAGGTGCTGGGGCATATTATTTGGCTTTGGTGTATTTGGTTTCCATACCAGCAGCCTCCAGGAGTGTTCCCTTTCCAGTGTTTTGAGATACAGACAAAATGTAGACAGACAGGACCTCAGGGTTGGAATTTAATCCATCTTCTTTGGTATTCCCCACAGACGTACTCTTCACTTCCAGAACGGAAGGAATTCAACTGGAATGTCCTCTTGTCTAGGCATTTCCATTCACAGATTTCATGCATATTGGTTTAGAGCAAAGTGTAATTGTGGGTTTATATTGTTTAAATTAAGACCTGAGTCATTTACTCTGGGAAATCCTCACTTAAATCCATTGACCAGGGCAGTAGAATCAACTGTCTGGAGTCCATAGAGTCTAATTTTGTATAGTTATGAGAGAGATTTGGTAATCAAACATTTTAGAAGTTATATGATATAATTAAAGGTAACAGATTCAGGAAATCCAGGCTGTCCGACTAGTAAGGGATCAACCCTATTCTGTTGCATGGAGAAATATTTGGCATCTTTACCAAGCATGGTTTGCACTGTGTATTCCTTCATTATTTGGGACTAATTTACTGCAGTGTTTTCAACTTCAAAGCCCATCTCTGTCTCCATCGCCATGTTTTGGATGATTAAATGTTGCGTGTAAGGGGATATTTTGGCAATTTATTTTGCATTCAATTTCTGGAGCGATATCTAATTTCCCAGGAGATGCACATGCTGCGCTGTTAGATATTATGTTTCAGTCAGATAATGTGGGATCACGTTAGTGATTAAAATGCTAAATGAATCACAGTTTGTGGCCTTGATGTCTACTTAATAAAATGAGTAAACAAATTACACAAAAAACTTGCACATTTATACTATGAAAGTTCCCCAAAAGCTTTAATTTATAAGCATGTATTGTAGCTTGTGGGGGGGGGGATTGATCTGTATCCAGAATAATACCTCAGGGATCACATGTTTCATATTTACATTTTTTGAACCAGCAGTTAATTCTTAGCATACTTTAAAGCCGCTGATTATGAGCCTTTATATCAGTCTTATTGACAGCTTATCTTATTGACCGCTTTGCTACTGTTATTTTAATGTGGTCATAAAGTCTAACATAAAAATAAAAGACATGACATGTTTAAAACACAAAAAGTAAGGTTGATTCCTGTCTTTATGGAACAGTGACGTGTTTCCTTAATTACTTCCATCTATACCTGGAGTTATAGTTTGTAAACCCACTTTAAAATGTAATGTTTCTTCCATATTCTTTGTAGTTTGTATTTTTAGCATTTTTCCTGTGAGACATTAGCTCACACACAGAGAGTTGCATGCTTGCTTAAATACAAGGCTAAAGAAAAGATGATTGACTCTTGCCAAGAAAAACAATTAATGTCTTGAGAACTAGAAACAATTACCTATGTTGTTCTGCTAGGTCAGTGCCTGTGGTCAGGGAATAAAGACAAATAGCTGTGCTAATGCACTCCGTCCTGTGGAGATGGAGGAGTTAGATAATAGTGTACTCTACAGGGCACCTGGGTGTTGCTAAATGCCTCATTAGGGGTGGTCTTGGTGCAAGCATGCCCATAGCCAGAGCACTTCTTCACCATCTGCTCTTTTCTCATGACTGCTGGCAACTTCTGTTGTGTATTCACTTGAGCTAGTTTCTCTTTACGATTCTTGTACAGCGTGTCGGCTACTAGATTCACTGATAATACTAACTGAGTAGATGTTTTATGGCATGCAAAGACTGTATTGTTTAAACCGAAACAGAAGAGTCAGTATATTTAAAGGTGCTTTGTGTTGGTGAGAGATCAGAAGCCAGGAGCCCTTGGCTGCTAGCTTTAAATCTGTCACCATCTCTATCAGGATTGTTTCTCCTGACACCCTGCACTGTGTGCCGGCCATGCTGCCAAAGACAACAAGGACTCTAGTCACCAGGAAATAGGGGTGTTAGCTTAACTTACATGGCACAAGAAGTTGGTTTCCCCCATTATTCACATCTCTTGTGCACTTTTTCCCTTATTTCTCTTTTCATTTCCGTTATTGACACATTCAAAGTACTGACTCACTGGTACTCTGGTATTCCTCTTCCAGTGTGTGTCATCTATTACTCAAGAATTTTTTTTTTTTTGTTTTTCTTCCAAGACTTGTACTTTTCTTTTCCTGGGGGTCATTCTTCTAGCGGGGTGTTGCACATGTCTGTGCTGCAGATAGATGTGGGCACTCAAGCTGTGAAAAGAGATGCATTACTGAAGTGCTTATCACTTGAGTGAAATTGTGTCACTGCTCTCCTGAAAATACTGTAGGGAGGATAAGCTTCACCATCAGCACTATCAGTATCGCTCACAAAGTGCAAAGACTACAGGGATTTTAGCCTCCTAACTTTCTCACTCTCTTTGCTGATTGCCCATCCATCACGCAGAGCTCTATATCTGTATTTCTAACCCTGAAGGTGTGAACATGTCTCAATTTGTCATCCTAAATAAACACCAGTCTGTTTATCAGAGTCTAATCCTCTTCGTTTTAAAGCTATGGGGCACTTGGAAGGGTGCCGCTCACCCCTGTTTCTGCACAAAGAGCTACAGTTTTAAACATCAGATGACTGAAGAAAGAAATCAAATAAACTTAAGTGAGTTGTAGTCGAACACCTAATATCTGTTTCACATTTTACCTTGCAGTACAAATCAATGGGCAAAGACCCGGGTCAGTATATTTACTCAGGATATCACCTTTTTTTTTAAGGTGCTGCTTACACATTATCAAATGGCTATTCTCTATATGTGGTGGACTTCTAAGGAGCATACATGCTGTCAATATTAGAGATATAGGAGTGTGAATGTCATATCTAATCTAGCTTTAGCTTGACATTGTTTATGTTGTCACTTGACAGGTTGATGTGTGCTTTCTGAAACTGGGTGGAAGGAAAGTAATGATGGTGGCAAAAGGTCTTAAGGGGAGGCATTCTTTCAATGCATTCATTAATTTCTCCATCAATAGTCTGGTTAATTAGTATCCTAATGGCTGTGGGATTTGCAGGAATGCAGGTTAAAGACAGGGACGGTACTCAGTCTGTACTTAGAAGATGCAATGAATGCATCAACGGTGTAATAAAGGGCACAGATTTCATGAAGCTGCAATGTGTGTAAAAAAACATTTTGCATGATTCTGCACCCTGTTTGAGGTGAAGTTAATCTGAATATTATCTTGTATTGTATGAATTGTGCTGACAAGCAACTTTAATTTTAAGAAGGAAAATTAGTATCAGGGTTCACTGACAAATCTTTATATACTAGTTCCACTGCTTCACTTTTTAGGTGTCCAAGTACCACTGAAAAAAATATAAATTTATTAAAACACAGATTTTCAGAATATAACAAGTAAGTAGTTATTTTTTAGTTCTTGTCTTTTTTCCTTCTTACTTCTTCTTCTTTTTTTTTTTAACTTGTAACAGTCTGTGCTCCTGCTACTTATTCTAAACCACACATTTATTCAAAAGCACAGCTTTTCAATCCTAGTCAGACAGCTAACTTTTCAGAATGTGAACTAATGTCTGGGCATTTTTAATTGATTGTGACGTCCTAAACAGGGCATGGCCCATTTTTTACATGGTATAAAGGAGGAAGTGACAGGGTCATCAACCAATCCTTAAGCTACTGGCAAGTATCCTTAAGGCAAAGAATTAAGTTGAGTTATCCATGTGAAAAGGATATGGGAGGAGAGAGAAAAGCGGAGACGTGCCTGATGAAAAGTGGTAGAATGCAACTGTTTTGTTAGTCTGACCTTTGTTTGGGGCAAACAGATTTAAAGGCGAAACAAAAGGAGAGCCGGTGACAAGCAACAGCTGATGTAGGATGGGCAAAGGAAGGGGACATGCCTGTAGGGCTCCATGGCGAAACAGCCACAGAAGTTTGTGTATATTCCCCCTCTCTGGAGTTAGATGAGACTGCTTGCATCCTCATACACTTATGATTGCTCCTCCCTAGCTTGACTCTTTACACTGGTCTCCCTCCAAGGTTGCAGAAAAGCACAAAGTGAAAACACTACAAGATGACTCCACACAGTATGAAGAAAGAGGACTCTGGCAATCAGACCTGGAATGAGGTTGGGGCTATGTTCTGCTTGTCTGGCAGTAATTATGGAGGCAAAGGGAAGAAGTTTATGGCTCTATTCCATCCGGAGGTCACACTGTTTGGACTGATTTTGTTGGCCATCCTCCCTGTTGGAGCAAGCATCAAACAGAGTGTCCCCAGGGTCAAACTCAGCCATAGAGGTAAGAACTAAATATTGCTGATGTTTGTTTTAATTCAAACAATATTGCTGTTTGACATAGGATTTTATCTTTTCATTTTTTTCTTTCTTGTCATACATCTTTCCATCTTTCAGTGTGCATCTTTTTTTTCTTACTTGAATGTGACTTGTGCAACAGGCAGAGGAAATGGTAAGAGGAGAATTTAGTGAAGTTTATGGAGATGATCTGTAGCACTTAAACATGAAGCAAAGTGAAATGTTTCTCACTTACTGATCCATCAGTCTGCTGTGTGGATATCATCTGACCGTATAAATGTGCTCTGTGTCCATGTATGTGGCTTTGCATAAACCAAGTGTGTTTGCTTTGTGCCAGCAAAAGTTAGGAAGTTATATTTTTGCATTCCTCAAACCTGAGTGCAAACTTTACTTCAAAGTCGTCATCCCTAATGCTGTGTATCAGCTACAAGGAACCACACATATTAACTTAACTTTTGTTCCATAAAATTGAATCCCCACTGTGACCTGAAAGTGAACTCACTCTGACTTCAACCTCCAAAAGCTTTTGGTCTTTTGGTCAAGGCTTCTAAAACCAACTATGCCTGGAAATAGATACATATGCATGTCCTACTGTATGTGTCCAACAAAAACATATGCAAGTAGCTGCAGGAATAAAGATTACTGTGGACACTGTTTTTTCAGCAGTTAGCCTAGTATTTAGCTCTACGGTTTGTCTTATTTTATGTTTCTTCCAAGCCAGTAAAGTAAAGTACTTTATCATGTCATGTAGTCTGATTGCCTTTAATTTGGCTACATGCTACTTTAATCTTCACTAAAGTGAATGGCTATTTGACAGCAATATCCATATTTGGTTCTCTCAGTGAGAATCACTGAGGCAAAGACAAATCTGTCAAAAATAACAAAAGCTTAACCAAGTGCATGCATCCTGCTCCTCTTGTCATCATTTCATTAGTGGACACTGTTCAAAAGCAACACCACCCAGCAGTGAATTCGCTTCCAGCATTGCATCAGCTTTACGTAAGCCCAAATACAGATTCAATGACTAAAGGGTGAAATTATAAAAAGTAAAAATCCCTCATTGAGGGAGTACCTCTAAACAAACTGCTTTAAAATAAAAACCCAAGAACTTTAGTTTTCATCTAGTGAACATGTAGCATTAGCTTCTAATCAATATGTCTGTCTGACCTAAAATATAATAGTGTCTGCCATGCTCCTCTGAATATTCTGAAACCAGAGGCATCCTACATTGCATATTTATTCCTGAGACTGTAATTGTTTCACCATAATCAGGTTTTGGTGGAGCTACAAGTGAAAACAGAAATGACCAGATGGATCATTCAATAAATGAACGTGTTACCCTGGTAGCTACAAAGTCTTTGATTACAAATGGGAATTGAGCAGGATAATTGTCTGGATAAATCATAGCAAGCATATGGGTGTGATGTGACCTGCATCCTGCACACCCCTATCCTTCACCATATGAGGTATTTTTAGCAGTGACAATGTGTCTGATGCAGTTGACCTCCTGCCATGTGCTACATGTGAGAAAGGGCAGATTCAGGCATTGCTTACAGCTCTGAAGAGGTCTCTAAGTCTAAAGCTTGATCAAGTCTTACTCCAATAACTGCGTGCATGAAAGCAACATTGAGTTCCAATAACAAAGCTAATCAAGAGGTTTTCATGTTGTTTAGGGCTCTCCTCTTTGAAGAAATGTGTGGAGACTATGCTAAGCTTCAATAGGCTCATAGTGCTGTGTGTTTACAGAACAGATTACTGCACACCACACCAAGGGCTAGCAGGCCTAATCTCTTTGTGAGTTTTGTCTGTTTGGGGCATGATATGTGTGTAGGAGGGAGATACATCAGCACATGGGGGTTCAGTGTAAAGGGGAGGTATTAAGGGAGATTGTGTGGTGAGGAGGGGTCCCAAAAGTTCAAATATTGAAGGTTGGTAACCTCTCCAATCATTCTCACCAAGAGGGTAATCACAGTGTCAATCCTTTCAGAGTGACTCCCACAGGACTCCTCTGCACCGAGCCAGTGTTTACTCAAGGCATGTGGCAAGTGTGGTGCGCTGAAAAGAGCCTCGTGATAGAAGAGAGTTCCTCTAATGGAGATCAAAGACACGATCCTGAGCTAAAAATGTCGAACATATTCAGCTTTCAGAAACCTATGGACCTTACAAGCTGCGAGTCCAGGTCTAAAGCAAGCAAACTGTATATATAATTTCATATAAAAACAGTACGTGTTCTGCATAAAAATGTACAAGTGAGTAGCAAAATCGTACTATTGTGTAATGGATGAACAACAGGTATTCCTGTCTAAAAGTCTACTTACTGAGATACTATGCTATCTAAATTGAAAAAAAAAATCGTATTTATGAGCATGTGTAGCTAAACAGGATTATGCAACTTTAAGTCGAGACTTTTTTCATCTCAGTGACTGTCTTTGGGATTATACTGGTTTTAAACTGCTGAGAATAAATTGCGCCCCACAGTGTAGTCCTACCAAAATATGTTTTTTCACTTTAGTTTAATTTGACTCACAATACTGCATTTTACATGGCAGTGGGGATATTTGTTAATGTGTTTGTCTGTGTCTTTCTCATACTGGGACAGAACTGCTGAAGGTGGGCAGTGTATCTCTGTTTTTGAGCCCCTCCAATGGCCTTCATTCGCAGTCGCTGTTGTTGGATGAAGAGAGGGGTCGTCTTCTGTTGGGAGCCAGGGACCACATCTACTTGCTTGACCCTGACAATCTGGCTGAATCCCCTACAAAGGTATGCTATATATATGCATGTGTAAAATCAATATAGCATAAAGAATAATCCAGGTTCAGACGTAAAAAGACAAGACACTGTACTAAGTAAAGAGCAGTGCTTATTTTTGCATTTGTTCATGTCATTTGTTATAATGTAGACATTTTTTCAGGTACACGTCAATATATTTACAGGAGTGTAAAGTAGAGCCAGAATGATATATCAGGAGGGTCAATATATTTATAGATATTAGCTGTTTGCTGATATAGCTGTATTAGCATTTATAATGGACAATAAATGAAAATTATAAAAATAAAGAAGAAACCAGGTGCACAACCTTATGAGTGTTGATGTTTTTCCACCAGAAGGCACTCTCCAACTTCCTGTTTGAAATGCCACAAACAAACAACAAAACAAGCTGAGTTGGGTAGAGTATAAATGAGTAAAATATCGAGGACCACTTGTAAAACTAAAACAAGAATACCTCAGTATTGGTTTAAAAACCTTATATTACTTGAAGAAATTTAAGTTTAAAGCTTTCACACACATTAACTGACCTGTTAGTTAATGTGAACAATGCATTATGGAACATTTAGCTGCTACCTGTTTGGCAATTAAGTAGGGCGATAAGAATCGTTTTTTCCATTAGAATTTTCCTGAAATGCACTCAGCTATGTATTGTTTTAGGGAAACACTGATCTTTCAGTCAATAGCAGTCTGAAGTTATCTGTCTAGTAAGGTCAGGGTCATCAACTTAGAGAGTCCTTGCCCCCACCCACACGCATGGAGCACACACACAATTACATACATCAGGTATGTACACGTTTGATGGAGTGTGCATGCTCAGACTTTACACAAACACACAAATGCATTTGGATGGATGCCATATGTTAACATTTGTAGATGTTAGTGTGTTTATGCAGCTGAGGTTGATCCACTGGTGGGAAGACGGTGTGTTTATTTGATCTTTATCTGGTTGTTTTAACTCTTAGTCTTGCTCTTAAAGTGTTGCATTTCTGTTGCCTTTAGGGGTCATTGATATAGATGCCAGAGAGATATGAACAGAAAGTCTGACCCTCTGAGCCCTGTGAGATCAGCCTTGACAGTGAATGTGATCTTCCCCTGCAAACTCAGTGTTTATCAATTACTGAACACGCATACCTGGACTGGGACTAAAAGCCCCTGAAAGTCAAGGCTTTATGATGCTCACAAGCATTCCAGGTGTTTTTACCTTTTATTATAAAGAAGTCCACATAATTTAAGTCTTTAAATAACTATATATGCTAAAGTAAATTACTCATTTTTACTAGGTGAAACAAGGTCAGCGATCACATGAAACTCTATCCAAAACTAATTAAAACACTAACACAGGCACACTGTTCTCGCTCAGCACATCGTATTGTAACGCTGCTTTTCTGTATGATAATTCAGCCATGAATAAGTTTGGGGATAGCACTCCATGGTAGGATTTAGTGGAGGTAACACACTAAGCACATAAGCCTGTTATAACACATGTATGAGTATGGTGGCATACATTAAAGGGAGGCTGGATGTTATACCTCAGCTAATCTCTTACCACAACACCTACAGGTGTTTAAATACTGTAAAAATGCCATTTGTTATTTAGATATGGATAGAGATGAAAGGGAAAACATTGTGTAGTTATTATTCGTTTCATTTTACGTTTAGCATATTTCGGTGTAAAAATAGAATGAAATAAAATACTATTTAAAGCAAAGGAAAAAAAGTTTGAGCGTTCAGGGGCCTGCTCTTGTTTTTAACTTTTTAACTTAAATGATTCATTAAAAAAGAATCAGGTTAAAGGATCTAAAAGAAATCCAGAAAATCTTGTATCCTACTCTATATTCTCAAAAGTAACAGCTATTCATGGAATGTTTGTCACAACTAAAAATTTTAATCTTTAGAACTTAAATATTTTAGCATAGCATGCAAACTATAAAGAACTGCAACAGGTCTTCTGTAAATTGAAGCTGAATGCTCACATTCTGGTTATATTGTAAGAAGTGAAATATTTCTGATTTATCGGTTATTAGATTCACTGGCCTGCTCTGAAGGAAAACGTGGAAATGTGCAAACTGGCTGGCAAAAATGAAAATGTAAGTGTTTCTAAAGAAATCTATAGAGTTTAAGTTTCTGTGATTACTAAATGTATGTGTTCAATCAGTCCTTCCAGTGTACCTCATACATGTTCTTTTTCTGTCCCTGCTTGTTCCAGCTGGAATGTGCAAATTTTATCAGGGTCCTTCACAATTACAACCGAACACATGTCTATGCCTGTGGGACAGGGGCCTTCCACCCCACTTGTGCATTCATTGAAATCACTGGCCACAAAAAGGTAAAGTGGGCATGAGTGGATCTTAACAGGAAACATTTTGACTAGAGTTGATAAATAGGCTTACGTTTGTGAATCCTCTTAATTTTGTCTCTCAGGATGGCGTTTTGAAGCTGCTGTCTAATACAGAGGAGTCTGGCAGGTTGAAATGTCCTTTTGATCCCTTGCAGCCATTTACATCAGTCCTCACAGGTAAGATAACATAGGTGACATTGTACAAAGCAGTCCTCTACCTGCCTTATCTTTTATTGAGCGAGAATTTTATAGCTGCAGAGCGCCACGCTTCACTTCACTCAGTTATTTGCAATGAATTTGTATTCACGTCTTTGTTTGTCAGCCCTCTTCTCCCATTTTTGGGGGCCAAGAAAGACACAAGCTTACGTGTCTCTGCAGCAACAACAAAGTTACTTGGCAGACAAATGCAAAACAATTGTGTCTCTTGCATGTGCTTGTTTCAGTATGTTAATTGAAATCTTACTCACTCTGTATATATTTTAAAAAAAAGCTGTAAGATTTGTTTTCTAAGTCTACTGTGCTTCTATTTAGATCAGTACCTGTATGCGGGCACATCTTCAGACTTCCTGGGCAAAGATACAACGTTCACACGCTCCCTAGGCCCTCCTCCTGACCAACACTACATACGCACAGACATCTCTGAAGACTACTGGATCAATGGTACACACATGCTTGCACACATCCACGTTAACAGGCTAACTGCACTCCAAACTTGTTATTGCTTTTTCGCATAACTTCTGGCCTCTCTACTGATACAAAGAGCCTCTCTGTGCCCTCAGGATGGTTATTGGCATTCCAGAGGGAAGGAAACAGCCCACTTATTCATTTAGCTGGAACTTTTATATGATTGCCATAGCTGAGCCAGGACCACGCCTATGGGGGAATTTACAGTGTGCCACAAAGTTCACAGTCCTAGTCACACCGCATGTTAGCCAGGGGTATGCACAGTCATCACTTAGGACTGAGGAGTGACCTTCTCTGCATCATCTCCTGTTTGCAGTGTTTTATAGCCACTGATGGACTGTCATGTATCAACAGTTGTCACTAGAACCTAAATCCTTACACATGGTCTCCACATTTCACAACTACACAGTCAGAGATTTTTGGAGTAATGCGCGCTCTCTCTCTCCCTCTCCCTCTCTGTCGGTGTGTGTAAACAGTGAGTGTCGACACAGGGCGGCCGTCTCGTTTTCCCATTTCTTGGAGTGTTTCGGTGTTTCAGTGGAACATCTTTTCATGACTAGCAATGACCTTCTGTCCCATGTGTTAGCTATAATGCATTAAGCCGTTCCAGTTGGTGAATCACCCTCTAGTGGTTGGCTTGGCTTCTAGGTGTCGAGCTAATGTTGATGTAATGTCACTGTAACGTTTAAACTTTTGGGCCTGTTCCCTCCTGATGGCAACATGCTGTTGTTTCTCCTCACTGCTATTTTCCTACATCATATGTAGCACTTGTTGTTTTAATACAGTGTCCAGTGCCGTAAATGCAGTTGAAAATTGTGCTTACTAATAATTCTTAGTAGCTTGAACAGTTAAAATCAATCCAAAAATAACCTATTTGCCCTCCAGTAATTTTCAGAGGCAAACATGCTTTGTGCAGTTTAACTGTATTGTAAGTATTAATTATCCATTTGATAATTAGCAAGTGTACAGATTAAATTTTGCACATACACACAGGATCATCACATAAAACATAATATATTCTTATTCATAGGCCCGTGACAGTTTTATTTTTTAATTTTTTCACAATCAAAAACATTTTAGACATAGAATTATCTCTCAACTCTTTTGTTCCATTCAGATGTCTGGACTGTTTGAAGTTTTTTCTGCTGTATCTTCTTTTGCAATTGTTGCATTCACAGCTGTCCTGCTTTACTGTCACCTTTGCATCAGCATTGTGTCTAACCACAGCAGGTACTTCCCTTTGCATTATTCAGTTTTTAAATGTTTGCTAAAACATCCAGAAGTATCGTGTCAGTTTCATGTTGATAGATTGCTTTCACGTCCCAAAGAGGCCAAAAAAACCAGTAACAAAGATTTTAAGTACAGGACATATACACTTGTCATAGATGCTCACATATAAATCAGATGTTTAACCCAGGGTGTGTAAGAGTATCTTTATGCTGCACTGATGCATAATTGATACTGCCTGACATACTGAAAATCATGTAAATTTAAACAAAACTGCTTTTAAAGTCAATTAAATCTTCTTTTACAATTGCTGCATGTACCTAAGTGCAGTTTATGTTCAGCCCATTTCAGCTTTACACTTAGTAAAGAGAGAGTAATACATCAAATCTCTCTGCAGAAATAGAAGACGACTGTAAATAAACACATGCTAAGTGTAGTTTTAATGCTACCTTAAGACTGCAGTTCATGCCAAAACCATTATGACTCATTTTAATGCTATTTCCTCTGTCTTCTCCATTCTGTGTCTTCAGAGGCCAGGTTTATAGCTGCCCATCCCATTGCAGACACCTACAATCCAGATGATGATAAAGTATACTTTTTCTTCCGCGAGGTGTCCTGGGAAGGCAACGACAAAAGCATCCTCTCCCGAGTGGCTCGTGTGTGCAAGGTGAGATATTACAGGAGAGAGGTGTGGAAAGTAGGAGATATATGGTGGAGGGGTGAAGGGGCTGGTACAATATAACTAATGAGCAACAGCAAAGCCAATGAAAGACAGTATGATGCTGTACATGGATGCTGAGGCCCAGGTAGTGATGTGGTAGTAGCAGAGAACTGGTGCTTGAAAAGACAGCCTAAAGTAGATAGGACCTTGTAAAATAAGAGATGGTGTCCTGATCGGGTGTGAATCTTTGGCTGGGAGGAACCGTTCCCAATTTTATCCCAATTCTTTTGTGGTCATCCAACTCTGTCTGGAGCAGTAAATCATGGTTAGAATTCTTATTTTTGCTGTGTTTTTACTACCTAGTCAGTCACTGAGGTCAATATAGGTAATTTCTTTTCTGAAAGACCTTTGATGATAATGTGTCACTGCCACTTAGGTTCTGTTTGACAGCACGTCAAAACAACTATAAGTTTAGCTGCACCGCTGACTGTGGGCATAAGCAGTGCAGTTGCATGATCTGAGGCTCTCTGTGCACCACGCCGTGTGTCGCAAGAGGCAGACTAAACACAACAAAAAGCAAGCCATTTATTATGGCTGATGAAAAGTCCATAAATACAAAGTGCATAAGAAAAATAACAAAATAGAGACTATAGAAGTGGAGACAGCTGGGGCAAACTAGACGGATATAGGCAATCAAGAGAGGGAGACAAGATCAAGTTCAAGGGGGCCAAATACTTTTACAAGCCACTGTAAATCACCTTTTCAAAGATGCTTAAACATAACTGTGAGGATGAAAAATGAAATCAAAACAGGAATCAAGCCCTCAACCTATACTTAAAAAAAACAAACAAGCTATAAGACCAAACAGAAAACAGCCAATAAATGACTAAATCCAGAAATCAAAAGATTCAACTCTATGTAACAGACCAGGCATTATAACACAGTGTCCAATTAGTTCTCAGAGTGGAACTAGGTGACATGGCAGTTTAATATTAGCATGCACGATCCAGGACTGCATTCTTAGAAAAAAGCTTTCAGTGTGGTTATGACTTGAGAATAAGCCGTAAAGCAGACTGGAAGGAGATTCGTCTGAATTACGGCCCTTTCTTCTCTGAGCCATGTGTCTCTCATGTACTTTGTACTTTGGTTCATATTCATTATCTGCATTGTGAATGACAGCTCCTTACATCAATCCTCTTTGAAGATTATCACCATTGTGAAAGATCCCCATTAAGTGCTTACATTTTGGGGGGTCTCTTAAGCACAAGTGTGTTTTTTGTGTGTTAAACCATAACAGCCCTTTCTACACCACTTGGCTAAGCTTAACAAGGGGGGTCTTTTAAGTTTTCAATGCGTGACAAGGAGATACACTTGAACCCTCTTACCATACCTCAGTCAAAGGTCTCAATTTAAAACAGCAATTCATATGCTAAAGTAAAACCTGCATTATTAATCAGCATTTGAATTCTCCCCTTCATCACGCTGCACTTCCCCTTCGTTCGTTTTCCTTTTATGTTTTTCACCCTTCTCAGTGTTTTCCTTTCACTTTTCAGTTACTCCTGACTGAAGGTCTTCTTTGTGCAAGTTAAACAAGCAAATGTATTCCAGAGGCATGTGGTTCACTTGTTTATTTTCATAATTAGTGAAGGAAACCTGAGTCAGTCTATGATGCTCTGTGTTGTCTTTCCAACCGCATTGGCTGGATTACAGTGTTTATGCTCAAATGTATATTATTAATTACAGTTCGTGTTCAGCCGCGTTGGACAGCTGCACTCTCCGACGATGGTTTGTTACAGAGCGTGTGGTTGTGTTTCAGAATGATGTGGGTGGGCTGAGGAGTCTGACCAATAAATGGACAACCTTCCTCAAAGCCAGACTTGTGTGTTCCATCCCTGGGCCAGATGGCGTGGACACACACTTTGATCAGCTCCGTAAGTGACTGTAAGATTAAAAACTGAAAATCTGGTCAATAAAGTCAGTTATATGTTCTAAAAACTGTCTTCGGAGAAAATTTCATACAAGGACGGAAATGCATCAACAGTACCACATGGCTAATGGTGCTACCAACTGCAGTTCTTCAATACTGCAATTTATTGTTGGATGCTCACCTAAATCTTTTCTGTTTGGTTATTGATAACAAAAAAAAAACCTTTTTCATTCTTTTTTATTTTGTAGAGGATGTCTTTCTACTCCCAACCAGAGATGACAAAAACCCCATAGTGTATGCAGTCTTCACAACCTCTAGGTATGATTTTTATCAACACAACCTCAGGTCCTTTCCTGTTTCTCCAAGCATTAACCTGACCTGTTCTTTTTACTTTTCCTCCAGTTCCATTTTCCGTGGCTCAGCAGTGTGTGTTTATAGCATGGCAGACATAAGGGCTGTGTTTAATGGACCTTATGCCCACAAGGAGGGGCCTGACCACCGCTGGGTAGAATATGAGGGGAGGATACCATATCCCCGTCCTGGAACGGTATGTTGTATGCCAAAGAGAAGAGCATAAAGGAAAAAAAAGAAAAGAAATCATCTGTACCTTCTGCACTTATCACTGTTAGCTATTCTGTTTCCATATATTGGATAAGGTGTTTAATTTTCCTCCTAATCGAAAAATTATAAACATGGCTTTAATGTAAAGGTTTGCTGGAGGGCATACTTACATCTGCACATGCAGCCTGGTAATGCATGACCTTCACTTATACTTTGATGAGGTTACTTGAGAAGTTAATCAGATTCATGTTTCATTTTGTTTAAAAAAAAAAGATTAATTAAGCGAAGTAATGTGATGGACAATTTGGTGCTGACATCAAGTGTGAAACAGATGTTTCACATATGCTTTGTCTCCTGCTGTTCTTATTTTAGCCTCTAGAAGGAGACACATACCAATAAATTGTTTGAGTGAATCTGCTCCATAGTTGAACTGGTGGAAGGAAATATAGAAAACACGGTCACTAATCAGCTGTGATTTTTTTGTAATTTTAGTGCCCAAGCAAAACATATGATCCAAAGATCAAGACCACTAAAGACTTCCCGGATGAAGTTGTCAGATTTATTCGATTCCACCCTCTGATGTATCACTCTGTCTACCCTCTCACTGGTCGTCCTGTGTTCACACGTGTCAAAGTTGACTACACCTTGACTCACATTGTGGTGGACAGAGTTTTGGCAGATGATGGCCAGTATGAGGTTATGTTCGTGGGAACAGGTGAGTCACACCTCTCCTCCTAGTTTTTGTGAAAGTCAACATTTGACCAGCAGAGGGCAGTATATTACTTGTTGTTTTCGTTGGCATTGGACAGATTTTGTGTAGGGTGAAATGAACATATGCAGTCTATGTTTTATATGCTTCTCAAGCAACTCTCTGAAGATATTCTGGTGGTAATTTCACCCCTCTTTCTTTCTGTCTCACTCTCCTAGATGTTGGCTCCATTCTTAAGGTAGTGAGCATCACTCAAGAAAACTGGTCAACAGAGGAAGTGGTTCTTGAAGAGCTTCAAGTGTTCCAGGTTTAGTTCAAAACACAGTTATTCAAATAAATACACACATATGTTACACACTGATTTGCTGAGTTTTGTTTCCTCATAGTGTAGCTGTCAGTGACTTATAAGACAGTGAAATATTTATATGTAATGAATACATAACTGACCTCCAATAATTTATATCCATTAGCTTTTAAGTTGATGGAGTTTGTTTTCTTTTTGCAGAATCCCTCGCCTATCCTTAGTTTGGAGATCTCGTCTAAACAGGTTTGTTCTGCACACTTTGTGCAATTGTTCATGCAAATTTGCTCTTCGCTTCGATTAAGCCACATGCATTAAGTTATATGCACATGGCTTGTGTGGCACAAATCATATAGTTTTTATCTTGTTATTCATGTTTTGGTTTTCCTCTCTGTCTGTAGTCTTCCCCATTTTCTTGTAGCTCTCTCACCCTTACGCCTCATTATATAAGGGTCAGGAATGTCAGTAGACACTTCAACCCCAATCACAGCTTCCATTAATCACCAACAGTGTTTGACCTGTGTCTGTGTGCTTGCCCGCTAGAGTTTTGAGGCGAGTCAGACTAGATCCAGTTGCAACTGCGAAATTCAGCCTATTCATTTTGCAAGCCAAATGTCAGCCTTCACAGAAACCTAAGAATATCTTGGAGTATTCTTTAAGTTATAACCTGATTTTCAAAAAGTAGTAATCATTTAAGAAACTTAACCATGTGCTTTTAATAAAATAAAAAATATATCAGACTCATATCTATATGCAGCCATTCTTTCAGCAGTATACGCTATCTTAAATTGGTCCTACACCACAAAGGAAACCATATGAAGACTATGCACTAAAGCATACTAGATCAATAGCAACCTTGCAACCGAACTTTTTAGAGCAGCAAAGATTTCTTTAAGTTTCTTGAAGACGTTTCACTTCTTATCCAAGAAGCTTCTTCTTAAATTCCAAGCTTAGAGCTGACGAAGCTGGTGAAACAACTTCAAGAAACTACCAGATCTGTTTTATATGAACTTGTTTCAGTGCCAACTCTGTAATTACATCCCATACTACACTGAAGCAAAAATGCCTTCAAATCACAAGTATCACCTCACATAGTTCACTCAAGGCCTTCCGTCTGTAGTCTACTGTTCTGTGTAGGTGTTTATGTTTTGTTGTCCTAGCAGCCTTGTTTCTGTTGATTAATGCCATCTTCGTTCTGTATTGTAATGTGATTTTTATCTGCAACAGATCAAGAATTTAGTGGAAGCCGGTTTTTACTCACTCAGAGCAGTTTAAATGTAGTGTATTTAATGTTGCGTAGAATCTTTTTCTTTATAAAAATAGTACATAGTGTACAAAGAAAATGTTATGCTAAGAAGGGGAAATCTTTAAATCTCTGTGTGATTCATTTAAAGCAAACATGTTCTGATAGATGAAGAATGCTAATGCGGAAAGAGGAAAACTTTTTAATAAATATAATTTTAATATAGAACAAATATTTTTTCCATAAAAAATAGTTTTAGGTTTAGCAGACTTAACTAATTAACTATTTACGCAACATAGTGATATGTCCTCTGTTGATGATGTACAATTGTTAAAGTTGAAGGTGCTTTGTATGTTTGTATGTCTTGAAGCAATGTTGTGTTTTACCATAGCAACAGCTCTACGTGGGTTCAAGTGAGGGTCTAGCCCAGGTTTCACTCAGCAGATGCCACCTATATGGCCAGGCTTGTGCTGAATGCTGCCTGGCACGAGATCCCTACTGTGCCTGGGATGGACACACATGCGCACGATATATCCCTGCCTCTAAGAGGTATGCACATGACACTTGTAGTACTTTTGTATTTTTGAAATGTCCTCATGCATTAATTCAAAGCAGTAAGCCTGAAACAAGTATCTGAACAAACCCCAAAATAAAAGGAAATCATTAGAGTGCAAATGTGGACCGGTGAACACTGACTCGTTGGTTCCATAGTTTGCCAGGGGGTGTGTCTGTTTGTGTGTGTTTCCAAGGCTAGTTCTTAATGCTGGAACTCTCAGACGTTCATAGCTCTCCCTAAATTTTTTTTCTGTTTTCATTCTCTTCACCTCACAATATTTTCCAAGCCATTAGGTAATTATTTTTCTCAGGCAATGATTAAAGATGTTTCAGCGTGTTTTCGGCTGACACTGTCATTCCACACTTGCAGAGTGTGGTCCTTGAGGTGAAAATCAAATCCTGTTCTGTGTTTTTGTTTGTGAGCTTGCTTGCATGAATCCAAGCTCTGAACAAACTGTGCCCTACAGTTTGGGTTCATAGTGCCATATTATTGCCCAGTAGGGATTTTGTTATGGTTTGTACAATAGTGGAGGCCTCCAGGGCTCTTTGAAAGCAGACCTTCAGAGTGTCAGGGAATGTAGGCTACAGATGTCCCACCACACAGGACTAGCAGGAAGTGGAGGAAGAAATCAATACAAACTGAAGGAGCCCAAGTGAGCAACACAAGTCAGAGGTCAAAGAAACTTGTTTCTTTCTTCTTTAAAAAAAAACCCAAAACTGGTACACTCTAAATGTTTTTGCAGGAAAACAGATAAAAATGCCAACAAGATGATGCCCTCAACTCTGTGTGTATGTGTCTGTGTATATATATATATATATATATATATATATATATATATAAATAAATAAAAACACCCAGCACGCCCCTGCGGGCGGTTTATCCTTCAAGCTCGGGTCCTCTACCAGAGGCCTGGGAGCTTGAGGGTCCTGCGCAGTATCTTAGCTGTTCCCAGGACTGCGCTCTTCTGGACAGAGATCTCCGATGTTATTCCCGGGATCTGCTGGAGCCACTCGCCTAGCTTGGGAGTCACCGCACCTAGTGCTCCGATTACCACGGGGACCACCGTTACCTTCACCCTCCACATCCTCTCGAGCTCTTCTCTGAGCCCTTGGTATTTCTCCAGCTTCTCGTGTTCCTTCTTCCTGATATTGCTGTCATTCGGAACCGCTACATCGATCACTACGGCCGTCTTCTTCTGTTTGTCTACCACCACTATGTCCGGTTGGTTAGCCACCACCATTTTGTCCGTCTGTATCTGGAAGTCCCACAGGATCTTAGATCGGTCATTCTCCACCACCCTTGGGGGCATCTCCCATTTTGACCTTGGGACTTCCAGGTTGTACTCGGCACAGATGTTCCTGTACACTATGCCGGCCACTTGGTTATGGCGTTCCATGTATGCCTTGCCTGCTAGCATCTTGCACCCTGCTGTTATGTGCTGGATTGTCTCTGGGGCATCTTTACACAGCCTGCACCTGGGGTCTTGCCTGGTGTGATAGACCCCAGCCTCTATGGATCTTGTACTCAGAGCTTGTTCTTGTGCTGCCATGATTAGTGCCTCTGTGCTGTCTTTCAGTCCAGCTTTGTCCAGCCACTGGTAGGATTTCTGGATATCAGCCACCTCCTCTATCTGCCGGTGGTACATACCGTGCAGGGGCCTGTCCTTCCATGATGGTTCCTCGTCTCCCTCCTCTTTCTTGGGTTTCTGCTGCCTGAGGTATTCACTGAGCACTCGGTCAGTTGGGGCCATCTTCCCAATGTATTCTTGGATGTTCGTTGTCTCATCCTGGACTGTGGTGCTGACACTCACCAGTCCCCGGCCCCCTTCCTTCCGCTTAGCGTACAGCCTCAGGGTGCTGGACTTGGGGTGAAACCCTCCATGCATGGTAAGGAGCTTTCTTGTCTTTATGTCAGTGGCTTCTATCTCCTCCTTTGGCCAGCCTATTACCCCAGCAGGGTACCTGATCACGGGCAGGGCGTACGTGTTGATGGCCCGGATCTTGTTCTTACCATTCAGCTGACTCCTTAGGACTTGCCTGACCCTCTGCAGGTACTTGGTGGTTGCAGCTTTTCTAGCCTCTTCATGGTTCCCATTCGCCTGCTGGATCCCCAGGTACTTGTAACTGTCCTCTACGTCTGCAATGTTGCCTTCTGGTAGTTCAATCCCCTCAGTTCTGACTACCTTCCCTCTCTTTGTTACCATCCTACTACACTTCTCCAGTCCGAACGACATTCCAGTGTCATTGCTGTATAGCCTGGTAGTGTGGATCAGTGAATCGATGTCTCGCTCACTCTT
This sequence comes from Maylandia zebra, assembly GCF_041146795.1. Lineage (NCBI taxonomy): Eukaryota > Metazoa > Chordata > Actinopteri > Cichliformes > Cichlidae > Maylandia > Maylandia zebra. Next base: position 11,184,885 of record NC_135173.1, on the reverse strand, counting down.
GGCATACAGCTTGATGTCATCCATGTACAGGAGGTGGCTGACAACTGCTCCGTTCCGTAGTTGGTATCCGTAGCCAGTCTTGTTAATGATCTCACTGAGGGGGTTCAGGCCTATGCAGAACAGCAGTGGGGACAGAGCATCTCCTTGGTAGATCCCGCACTTGATGGTGACTTGTGCTATGGGCTTGGAGTTGGCCTCTAGTGTTGTACGCCACATCCCCATTGAGTTCCTGATGAAGGCTCTTAGGGTCGCATTGATCTTGTACAATTCTAGGCATTCCAGTATCCAGCTGTGGGGCATTGAGTCATAGGCCTTCTTGTAATCAATCCAGGCCGTGCACAGGTTGGTCAGTCTGGTCTTGCAGTCTCGGCTGACTGTTCTGTCTACCAGTAGCTGGTGTTTTGCGCCTCTGGTATTCTTGCCAATTCCTTTCTGTGTCCCGCTCATGTATTGACCCATGTGCCTGTTCAGCTTAGCCGATATGATGCCTGACAGGAGCTTCCATGTAGTACTGAGGCAGGTTATTGGTCGGTAGTTGGAGGGGACCGGTCCCTTCTTGGGGTCCTTGGGGATCAGGACCGTCCGACCTTCAGTTAGCCATTCCGGGTGTCTCTCGTTAACTAGCAGCTGGTTCATTTGTGCTGCCAGACGCTCGTGGAGTGCAGTCAGCTTCTTTAGCCAGTAGGCGTGAACCATGTCGGGCCCTGGTGCTGTCCAACTCTTCATACTGGAGACCCTTTCTTGGATATCTGCCACTGTGATGGTTACTGGACCCTGTTCAGGGAGGTCGCTATGGTCTGCCCTCAGATCCACTAGCCACTGAGCATTGCCGTTATGGGTTGCGTCCTTCTCCCATATGCTCTTCCAGTATTGCTCCGTCTCCAGCCTTGGTGGTGCTGTTCTCTTATTGTTCCCTTGCCACTGAGAGTACACCTTTGCTGGTTCTGTGGAGAACAGCTGGTTTATTCTCCTGCCTTCTATCTCACTGGTGTACCTCCTCAAGCGGCTGGCCAAGGCTGTGAGTCTTTGCTTGGCAGTTTCCAAGGCCTCAGGTATGGACAGCTTGCTGTATTTCTTATGCACCTTCTTTGTCGCACCTTTCTGCAGCTCCGTTAGTTGGCTAACCTCCCTCCGTGCTACTTTGATCTTGCCCTCTAGCCTCCTTCTCCATGGAGGGTACTGCCCCTTGTGGCTGTTCAACTTGTAGCCAAGCATCTCACTGATCACTGCTGCCGTATTGTAGATCAGTTTGTTAGTGTCGGTAATCGTGGTTGTAGGTATTGTCCGTAGTGCTGCATTAACAACATCTCATTCCAACAACGCCCTGTTTTCGTCTCTTGCCCACCGATGCCTTCTTGTTCCAGTAGCCCACTTTTCATCAGGGTGCCCTGGTTCCTCAACACCTGACGCGGACCTTGTTGATCCGGGCGACGTCCGAGCCGGCATGCTTTCATATTTATCTGTCTCGCTCATGTCTGCGGTAGGCTTGCTTAGCATAGGGGGTCTAGCCTTAGGACCCTTACTGGATACAGACGCCCCAGGCGGGAATCGAACTTGCGATCCTCTGTTCCAAAGGCTGGATAGCGTAGTGGTATATATATATATATATATATATATATTTTTTTTTTTATTTTTTTTTTTTGATATCCTATTGTAGTGATAGACAAGATTATCTTATGGAATAAAATGGAGTGGTTCTTCTTCTTTAGCTATACAACTATAAAGCTAATGCCTCCCTACATTTTAAGTGCTTTTGAAAAAATAGTAATTCTCAGACAATTTCTTCACAGGTTTATCACAAGTAATGGCAAATTTGGCATTCACGTGAAGTGTGTCAGAAACATTAATTTTAATAACTATTTGTTTGACTGATTTACAAAATGCAGTATTGAGAAACACAAATAAAGGTATTAAAACCCCTTTTTCTGATTTTTGTTTTGTTTTGTTTTTCAGTTTTCGCATGTTGCAGTGTTAACATCAATCTGGATTTACTTACTTTAATGACTGAAAAGAATTTCACATAATTTTCATATAACAGTGTTATTACCAACTTTGATTTTGGCTTTTTTGGCTTATTATGGCTGTTTGTTTTATAATGTCTAATTCCTGTCGAACCTTTAACTGTGATAATATGGTGATGCTAAAATTGTAATTCATAGAATAGAATTCAGATAAATGTCTAATAAGGACTTCATGAGTGGATAATCTACTAATATAATGTACACAATGTATATTAAATTAGCTAGATGCTAATTTTGTGAAACTCCCCTCGTGGAGAATACTGGACTGTGAGCGTAAAGCATATAAGTTCTTTATACTTTAAATTCTGCATCTCAATACTGAAGACTAAAGTGGTCATACGCTTCCTTGTTTTTTGCTTTGTTTCTGTGTTTACTTGCAAGGCGAGCTAGAAGACAGGACATCAAGAATGGAGACCCTGCCATGCAGTGCTGGGACACAGAAGACAGTATGTACACTTTATGTCTTAAGGGGTTCGGCCACTGTTTGTTTTTGTAAAGCATTTCTTAAAAAGTCAGGAAAGCATCTGATCACTTCAAATTCTGTCTGCTTGATAATGAACCTAAACCCGCAGACAGATTCAAGAAGAACTATAAACACTGTCAAGAAAGACAAAAAAATCCTGCAACAGATGGTATGGCTCCCACGGAGCTCCGATGTCAAGATTACAGAGTCAGATTGGGATCACATGAAGAGACAGAATCAACGGAGAACGGAAGTTTTTCAAAGAAATATGACAATATGTCCAAGATACTTTCATGTTGGCTGACACAGCTGAAATTTGTGTGCTTGTGTATCCATTGTTGGGGTTTTCATGTCATGCAACAAACATGTTTTTAATGACAGTGATGTCCTTTGCCTGGTACTGCATAATTGTCACAAAAAATAATCTAATTATGAGACATACATCAGATACTGTATCTTTGTTAGAACCTGAGAAAACATAGACACTACTTTTGGTTTTTACAGGTCTTGGTACTGGGAGTGTGGAGGAGAAAATTCTCTTTGGGGTGCAGAGCAACTCCACATTTTTCGAGTGTATCCCCAAATCTCAGCAGGCCCGGATTCGATGGTACATGCAAAAACTGGAATCTGAACGCAGAGAGGAGGTTAGAATATTACTGCATTTTTCATAGATTCAGCTCTCCTTCTGTAGTCTGAAAGTCTTTTGCTTTTCTTGGGTTCATGTTGAAGGGGTTGCATTTATTTTCTTCCTACATCAAAAAGTGGGGAAAGGTTAGAGTGCCTAGGAACAGTGTTTGCTACAGCGGCACTAATTTCTCACAGAAATGCTTCAAAACATCAAAACACACCACAGCGGACTTCATGTGCACTGCTTTTGGAGTGTTGAACTTCTCAGCAATTATTTGTACTAAAAATCTCTGCATACGCATATTTTTAATAATGTCTAAGGCCTTGACAGCAAAGTTTCCAGCCATTGCAAAAACAATAGGGTGGGAACAGAAAGGCATAAAAGCAGAAAGAGGTAATATATTTGTATTTGAGGTGTGGAAAGGAACTAAATAATGATGACAGTTGTCTCCTGATTGAGACAACAGAGATGTGCTTACTCAGCACCTCAGTGCCTTCCCCTCCCCCTATCCAAACATACAATCTATCCTGCACCCACTGCAAGTGGCCCTTTTAGTGCTTAACCTCTCTACTTCCCACTACACTAATTTCCTCCTACCACTGTGCTCTGTCCTCTCTCTCAGGGGTGAATGTAAGCACAGTGACAGGTGCATAGGCCACTAAAGACCCATGTGCTTCTTTATGGGCTCACACTGCACAAAGCTCTGCTTTTTGTCTGTGGGTGGATGAATGCATGTGTCTGTGTTTCTTTATGTACCCCTACAGTGAAAAACTATAACAGAGAACTCCCCAGGGACAGCCACGGGTTTTGGTGCAATAAACACAATGTGGTGTTTTCTGTGTTTGTGTGTGTAGGGATGAATAATATGTGACCTGTTGCACTGTTGACAAAGTGATGGCGGCTTGGATGGAGTCAAATAAAGAAAAGTGATTTAAAATTTCAGGTGTTTTGAATTTTAAGTAAGCACATAGCTCCTTAGGATTCATACCATAAAAGTACTTTGCAGGCAAAAGAGTTAAAATACAAATATAATGGAGATAATTTTGAGTATAGGTTGAAAACAGTGCTAAAAGAAAAACATGATAATAAGATAATCATGACAAGGATTAGACAAATACAGGGAAGCTATATAAGCTAAAAATAATAATAATTACAAAAAAACACGGCCAAAGCTGGAGCATGATTATGAGATTATTATGTGACTATACATAGTTACTATATATTATACTATAGTATTTCCAAATACATTTGCAAACTGAACAGTGGAAGAGCAAAGTAGTTTATGAGCAATATTGCCTTAAAACACTTTTTTTCTCGTTTGTGAACTCAGACAACATAAAGTAATTATATAATAATTTCTGGTACTTAAATTATTGGCCTTTTTACTTCTTTGTCATGTCGGTTTATACGTACAATTATAGTAAACACAAGATTGTGCTGCTTCAAAGCAGCAAACATTGATCATAAAAAGGATGGAGATCAAGTGAAAAACAAGCTGGAGGTCAGAGGAGCGCACACTTTTCAGATGTTGGAATTCATAGTCAGTTGTGTGGGCGATATCTTGAATATGTTCAGATAGCATTCTTGCAACTAATACCATTTGATTTCTTTAACTGTCTTAATTTTTCTCTTTGTTTTAATTACCTAGTGGCAATGGTGTGTTTGCCGATATGTGTGTTATGTATAAAGTTTGGATCTATGTTTTTAGGCCTTTTTTGGATGCGGAATTGAAACTACATCCCTATTACAGTAGTTGGGTGTAATAGTTGTATCTTGGCCTTCTAGCTGTGTAAGGTGGTTTATGTGTTCTCACAGCTGCAAAGCATGTGATCATTTAAGTGTCATGCACATTTCAATCTCTTCTTTTCTGCCCTGTTTTCTTCTGTCATCCTTTTATCTTCCCTGGCCGTTAACTTCCTCCTCAGCCCGACCCTAATCTTTGCTCACGTCCTGCCCCAATACTCCTTGCCTACTTAGCTTCCTCAAAACTTTCATGCTGTGTCCACAATTTCCCACAGTTTTCCCTCCTGTGTTTCTGGGTTTTGATAAAGGCAACCTCAGCCAGCTGTTCATAGCACCTGCAGCCCAGTCTAAAACTTACTCAACTCATAATCTCCTTATCCAGTGCCTCCTCTTATCTCCTAGTAAAACTCAGCTATTAAAGATGTGAGCTAGAAGAAATTTTGCCATCTTTCTCACATCATGTTTGTGCACACGTGTTTACCTCCTGGAGCCTGCAATGCTAGCCCATTGGGTAATCTCTAATAAGAAAAGTATGGAAAAGGTTAAATGTGTTGCTCAATGCTCATTAGCACAAAGCACCTATTTCTCAGCTTAGGTGGGAATTTCTTAATTTGATACTTAAAGCATCAAATTAACTTAGAAGTAGACTGCAAATATTCTCGCCTGTGTTTCATTTAACAGTTTAAACGTCATCATTAAATAACATTTCATTGCTTTACTCCACATTCATGCAAAGTTGTTAAAACAGAAGAGCATAAGTGTGTTTATGAACGCTATACACCACTATACACTATACACTGGATTGCTTTCCCTTGTAGGAGTTGCTGATGTGATTGCATGCCCAGACACACACAGACATATCCACACACAGGCATACAAATAAAGACAGACCATCTGGCTAAGTTTAAAAGCCTGGCATTGCTATTTAGTCACAGATGCCTTGGTTTTGGATGGAAGAGTGCAGGCGACTTAAAAAGCAATCAGATAGGCACATGAATGCTAATTGGATGATTTTAAAAGGCAGAGGACAGAGAGCCACGTAAGTGTGATTTTTATGTTTTTAATACGTATACCATATGTTTTGTCAAGTCAGTCAGGTGTGTCAGGAAATGAGAATGTGGTATGAGACTGGCTAGTAGGTCTAATGTGTGCAAAAGACAACATCCAGAAAGACTCTGAAACCTGTGGGTGTGCCTCTGCCTTGACTACACATCATTAGTGTCAGATCTGGAAACCACCACAGAGCTATCCAAACACACACACACACACACACACACACACACACACACACACACACACACACACACACACACACACACACACACACACACACACACACCTCTGTGTATGTAAGAAAAAAATGGTAAAACAAGACCACAGCAAGCACATGGGCAAAAGACATGGTAATATTCTGCATTTCTTATCAGTTACACCTCTGGGGGTCAAAGTGCAGCTGTGGGAGGTATCCCTTTGAAGCAGCCACACTTTCACACATGCTGGACTCACTCCCTCATGCTCTTTCTGTGTCCTCTTAACACAGCTTTGTTTTTTTAGGCTCTGACAGCAGTCACATCATCCGATGAACCGTGGTGGATGCTAGACGGAAATAGGGCCAAAAACATTAGCATGCCACTTACCTTAACAACAAGCACATACATTCCCAGCAGCGCTCAACGTTTACTCTCATTATGCATCTAAAGATCTCTCATCACATAATGACCTGTGCCCACCCACGCCGTGAACTATACTCGCCACACCTAATTCCATATGCTTCCCGTTTTAGGGGTCATTACCTTGTTCAACACAACTTGGTTACAAATCTTCAGAAATGTATGTGTTTGAGGAGGGTGTAGGGCTGTGCGATATGACCAAAATCTCATATCCCGATATTAAGACATCTATCGTCCGATAACGACATAAATCACAAAAATGTAACATTTTCTGTAAATTCTGCGAATCTCGGGCAGCTCGACTTGCGTGAAGTGTTTCCAGCTGGGCGTCGTACCTGGAGTCGAGTGTTTTAACTGATGCATGAAATAATAAATTTTTAGACATAAGTTATAACGGCCGCTGTTTTCTTTGATGGCCACTACAGTGACCATCAAAATAATGAAAAAATATTGCCGTAAACAGTTTATTTTGCGACACCACGAAAAACGATAGCGTAAAATGTGAAACGATAGACGTTTTTATATCGTCATCCGATATATATCGTTATATCGAACAGCCCTAGGAGGGTGATGTGTTAGCTGGGGTTTGTGGTGGTGGGTTGGCATTATGTAGCTCTTATATGTTTCTTGTTGTCTCTCAGGTCAGATTTGATGATCGAGTAATTCACACGGAAAGAGGTCTCCTAATTCGCTCCCTTCATGCTTCTGATGCCGGTGTGTATATCTGTGTAGCTCAAGAGCACACACACTTCACCCATACTCTCCTCCGTGTCACTCTACAAGTTGTTACAAATGGACAGCTAGACAGAAAAGCCAAGCCGAGTGACGACTCTGCCGGGGGGCTACACCATGGAACAGAGGCACGTCAGCGATATAAAGACTACCTGAGAGCGATGAGCTCTCCCTTCAGCTCTCTAGAAGAGTACTGCGATGCACTGTGGCTGGATAAGAGGCCGTTGAGGGTTCGAGGGCGAGGCTTAGGAAATGGCAAATGGAAACACATCCAGGAAATGAAGAAAAGCCGGAACAGGAGACACCACAGAGAGAATGTGGAAAAGAAAGAACATCAGAAGCAAGGGAGGGTAGTGAGGACAGCAGAACAATAGGCGACAGGATATAGAAACATTAAGGATGTTTATATTAACTGGTTTAAGGATCAAGCTAATGTGACTCAGAACTGTGAAACTGCAGTGTCAGATGAGCAAGTAAACTTTAACTCTTAAAGTGACATGAAAGACGATCAGTGAAATATGCAGTGCAAAAATGCAATATACTTAGCAAGCAACTTGAAGTAGTAGAGGTATGTTACAGGAAAACGCACAGTTAACTTTGTAAATAAATTATCCATTGATATCACTCAAGCCTCCGTAGTTTGACAGACTGCTGTTGCTCGTTTTACTCCAAAGTTTCATAGGGCTAATATTCCATTTGGTCACTTAATGACATTAAAAGTTAGGATTTGTAATATTGGAATTAAGATGACGCCATTACTTTCATTATGTATGACTGTAAATATTGATATGACATGTACAGGAGACATAGCATGCTAAGTTTAGTCTTATTACTGACCTATAACAGTAATCATTTATGATGTTATTCTAAAAAAAATGACATATTTTTGTACAATCCATTTACTCTTGTGTACTGTAGGTGCAATAGAGGGTTTTTTTTTATTATAACTGTTTGTGAACGTTATTTAAATAAATGTGTCTTGGAGCCTCTGTTCCTTAAATTTATTGCTTACTTATATTCTGTGCACAGATAAAATCAGTATGCAAAAACTTTACTGCTGCAGTTACTGGCAGTCTCAAGTATATGACAGGCATACTCGGAATTAGTTAGGGTTAGCTCAGCTGAGCCTCTCCTGATATAGCAACACGGGTCCCTGTACACTGTATGCAGATGTCAGAATGATTCAGGACCAGCTGGTTTGTTTTTTAGTGTGTGTCCCTGTGTGTGTGAGCGTGTAAAGGTAAATGTGTAAAAGACAAGAAGAAGAAGAGAAAGTGGCAACTTCAGTAGAAACCATTTGAAATATAAAAGGCTGTGATCAAAACCAGTTACAGATTTCCCAAAATAAAAATAAAAAGTTGAGATGGCATCAGTGTCAGAGGCATGAGCATGAAAACCAAGCATTATGCAACCCAGTGTGCCTGGCCTGAATTTTATGTACAGACTTACAAAGAAATGGAAGTAATATGATACACGGTGCTTGTATTTCAGGCTGAAAATAAAATGACAAGGCTCTTCTGTGAAAGGCATCATCACAGTCATGGGAGTCCTGTTTTAATTGATTTAGTGGTAACATCTTAAATTTCATTTTGAGTGAGCTGCTGAAATACTGGAAGAAGAGTCACATAGAAAATTAGTCTCAAACTCAAATATATATATAAAAAAATATGACTTTTAGAAATATTATTATCATTGCCTCATAGACCATAACTGGTCTATCATAAATAGCTATAACTGCCTTTATGATGGACACTGTGTTTTTCTTACAGAGACACATTTTATTGTGCTTACTTTCTCCCTATCTAACTGTATAAATAGGTCTCCCATTTTGTGCTTTTCCACAGTGATTTTCAGAGCTTCTTGTAACAAAGACAATAAATATTTCAAATGCTTCCTCTCTGTCTATTGTTTATTTATCAGTCAGCTGTAAAGAATAAACTGCATCTCCCCCGAACGGAAACAGCAAGAGGACTTTATAAAAACTAGAAAATCTTTTCTTCTAAATATTATTACATTAAAATATTATTTTTCACATTTTTTTTACATTAAATTATTTATCAACTTATTTCACATAAACAAATGTACATGCATATTTTAAGACAATGTATTTTCTTAAATCAAAATTAGTTCAGCTTACCAAACATTTATTTATACTTCACATCGTCCTGTACTGTGGCATTTTCATTTCCCCTCTTTAGACCATCACAGCCAACTGCCACAGTACCACCACACTCTCAAAAAAAAAAAAAAAACAATTTGAAAGACCACTAAGGGTGATAACTGTCAAAAATATCAGCTCACTGCTCAGTGTTGCTATTGCTAATGGTTTCATTTCAACAGCATCAACTTATTATCTTATTATTTATTACAACTTAGTGTTCCTTATTTATATATAAGGCTGAATGATAATGTGCTATCCTGCACAGAAGATCTGTTGTCAGATGCCATAAGAGATCGTAATTGTAGACATAAGCATACTATGTATGCTCAGAGTTAACTTGACCCTCACATGTGGCTGGAAAACAACCCATGAGTGAAGTGATTTGCTGTTCTAGACAGGCAGACAGAAACAGTGGGGGTTAAATGAGGAAACAGAACCATGGAAAGGAACCAGAATTTCTAGAAGGAAGTGGTTAATTTGATGTGATTGGTGTAATGAGCAAGCAAGTGTGCTTAGGAGCCCCTGGAGCGAAGCCTTACAGTGTATTCACACACAGACAAAGGCACACGGACACAGTATACTTCTTTTTCTCCATCAGTGTCATGGCTGTGTGCAGGAAGGCAGAGGGGAAGGACCCAAAATGCAGGACTCACGGAGGTAAAAGTAAACTCAGAATAAACTGCTTTATTGCAGGCTGCTGATCAAACAGAAGACTAACTAAACTGGAAAATATAAACTAACAGGCAGGTAAATACAGTTAACAGAACACACAGCTGAAACTGAGGGTGAGTAGACATTGACGACACGACAGAGAACAAAGGAAACACAGGGCTTATATACACACGGCAGTAATCAAGGGATGAGAGACAGGTGGGGAACACACCTGGGAGAAATCACAGCTGACGAGACAGGGGAAATGTAACCTGAACACACTCACATAAGACAGGGACCTTCAGAATAAAACAGGAAACTAACAGACACAGAGGACCAGACAAGACACCATGGACAGACAGAGGGACATACAGGCAGAGAAGACTAAGCACAGGCAAAACCTAAACTAAACCCAGAAATAATAATAATCATCATCATCATAGGATAGCTAAAGAATCAGAACATAATTATAATGAGCACAATCTGGAAACACACCAAAATACAAGAAACCGAAAAAGCAGGGTCAAAATGACCCAGAACCGTGACAATCAGTTACATTTGTAAAAATTGGTTTCTCTATGATCAGTGATCCACATGGGCAACTACAGCAAGAATTGGTTCTATAGATGGGATCTACAGGTTAGATATGATCTACAAAGCTATGTAGGTGTTTTAGTGCTTGTTTTAGTGTCTTTACCTTACAACATAAAGCACCTACAGGTGGCAGTTGTAATTTGGCACTATATGAACTAATATTGACTTGTGCAACAAGAATTAATCATTACCAGTGTTAAAGGATAAAACTGTCAGCAGCAGTGTTTTTCCCTTTTTTATAGCCTGGGTCAACTGAACAACACATTCCAGTGTTTCAATTGATTTAAAGTGAAAATACACATCAAAAACAGTTATCAATAGTGTAAGTGAAACTGCCTGGCATTAGTTGAGACCAAGAAAAAACAAAAAAACAAAAACCACATAGCAATACCTGTTGACCTGAATCTATCAGCTTCCATTAGCCTGACAACACAGAGAAAGTATTAACGTCACTTTATGCACATGTGCCCAGGTGCAAAACTCCTTTGCAAAGGTGTTTTCTAATGAACCCTGTTCCACAACCTCCACAGTGCCATGCCTGAATCAAGATATCAAAAACTTTGACAGGAAGACTAGAGGGAGAACAGAGCGGAATTGAGATGTCAGACCAAGGAGGTGTTTCTGGTTCTATATTACAGGGCATTTACAGCTGTGCAGATGTGTGTTTGTCAGGCGTTGACAGTGAACTTCTGAGCATGGGTGGAGACCGCCAAGTGGTCTATGATAGCTGTCGGGTTGGGCGGTATTGATGGTGGCCTGCGGGTATTGGAAGGGGAGAGGTATGTGAGTAAGAGGTAGAAACAGTTGTTTCCTCTGAGTAATGACTACCTGTACTCCCTCAGCCTCATTTACAGACATAAGTGATCTCTCTTCTCTCCGGGATCTGTGGCAGGACATGCAATATTCTAAACACCCCCTATGATAGATGTTTTCATCTGCTGTACAAAGAGCTCCTTTGAACCTCCTTGCAGAAGAGATGTCTGCCTCTGCCCTGTTGGTCTCCCTTGCTGTGGACAGTTTTTGTAAACAGGGCTCAGTCAGGATGTATGTTTACCTGCACTGGGTGTAGTGTGTTTACTGCTGTTAAATATCATATACCAAACATACTGTCCTTTAGAGAGATTTTAATCAGGTCACAGTTTTTCTCAGAGTCTAAAAGTCCCTGGGTACTGGCAAGTTCTTATTTGGTTGTTCGTACAAGTTTCTTGAGTAAAATCACATAAGAATTGTATTAAAATAAATTATACATTACATGGCTCACATACTGATTACCAATGGTGAATACTTTTTATTTGATCTGTCTCTTATAGCTTAATCTAGTTTATCTGGCAATTGGTTTTCACTACCAGAACATAAAAAAGACACAAATCTTAAAACTATTCCGAATTTTCCACAATTCCTTTAACTTGAATTTCATATATATCACAAAGAAAGCTTAATGTGCAGATCCTTAGTTTACAGTGAAAGGAGCTGGAGCCCTAAAATAATAACTGAAATGGCACAATGGGTGAACAAATGCCAATGTTACCTCATAATATTTTCTATTTAACACTGTGAGAAAATGTTGTTAGATAAATGTTTTTGGCAAGCCCCAAACTCTGTGTTGCAATCCTTGCCCTGCTAAAGATTTTTGTTTCCTAAGCTTAACCACAGATGAGGCGATGATCACAAATTCAAGTCTTCAGTGAGAGAGAGGTTTTTGTCATGTCCACCACATCATGCTGTCTCTGACGCAAGTAAAATGAAAACAAAACAAATGAGCCTGAAACTGTCTCTGAAAAGAATTCATCCTCCGTATTTGTGCCGCTGAATATAATTAAAAACTCTTTAGTTGTATTTTTAAGCGATAGCACTTGTGCCATTAAAGTAAAAACAATATTTATTCAAAATTTTCTGCTTTGTTTTTCCATGTCTGGTTTATGTAAGGTCTACTGGTTACCAGAGTTTTACAAATTAACTTTACTCACCAGCATGTTTTGGCTTTTTGCCCCCTCTCATCTTTCTTCTCCTTTTTTGGTTCATCTGTTTGGTGTAGGTTCATCTGTTAAATGTGAGACTGTCATGTGTACCTTGGTTTGTAGAGGAAGAGAGGAGTCCCAATGAGAGTAAAGAGAAACTGAAATATTACATGAAGGGGAAGAGACACTGGACTAATGTGCATGACTGGAAGCAATCGTCTCCAGTGTCTGCTCTGTACTGTGGAACCCCGAATCAGCAAGAGAGTTGATGAGCTTTAGTAAACATGGAAAACCTCCAGAACATCTGATGGAGGGTTTTCAACAGTTTTCCATGCTGGGGTGTCACGAAAGCACTCAGATTTCAAGCTTGATTTTTGAGATCAATATACAAATGGTCCCTCTTGCTTTCTTTATATTTTCCTTTCAAACAGCCTTCAGGCTCAACTTCCAGACTGGTTGTCAGTGTAATGAACTCAGCTATGTCAAAACATAGACAGTGTGTGTTTAAAGTGTCAGATTCTTGTCAGTTACTCTGGGTAGGCATTGGCACAGTTTAATACTTTGTTGACTTTAATCTATTGCTGACAAGTCTCGCACTGATGTATAAAGGTATTAGTATTCAATATGACTGGGTGGTTATTTCATTCATCAAGGTTAAAAAAAAACAATTGTTTGTGGTTGAAGTTGGAATTTAGATGACTGGGAATGTGAAGAAAAATAATTCTTGAAACTTTTGTTTGTTCTTCATTGTGCTAGAACAAATTTGCTCTAAGATGCTTTGTTGTAGTATTTTGTATGACTAACTTAGATAAGCTTTCTTGTCAATTCTTTAAGTAGTCTTCAGGAATAGCTCTCTGGGCTTCTTCAAGGACTTTTAATTGTCCTGGCTTTTCTTGTATTAGCTGTCAAGATAATTCCACACTGAGGTTCAGCCTCTGGGGAGGCCAGTCAATGATTGATAGTCTTCCACTGTGTGTTTCTTTCCAGATATGCTTTTACTACATTGGGGATGTGTTTGGGATTTTTGTCATGCTGAACAATGAATTCTTGCAGATGGTGTTGCAAAATGGTTTAAAATCCGTTTGTGTTTTTCTGCAATCATAAAGTCATCGATATAGAAAAGCTCTCCAACACCACTGGCTGACATGCATGTCGAAAAACAATGACCGAGCTTCCACCGTGTTTTGCAGATGCCTACAGACACCGGCGGACCTGCCAAAAATTTCAAACTTGGAATTTTCTGTGCATAAGACCACTGACTTTCAGTCCAGTTCTTGTGTCATTTTTGCATACCATAGCTTTTCTCCCTAATTCCCTTCCTTAAGAATGGCTTCTTGACAGCCATCCTTCCACTGAGGCCATTTTATATGGGGCCTGACAAAGAGTAGATGAATCAACTGATGAGCCAGATGCATCTCTCGGGTCCTGTGTAAGTTCTTTGCTGGATTCTTTCCCATTTCTTAAGGATATGACTTTCAGATATGATTCATCTTAGGTTGCAAGTTTTGTTTAGGCCTGTCTTTTCTCCTTTCGTCCTCTGATTCTCCAATTTCTTCAGAAGGACACACTGAACAGCATACTGAGATATGGCATGTTTTTGGCCAATAGCTCTTTGGGAATCACATTGTTGGTGCAAAAATACATATTTTATGCCCGTCAGAGTCTCTTATCTTTGGTATTTTTCATAGGTTCTAGAAATGAGAACAAATTATGTGTTTTTGTGATGCACTCCTAGTAAAAGTGCCAATAGGTACAACTTTACCAAGTTGTTTAGTTGTTGTGTAGACAGCAATAAATGTAACACTGAACATTTTATAGTTTTAGAATAATAACAAAAAAAAATCTGTAATAATTTCCCTTGTTGACTATATTTGCATAGCTGATATTCCCAGTTGTTATAAAGATTTAGTCCATGGGTTCTGTAATTTTGATTGAATGGCTACTGTGAATACATTTTTAGACCATTACTATGTCTGAATCTACTTTACTCACGTTTCATATTTGAAATTCTAGATTCTGTGTAGGTAAAGAGCCGGAGAAAACATTTGTTATACAGTTCATTATATGTGATTAATGGCATGGCAATCTAAACCGAATGTCTATATCAGCATGAGGCTTATTGTATTAGGAATTGCACAGTGTCAGTATACAGTGGGGCAAAAAGGTATTTAGTCAGCCACCGATTGTGCAAGTTCCCCCACTTAAAATGATGACAGAGGTCAGTAATTTTCACCAGAGGTACACTTCAACTGTGAGAGACAGAATGTGAAAAAAAAAATCCATGAATTCACATGGTAGGATTTGTAAAGAATTTATTCATAAATCAGGGTGGAAAATAAGTATTTGGTCACCTCAAACAAGGAAAATCTCTGACTCTCACAGACCTGTAACGTCTTCTGTAAGAAGCTTTTCTGTCCCCCACTCGTTACCTGTATGAATGGCACCTGTTTGAACTCATCATCTGTATAAAAGACACCTGTCCACAGCCTCAAACAGTCAGACTCCAAACTCCGCCATGGCCAAGACCAAAGAGCTTTCGAAGGACACCAGGAAAAGTATTGTAGACCTGCACCAGACTGGGAAGAGTGAATCTACAATAGGCAAGCAGCTTGATGTGAAAAAATCAACTGTGGGAGCAATCATCAGAAAATGGAAGACATACAAGACCACCGATAATCTCCCTCGATCTGGGGCTCCACGCAAGATCTCATCCCGTGGGGTCAAAATGATCATGAGAACGGTGAGCAAAGATCCCAGAACCACACGGGGGGACCTGGTGAATGACCTGCAGAGAGCTGGGACCAAAGTAACAAAGGTCACCATCAGTAACACACTACAACGGCAGGGAATCAAATCCCGCAGTGCCAGACGTGTTCCCCTGCTGAAGCCAGTGCATGTCCAGGCCCGTCTGAAGTTTGCCAGAGAGCACATGGATGATACAGCAGAGGATTGGGAGAATGTCATGTGGTCAGATGAAACCAAAGTAGAACTTTTTGGTATAAACTCAACTCGTCGTGTTTGGAGGATGAAGAATACTGAGTTGCATCCCAAGAACACCATACCTACTGTGAAGCATGGGGGTGGAAACATCATGCTATGGGGCTGTTTTTCTGCCAAGGGGACAGGACGACTGATCCGTGTTAAGGACAGAATGAATGGGGCCATGTATCGTGAGAGTTTGAGCCAAAACCTCCTTCCATCAGTGAGAACTTTGAAGATGAAACGAGGCTGGGTCTTCCAACATGACAATGGTCCAAAACACACCGCCCGGGCAACAAAGGAGTGGCTCTGTAAGAAGCATTTGAAAGTCCTGGAGTGGCCTAGCCAGTCTCCAGACCTCAACCCCATAGAAAATCTGTGGCGGGAGTTGAAAGTCCGTGTTGCTCGGCGACAGCCCCAAAACATCACTGCTCTCGAGAAGATCTGCATGGAGGAATGGGCCAAAATACCAGCTACTGTGTGCGCAAACCTGGTAAAGTTTGACCTCTGTTATTGCCAACAAAGGTTATGTTACAAAGTATTGAGTTGTATTTTTGTTATTGACCAAATACTTATTTTCCACCCTGATTTACGAATAAATTCTTTACAAATCCTACCATGTGGATTCATGGATTTTTTTTTCACATTCTGTCTCTCACAGTTGAAGTGTACCTCTGGTGCAAATTACTGACCTCTGTCATCATTTTAAGTGGGGGAACTTGCACAATCGGTGGCTGACTAAATACTTTTTTGCCCCACTGTAGCTGTTTGTGTACGTAACACCAGAACAGAAAATCTTCCTAACTAGTTGCGCTTATATATTACTATGGGAGTTTGCACCCTCATGTGTGTGCACACTTGCTTGTGTGTGTGTCTCATATTGCTGCTGGCATCCACAGATCCCAGGGGCCACAGTGTACATATCCATGAAATCGATATGACTCAGTGCAGTTTGATGCCACACCTCATTGACCTTTAGCCTTTTAATCTGGTTTTCCAATTGGTCACATATCTTTACTTTATCCTTGTTTTGCTGTCAAGCCACATGACCTGCCCTGAATTCATTTGGAAAATATTTTCCTGATGTAATAGATATTGACTGTAAGAAAAGGATGCGCAGATGTCTACTCTCATTTCTTTTCAGCCAGTTTATATTTCATTTAATCTACAGAAGTATGTTTGATATGTCTCTATTACATTACTGTTAGACAGGGTTAGGAGTCATGGACAAAATGCCAGCCAGCATAGAGCGGTTAAGCGGTTAAGCCATGAGTGTCAGTTTGTCCCCCACACACATACAGACACAGAAGTAAAGGTAATTTTGATGTTTTTGTCTGACAGATGTAAAAATCTTGAAAAATAACGCTGGGACCCCCTAAAAAGAAGGGAAGAAAAGAGTACATAAGAAAACCATGAGAGCTTTTAAACATTTTGATTTTAGAGACTGGGTAGGATACCTGATAAGTGGTCACAGCTATCAGGTGTTAATGTGAGGAAAGGGAGAGGAGACAGCAGAGCAAGGGAGAGGTGAAAGAGAAAAGTGGATACTTTGAGGGAATTACTGTAGCATACCTCTTCTGCCTGGTGGCATGTAATGGCATCTCCTCCTTTATCAGTCAAAGCACATGACATTATGCCACCAAGGATTTGACAGCTGACACCAAACACCTTGCAATGCTCCTCTTTGACTCTGACTTCGATCTACTCTATGGTAAGACATTTGTTGGACTTGTTAAGCAGAATAACTAGTGACAACTGGTTAAAAAAAATCACGTTGAAGCTTGTCTTGCTTACTCAGTGACAGAGCTAAGTGTGTGCAAAACTGCTTCTTAATTGTTTTGTTATTTGTTTTTTAAAAATTAAGTTTTATTTTTGCATTTTCTCTGTGATTGATTTTGAGTCATACACAGTTGATATGTGCTTAAGCTGGTTCAGCTTTTATGTGAAAAATCACCAAACCTGATCACAGACCTGTGCACACCTTAAACATGGTTTGAATTGTTTGAGTATATCAGTGCTTTACAGCTATTTGGACTTAATTTCATATATTACATGTGCTTAATTGTTATTTTTATTGTTTATTCTTTTTTGTTACACTTACACTGATTTATTTAAAATTTATTGTCATTAATTTAAGAAAAAATAAACATCCATCGATATCGTTATAGTTCTAAATGCATTATACTCACTGATCTTGATGTTTGCTGTACTATATGTTATGTTTAATTATTACAATTTCCACCTGCACTGACCTACAAATTACATTGAGCTAAAGAAAAAAAATTGCAGAGCCCAAATTTTAGTGGAAGAGTAGGAAGAGTAAGGACCTTTGCAGTGGAAAAGTATCATTGCCCTTTTTAACACATTAGCAAACAAGGTATGCGTGTATGTGCATGCATGGAATGATCTAAGTATTTTCCAGAGGTGTGAATGGTGTTGAGCTGCCAGTGATGGGAGATCAAAAGCTTAAATAAAATGTTTGTCACCATAACAGCTGTAGGGCTGTGGATTTCCACTTGGTACTGCTAAGCACAATCAAGAGTACTCACGCCTTGATTTTCATGTCTCTATTGAATGAATTTGGAGAGTCTGTTTACTTAAACTCAAAACATTTATGAAAGAACTTCTGCATGCTTACCTTGGTTTCCACTGGCACACTGGCCTTTTCGCAGAATCAGTTGTTCTTTTGCAATAGCACGCACAATGTTCCTTTCTGTCTCACAGTGGATAAGTTCCAAGCAGAACTGTTTTATTGAGACCAAGGGGAATTTGATTTAAGCTGCCAGGTGCCGAGCCAAATTCACAACAAGATTACATAAGACCAAAGCTGGGGAAAGTTCACTTCCAGAAAAAGCAATAAAATGAGAGACCACATGCTTAATAATAACAAAAATCACACAATCTCAGTAGGTATATTGCAGTAACGTTACTGCACGCAGAGTGCAATATTAAATCGACATATATTTGATGTGACACTTTTTTCTTTACAATTGCCAACAACGCTTGGTGCTGGTACGGCACTGTAGTAGAGTGTAAGAAGTGAATATTGGCATTCTCAGTATTAATCAGCTTTACTTGTACAGATAAATGGTGGGCCATGCTGATACTGAGGGAAATTCCTTTTCTCGGTGAACTGCCATTCATTCAGATGGCTCAGAAAATAACAGCAATCAAAGGAGAAATGGTCCAGTTTGCAGGCCTTTTGTGTAGATATGTAAATGAAAAATGACATCCATTGCTCTTCAACCCATGCATTACTTCATCATTCAAAACACTGCTGTCATGGCCTGGTGATCACAGCAGGTTGCCACACAGCTTCCTGGTTTTTTAAACAGATTTGTAAGACGGATGATTCAGTGCTTTCATAAAGGAGAAGCTGCCAGTGTGTCTTTGACTGTGATAAGCCTCAGTCTCCCTGCATTTGTCTTAATGAGCTCATTCTACATTCATTGCAAACTAATTACTTTCCTTAATCATCACCAGGCACATGGTAGTCTATTATGGTTATTATTTATATTAGACTGTAAAATGAATTGTGTTTTTTATATATATATTTATGTGCTTTCTTTCATTTCGGCTTCCTTCCTGCCGTCTTCCTTCCTGTGGTTTTGGTAACCCTACCCATATGGCTCAGTCTTTGATGTCTTTCTGAAATCCATGTGCATGTCGGTTGTCATGTTGCTTCATGGCAGGCACATTCCTGCATTCCAACATGAGGGCCAACCAACACAAAACACACAAATGCCTGATGGATTAATATTTCTGCATGTGCTAAACAAATTTGCAAATATCTATATATATTGAAAAGCATAAAGTTGCCTATTTATTTAGTTAAAGGATTTACATCCAAAATCGTCCGTAGGATCAGCAAATGCCCACCTTAACCCTTATCTGAACACCAAATGCTTACAATCACATCCAGTGTCTGCATAATAAGGAGGTACCAAGGCACCAGTTTTGGCAAGCATGAAGGGCACTGCTATCATCAGAACAGACAATGTTCGGTAGCCTTCTGCAAATGATAGATGACTGCACTCACTGCCTTTTTATGGTTCTTTTGGCCATGCTTAAAGTTGAAATATGTGAAGGAATAAGCAGAGAATGTATTTCACGCAAGAAATGGAGGTCACATTCAACCTGCTATGAATTTTATGGTGGTTCAGATTCCTGCTCCCTACAGTATATAAGTATGTATGCATGTGTGCGTGGCTGAGTGTTATTAAGAGAAAGAGAAGAAATAAAAGTCTCAATAAATTTGATAAATGGCAAAGCATTCTCGGCGAAAAGTGTCGTTTTATACGATTCATTCAGTCTTTCCAGTTTTTAACTGCTGCTCACTGGTTACTGGCTTTGCTGTCACTTGTGCCTGACACCTATCTAGGCAACGATAGAAAGTTTCAAAGACTATGGACTCAAAGTTCATTCACCTGGGCTGCTTGCCTCATTTACATCACCAATGTTGAGATTGCAAATAAAATATTTTCCTATAATACATTTTTTCTGCATCCAACCCAACAACTATACATGCTTTGTCACCTTTAGTTACAAATAATAGAGTAAATTCCCACATGGCCATGATTTTAATAGCCCACGTAATAACCCGTGGTATGTAATGTCAGAGGGATACATTTGTTTAGCTTGATAATATTTTACATGGACAAATTTGCAGAATAAACTTTATAGTGCTTTCGTTTTTGCAAAATGTGTGCTAATGGTCAATTTCTCTTGTGCGTAAATGTGTGAGTGTGTGTACATGAATGGGTGCAAGGGAGAGATAAAGGGAGGGAGATTAATTACAATGAGGTATTACTCCGCTGTGAGTGTTGTAAGGGCAGCACTATTATGCAGATGAGAGGGTTAAATGTAGTTGGCTACCACACAGCGTGTCATTAAATCTGTAATAGCAGCGGGACCATAATGTTAGACTGCTATGGTAATGCATTCTGTCTTTCCCTGTGTCATACACTAAATAACCCCGAGTCCCAATTAAACACCTGGCAAAGCATTTCGGTTGCTTTATTTATTTATTTATGTTATTTAGCTCTTATTCTGCTTATTGTTTTTAGCTCATTCTTTATTTTTTCTCCTTTTCTCTCAAATCCTTTTCTTCTATCTGTCTCAGTGGTCATTCTCTGGTCTGTAAAATGAAAACAGAGGCAGGCACTAATTACCTCTGGCTCATCCTTTTGTATGCCTAGGCAGCTAGTGTAGATGGTATAAATATAACCTTCCATACCTGTTTGAAATGATGAGCTCAGAGTGGACCACAGTGAAGTCCATTACCCCAATTACCCAATTATCTCAAATGACAGGTGATTATCAGACATCACTACCAATACTGCTGTAGCACCATCGCCTGGAGTAGCTGTTTTGCCAGGATGAATATAGCTATTCATGTCTCCATTTTCTTAATGTCAACACAGACACACAAAACTGTACACATATGCATTTATTCCTTGGCGTGCTGCCGTGTACCTATTTTGACAGGTCACTCAGTGCAGCGTTTCCTTTTTTGAACCATTCAGAGATCCTGGAGGAGGTTCTCATATTCAGTGGTAAAGGAAACAGAGCTGTTAGTGCAGGGTCACAACCTCTCACCTGACATCTGAGAAGACTGTGAGTGCATATGTGTCAGTGTGACATGCGAGTAGTACAGATCACACCGTATGGCACCCAGAGATATGTTGTTTTTGTCGTTCCTCTGTGTGTGTCTGTGTGCCCATCCATCTATCCTCAAACCCAGACACTTGTAAAAAATGAAAAAAAAAGAAAGAAAGAAGAATGAGCAAAAAGAGCCTTGTTGGTCTGTTATAGAAGCACATGTTGGAATTACAGCAGTGATCAAGTAGTAATGCAGCTTTCATCTGTCTTTTAAAAAATGCCAATAATACTGGATCCCTACAATTCTAAAACGAAGAACTTATTCCTTAACGTCTGGCCACTATATTCCTTCATGTATCTCCACCTACCTGCTACCCGCCATGCCATCAAACCTAACGGTATTGGGCATCTTAAACACCACTTCCTGTTCCTCAAGCAATAAAATGCTAAAAATTAAAATTTAATTTCCAAAAAACAAAAGTTAAGCATGTCTGACATGTAAGGTGCCCAAAAACCTTCAAAATGTGTGTGTTTGCGTGTGTTTGTGCGCATATGCATGCATTCTTGTCTCTGAGAGGTTGGAAGGGTCACTGGTTAGGTCATGTGTATATACTATCTGTGCCAGGTAAAAGAGCTGTCCTGCAATGGCTCCCGTGTCTACTTGTCATCTCCCATGCGGCACAGTGTCACTTGCCCCCTTGACTCTTTCCTCTCCTTCCAACTCACCCTTATCTCCCCCTTTACAAGAGGTAATGCAGCCAGGGCTATTCTTAGCTTCAGTTTCAAGCCTGTCTCTGGGGAGCAGTTAAGCGGGGCTCTGTTACATTACACACAGACATTCATGCACTGACTCACAAAGGTGTCTTAAGACACTTCTTTAATAATAATAATAATATCTTTACCAATTTGAAGAAAGACATAAAGTACAAACTTATGTTCCTATTGAAAACTTAAATTAACTAAGTGTTATGCTGATCGTGTTAACTAAGCAGGCTGTCTGTACTTGAAATATAACTGGTGACGGCCTCACATCTGATGCAATGAAGAGAAAGCAGTATTCATCTTATTATATTTTTCATCTTGCAGAAAGCTGATACCTCAGTGGGATTTTTATGGTATTGTCAATAGCATCTGCATAAATCAACAGTAGCTCTATTTTACATTAAGTAGTAAGAACAGGACATAACTTCAATTTATTGTAAAGCAATATATTTTGTACCATGTGTTTCCCATTTCAATTAGGAACGCAATCATATATTTACTAGCTACAAGCTAGATCATATTTCTCTGCTGTTTTAGACTAAGCTTAAATATATAATTGCTTGTATTTCTATTCTTTTAACATTGTAAAAAATAAAACAGCTTATAGCTCATTTTAAAGGTAGCTTTTAGGGTAACCTAAAGGCGCAAGGTCAAAGAAATGGAGTCTGGATTCTTTCATAAAGAAAAAAAGGCCTGTACTTGTGCTCGTATACATTTGCTGTTCCTGCAAACTCTCCATTTAAAAAGTGGAGGTAGCAGCTCTGCATGTGCTGCAGGAAACCCAAACGTGATGCTATTACCTCTTATTTTCCACTAATGTTAATCGAGCCTCTCACTGACAGCTTCATAACTAGATGTTTCATATATATATTCTTTAAGCTATTTTATGTGACTGTCTGAAAATGCCTCATGTTTTTCCTTTAAGGTTTAACCTGTGTGTGTCTACAGTATGTGTATGTACACATTTTGAGATCAGCGACAGCTGAGCCTCCCCCAAAATATATTGCCTATTAAGGTTAAAGGTTAATTGGGCATGTACCACTTCATAATGATGGTATTGTCTTACAGACCACATGCAAAATTGGGAGCCAGCTTCAGCCTTATGGAGTGTGTCTGTGTGCGTGACAGTGGAAGAGCAAGGAGGACAAAGATTTTATTTAATTTCATCATTGTTGTCCTAACAAAGACTGTGGCCAAGCAATCCTCTTTTCCTCAAAGTCACTTACACTCATGGAAACTATAATGGAAATACTACAAGGAAGTTAACTGGGGCGCTCTATTTTACACACCTGCAAACATTTGTGACCACAGCTCAGTAAGTATTCAATATGCAGGGCCAGAAGTCATTTGAAGTATGGCTACATTATGTGCTGGTCTACCACATTGGGCTCATGGATGTGTAAAGGAATCTGCAGTCGTTTGCACTGCAGCAGAGCTGTAAGACAGCATTTCTGGTGGTTAATGGCCTCCCATGAGCCTGCATGCTCCTGTTTTACTGTGCAGCCTGTGGGAGGGAGGAGGGGAAGAAGTGATGGTGCTTGAGGGGAAAAAGAAGTACAGAAGCCCAGGGACATAGGAAATGAAGTAAGGACAAGGGGAAAGTTGGCAGGATGAGGGTAGGTAGGAATAAAGAATTTTTATGATGTTGTGTGAAATGGGGAATAAAGAATTTCTCCCACTGTGTGTGGTGTCTGTGCGTTTTTCACTAGTGTCTGCATGTGGCCTCCAGTGTTCAAAGGTGAGCCATCAAGTTCAGGTTCACATTCACACACATTAATCACCAGCAGGAACCCAGATTGAAGTGCTGCCCTAGCTTCTCTTATATTATCTTCCATTCTGGCAAACTGGAAAGAAACATTCATCCATTTTCATCACCTTTTCCAGTGAGGCTGTAGCCCATCCCAGCTGTCACAGTGACAGCTGCACAGGTTAGCTTTCTATTGCAGGCTTGGGAAACAAACAAAAATTTGCTTTACCTTTGCAAAAACATGGACCATTTAATGGGTCCATTACAACAAACACAACATGCTCCAATGTTTAAAAAGTGTTGCTATTTATAAACTAGGATGTGGTTGTGATTATTTCACTACTTCTTAACAAAGTACTGGAACAAGCTGTCTCTAAACTCTTTAGTGAAGTGAATAAAAATCATTTGCTTTTAAAATTACTTGTGGGAAACCTGTTTATTTGAGATCAAGTATGAATTTATGAATGGTTTTGTAAAGCCAGCACAGCTTTCAGTCTCTGTATAACTTTGACTCTAATAAAAGGTAAGAGGAAGTTGTGGTTGTACTATAGTACCTCTTTAGTTTATAGAGCTGGAGTCAGTTATAGGGTGAAGAGATGAGCAGCCACACCAAAGTACCCTCACTGTAGTTATATATAGTTTTTGTTCACCCCACCCTGCTTCGTTGGTCCTACACAAACGCAACAGCTTATATGACCTGTTTTCACACCCATGTCTTTGGCTCTGCTTTTCTTTTTCCTCTTTCTAGTTTCACATCTCTGATGTCCATTGTTTCTGGTTAGTGGTTTGGCAAAGCAGTGCATTATGTAGTTTAAGAAAGGAAAAAACACATCATTTAACTCACTGCCATTATTGCTGATATTCAAATTTATATAATTATTTATATCCTATTTAGCTGATAGTTTTTTTTCCCTGATTAACTGTTAAATTGATCATTTTCATTCAATGAAATTGAGCAATTAAGGTTAGAAAGGTTTTCAGTGATTTGACTTTTAAATATTAGTAGCTGAAATGAGTCTAAATTCACGGAAAGAGTGAGAGAAAGCACGAAACAGAGAGAGTGAGAGATGAAAGAGCACTGACAGCAACAGGATGCATGGACAGTGTCACAGGGGCCAGTATTGTGTGCATTTGGTTGAGGCCTCCCGCAGTGCTGTGAATGTTTTCTCCATGCTGCCCTGGAGTGTGTGAGGGGTCAGAGCCAAATGGACACTGTGGCCATTGTCCTGAAATGGCTAACTACTCATTTGCTCTTAGGCTAGACAGATGACCAGCTGTCCTGCATGACTTATAATCAGTCTGTGTGTTTGTGTGCAAGCATTTTTTTATAAACATGTTGCAACATTTTATCAGTTACAGTCCTGGTGTTAATACCAAAGAAATCTGTTTACTTTTATTATTGAAGATGTGATGCTTTTACTATAAAATTTGTAAAACTTGTGTAGTAAAACTAAAGAGAAATTAATTCCAGCATGCTTTGATTGTAGTGGGAAGACCTATGGTTCTCATTTTGTTAAAAGGTCCTGTCAGGTAGTAAATGCTTAAGCTGCAATAAAACATTACATAAACATGTCTTTAATATTAAGTGGATAAAAAGGCAGTAAGTGCTAATATGTAAATTTATGTGCCCTCTCACTCCAACTTAAGCTCCAACTGCCCCCAAGCCCCCCAAAATGTTTATAATATTTCACTCTTAATTTTCAATTTTATTAATAACCCTCACTTTTTTATCCTCTCGCTTTTACTGTGTGGCTCACAAGGTTGTTTTGGGGGTTTCTTTGGTCCTACCATGGCTACCATGTGGCACTCCTGCTTTGAGTATAAATCACCCCCTTGTCAGATACAAACGGTAACCACCTGTGACAAAATGCCCTGAGGGAGTGGCGAAACTAGAGTGGACGAATAGATGACATGGCTTCTTTTCTGCTCTTCCACTGTTCTTTTTTTGTTGAACAAAGCATTCATTAAGGAAAAAATTATTTTATACCACTGTGAAAATATTTTGTTTCGTGAGGATCCAAATACAGTATACGCAGTAGTGAGGAAAAAAGTAACAGTAGTGAAAGTTACTCACACATAAATAAAAAAGAACCCATCTATTATCTTCCAGTTATCCTTATCAGGGTCACAACAGGGATGGAGCCTATCCCAGCTATCAATGGACAGGTCACCAGTCTATCACGGGGCTAACA
Organism: Maylandia zebra; assembly: GCF_041146795.1. Classification (NCBI taxonomy): domain Eukaryota; kingdom Metazoa; phylum Chordata; class Actinopteri; order Cichliformes; family Cichlidae; genus Maylandia; species Maylandia zebra. The sequence continues at coordinate 11,158,983 of NC_135173.1, read as the reverse complement.
CACAGAGACAGACAAGCATTCACACGCACACCTGTGGGCAATTTAGAATCATCAGTTCACCTAAACTCATTAATTGTATGACTTTGGGAGGAAGCCTGAGTACCCAGAGAGAACCCACACAAACACAGGGGAGAACATGGAAAAGCCAAACAGTAAGGCCCCAGCTAGATGGTGGAGCTGAACTCTTTTGTGCTGTGAAGCAACAGTGCTAACTACTGCACTAACATGGTACCAAACTAACGCACAGGGATTTATGTGTATGAATAGATAAAGATTTGTGTTCATTCTGGGAAAATCGAGTGATAAAAAAGCCAAAAAAACCATTATTATTCATGCCGAACAAGTTTTGTCATCTGAGTTCAGGAAGTTCCTCTCAGGTTGCCGTTACCTTATACCTCATTGTAGAACAAATAGACAGAGCTCACTTAGATTAATATTTCTGTGTTTGTTAATTTTTAGACATTTCTTCTTGTTATTCTAATGTATTTATTTATTCTAATGTTGTTGACATGCAGCAGTGCTTGTGATTAGGTATTGTGTGACTTTGACTTTGATTTGTTGGATCTGTTGGATCCAACCAATATTACTGCTTCTTCTATGGTGGACTGGCTGAAGCCCAAGAGAACCAAGTAGCTGTCTGGAATCAGAACATGGATGAATTTTTATTTAATTTAAATTTAGGAACAGAGGAGATGACAGTTTATTCTGACTGTGAACCATTTGAGCTCACAGCCAACTTGGAATTAAGAGAGGTGTTAGTCTGTAACAAAGCTGACAAGATGTTGACACTTTGTACCAGCCCGGCGACTAGTGGTCTCAGGCATTGGAACAAGTAGGCTAGATTAGGAGGAAAGACTGAAGGAAGCTTTAACTAAAATTCACTGAGCGATTAATAATAATAGTTTGATAATTATGCACACATAATTATAGAGGACAAAGGACAGAAGCAGTAATATTTTTCAACTGAAACAGAAAACAACACAATAACCCATATTAAATAAACTTAACAAAACAGCAAACATCATTACAAATCAAAAAGCTGAGCGCACGCTGACCCCAGCCCAGCAGAACTTCGACAGGTAACAATTCTCTGATGAGCAGACAATTCTCTGTTTCCACCTTTTCAGACAATGTTGTGATCACCTCAAAGTGTTTTGGGGCTGTTTTGTTGTTTTTTCTTTTTCTTTTTTTGTGTTGTCAGCTTTATGTTCCTACTAAAAACTAAAAGAAAGATTATATGTGTGTCCTTATTGCCTAGCCTAAGGTTTATATTGTTAACTGGTAATTATGTGACAGTGTGTTTCGGGTCATTTTATGGAGTAACGAGAACGTAATTACTTTCTCTGGCAATTAATTAAGTAATGCACTGCATTTTTTATACAACAACCACGACACTGATTACAATTAGGACTTAGTATGTAAATCTAAGAGTTACAGTAATTAAACCAAGACCATTTTAAAACTCTAAGTCTACAGTCAGCTCAATGACATCTCAATTGCTCAGCTTCACATACACTGTTGGTGTACACAGTTAGAAAAAACGTGTCACTTAGAGTTTCTCAGATTATTCAAAAACTCCATGCAATGTATAAGATTAACATTTATGAATGCCACTTAGACTGGATTTAAAAAAATCCACGACTTACTGGTAATTGAACCAAACAAGCTTCTTGTGCTTTTAAAGCACCTTATTGTCCAAAACACCTGCTCAAGGCCAAAATGGCTTTTTTAAAGGAAACTGCAATTGCTATCAGTATTGGACACACCTAAGCTCCTCAGTTTCTAGTCACCTACAGTCTAAAAAGTCCACAAGTCCACTGCAGATTTAGTTACCAAACATTTCCGTCTCAGGTTAAAAAAATAAACAGTTAGGCTGAGCAGGCCAGATTAGAGAGAACAGTGTGTATTTATATACAGCTGAGGACAAGAAGTGCATACTGAAGCTCTAATGCCCTACAGATGGTTCCACTCTAATGAACTACATAAGGTACCCTGTCTCTATCCCAGCAATTTGATATGCTGAAGCTTGACCAGAGCTCTGATATGTCTGCGTAAACACAATGGGAGGATGCACTCTAAAAACCTGAAAGGGATTTACAATGTCAAATAACATATTTTACATCTCACAGACAGCATTTAAACTGAAATAAACAACAACTTTTCTTTTTCTTCTATTGTTTTGTTTAAAATTTTAGGGTCTGTATCCTGCATTATAAAGTGCTTTGAAGCGACAGTTGTGAAGTGGTACTATATAAATAAGACTGAATAGAATTAAATTGAATTTAATTGAAACTATTCTTAATAAGTAAAACTGATGAGAAAATTCCCAGTAAAGCAAATACCATAAAAACATATGGTCTAACCCATATGGAAAAGATATATATAAATCTTATAAAGTTTGTATCTGTCTTATGTGAAACTTTTATGAAAAGCATACAAGAGTGAAAACAGATATAAGATCCCTAGAAAAATTATATAAATGAAACTTGTATGTTTTGAATACTTACTAAAACAATATATGAAAGTGTCCACTTCATATAAGCCTTATTTGATTCACTATATGAAGTAGGCCACATTTTATGCAAGTCTTTTATAAGTTTTGTCTATTTATTTTCCATATGGGAATAAATGAATGCCTCAAGGAAAATCCAGACTAATTGTTGACAAGATGAAAATCTGTATGGAAACACCAGCTCTTTGCATGACTGCACACACAAGGTACCATGTCAGAGATGGCTTTCAACATGCAGCTACATCTGACAGAGTTCAGTGGGTGTCCTTAGACATGATGCCCAATAACTGTGGTAATTAAGGAATTTCACAGAAGACTCTTGCAGAGGGAAGTTTGAATTTTAACTTATACTTCACATTGTAAAAGGTGTATTTTATCCCAATCATAGATTTTTGGGCTTGGGACAGGTAAGCTGTCCCAAGCCTTTATTAAAAGTTTTCCCTGGCATACTTGGAGAGTTTTTTCTATTTTATTTAGTTTTTAACGGTTTGACTTGAGATTATAAACACTATCTTGACTATTTGATATACTGAAGCTTGACCAGGCTTTTGCTAATGTCTGTGTAAACGTTCTTGGAGGAAATACTTTATGCAGCAATTCGTCAGAGATTAACTGTAAGATAATAATCAGTTTGTCATGGTCTCAAATTTCCAAGTAGAGGAAAGGAATTTTGTCTCAATTCATCCAGGATTATTATATTTGTGTGCTGTGCAGTTTCAGTGCTGCAAGCAATTAGTCCTTAGTATTTTGTTGATGCTGAACATAAAGATGGGATGTAAAAGACATTTTCAAACGTTGTCACTTCTCCAAAAACTATTCCATAAGATACAATTTGACACTGTAGGGAAAAGGATAAAAGTAGATAACATCCCCCAAAAACGTACAAAGTCAAACCTTTAAAGCAGCTTTTTGGGTTACATACAAAATAATAGTTTATCATTTATCTCATGCATCCTCCTGTGGATCCCCAAATGGAGCTTATATCCTATTGAAGCTGCAGTTTCAAACTACGGAGTACTTGGAGAAAACCTACACGGGCACAGGAAGAACATGCCAACTCCACACAGAAAGGTTAGAAGTTATGTCATCACAATTTTATCCCCCTTTTTAATGTCCAGTCGCATTCATTTCTCTCTTCACTTTTCCATTACCAAGGTAGTTAAAGGCCATCTGCAGAATCTTGATTGTGCGGTGCTCTTTTACAATGGAGGTCGGAGAAATGTCACATATCCGAAATGGCTGAACACAAATATGCTTTATTACTAGTCAAAGGTCTGCTATGGTCCGTGCATGTGGAGTATTTAAAAGTTCACATTAACATCCTCACACCAAAACTCTATTCATTCAATCAAAACTGCTGATTTCACAGAAGTTCTACTTATAACTTTAATTACTCAACAGTGTCCAATTTAGGCGATTAAGTTTAATTTTAAGCTTGTAAACATTCTAACGGGGTCTACTGCTCTTCTGTTGTTAAGCCACAAATCACACTGGAGCCTTGAGTAGCTGTTGTTTACCAAGTGCACCAACACTATGCTAATCTGTGCAGACATACAATTATCTCTAAAGACTTTGTACTGTCTCTTGGCTATTTGTTCCTTGATTTTCATTAGACTCGTGACTTTTTGGTGAGCTTAAATTATCCTGCCATTTGGAGTAATTTGATTTAAATTAGACATTGCTGAAAAAAAATGGGTCACAGGCAATAAAGGATTCATCTGTGGTTTTTATGTAGTGCTAGATTGGATCATTCTTTCTCGCTCTGCTACATTATGAAGAAAGGCAGGAAAGACAGTAAAACAGTTAGTACAGAGGGGCTTTGTACAGGTAATCAAGAACACACACATTCATCCATGTATAGACACACACACACATCTCCCAGCACCATGGCGGCAAGCAGTCCCACTCCATTAGGGGTAAAAACACCAGAATTAAATGCTGCGTGCTTGTGGTTTTTAATTTAGCGCGCTGACAGCCATCCAATAGTCCTGTGGTGACACTGGATAACTTCATGACCCTGGTGAGCGCAGCCTGGGACAGGGACCAGGACAGACACCCATTTCAGCTTCTACCCACTCTACATAGACACACATTTAACTGAAAATGATTTTGTAAGAATTGAGTCACTTTTGCAGCCATTTGATCAATAATTCCATCCATTTATTTTAGGGGCATAATTGAGTTGTTTATCATGTTGTGAAATCATTCATGTGGTAAAAACATAATAACAATGGTAAAATAATTTTAACAGTTACTCACACACCTTATGCCAAGTCTGCATTGGTTGCTGTGGTCTTAGTAATGACCTGATTTTAGAAATAAATACTCACACTACTAGACAGCAATAATACCAACCCCAAATGACTGCATGCATGTATACATTGTTGGAGACAACTTAAGCAGAAATGACTGCATAGTACTAAATAAAAACATAGCTTTAGACTCATTATTTTTGATGTTTTTTTTTTTCTTCAAATGTGCTGCAAGAGACATGCATAATACCTGGCAAAAGCTTTGACCCACTCTTGATATTTTTCTGTAAAGGAACCAGACTTTCTTGTAATCTTTGTAAAGTGGTCTTGAATGATAATTCTCCAGACTTTCTGAACGTCTTTTAAGCTCTTTCTTTTTACATTAATCACCTTTTTATTCATTTCCAGTCAATTCATTATACCTTGTGTTTGTTAAGATACTTCACATTGAACTATGAATCATTCCAGCATGTTGTGTTTATACATAACAGACAATATAGATTAGAGCCAGTTTTAAATTGTATACCTGTGACTAGCAGTTGCAAAAACCTGTTGGAAAAACACATAATTATGTCCCCATTTCTCTAGTTGATTCTATGAACAATGCCAAAGTTAACACAGTTTGACAGGCATAAAATAGTATTTTGCTGAACGGTATCTGAGAGTCATGTCCTTAAGAAATGGAAAAAAAAAAAAAATCAAGAAAAGATAGGACCAGAGAGGCTTGCTTTTTTGAACGCTTATCAGAAATAGTCTCAATGAAAGAAACCATTCTTAAGGAGTTGAAACAGTGATCAGTAGCAACAGATATTATGGAGTGATGAACACAAAGAGAGGTAAGACGGTGAGTGTCCGCAGCCATCTGTAAAAATGGTGGAGGTTTTGTCATGATTTGAGGCTTTATTTCAGCCAGTTGTGTTGGAGATGAAAAGAAAACCTATGGAATTATAAATGCAGAAAAGTATGGTCAGATAATATCAACCACGCATTATTATCTGGAAAGTGACGTGCACTAGTGTCTTTCTACGCCACAATTGCAAACACACTAATGCATGAATAGACAAACAAAAAGTAAGGTACACCCAAAGCCCTGGCCTCAATATTATTGAAGCAGAGTTGGATCTTCTTGACAGAGAATACAACAGAAACCAGCCAATAAAGAAAGCTTTTTATTATTCTACATCCTAGGTAACTATTTGCGAAGGCTACCTGAAGAAATTAAAAGCTTGTCCAAAAGAGTTCTGACTGTGTTAAAGAACAAAGGTGGCCATGTTAACTTATGTTTCAATAAATCACTGTACTTATTTAAAATTTTCTTAAAAAATAAAGAGAAATGAGGGCTGGCTCAAGATTTTCCACAGTACTGTATATAAAAACAGTTACCTTAGTTCCACTATTGAGACATGATGAAAACAGCTCTTTTTCTGTCTTTGTGGAATTTAAAGCTTGTGGTGTGGTTTCTTTACTTATCATTGGCTAAACAGTATCCTAAGTTCACAATACTAACATGCTCTCAAGGGGTCTTACAGGGTTTATGAACTTGTCAGAGCTCACAAAGATGGGTTGGGTCAAAAGCTTGAATTGAAATTTTATTGTATTCCAAAATGAATCTATACTCCTCTCTCACATCTATTTGTAATAATACAATAGGAGTACTGTACTAACACATACGACTCACCATAGTTGTGACATCCTGTATCATAGTTTTTGCATCTTCTGATATTAATTTAATAATGCAAACAGACAGAATTAAATAAATCTAAACATATAAGATTACATGTGGGTTGACAGAATTTTCACACGGTGTCATCCATCTGTTTTTACTTTATGAGACTAATATGTGCAAATAAATTAAGTGTAGGAAATGCTGCCTCAGAGGTGGCCTTTCTGGGATGTGAGCTATTTTAAAATTGCTTGCTTTGTAGGTGCAGGAGATGTGGCTGTTCCATTGCCGCATGGTGGTGACAGTGGATGGTGATGAAAACCACATGCAACACTGTTACGTCCCCCCCACCATGGCGGAGGCAAAGGTAGGAAGGAGACAGCAACACTGGACAACCACAATCAATGAAGGAGGAAGACCACAGAACAGTTAAGTATCAGGCAGGATTTATTGGGTGCTTGCCTGGATAGTCAAATTTAACAACAGTAAAGAGGTGGGGGAGGAGGACTGGGCGGTTGATCCAAATCAAAGAAAGTAATAAAACAAAAAGAGGTCAGTAGCTTCCAGGGCCTAGCCTAACTGAAAGAAAAATGCAAAACAAAAGGCCTACCTAGCTACTCGATAAAAGTCAGTGAAAACATACAAGGGTGGCATCAACCGCATAACCTAGTGTGACTAACAGTAAAATCTACAACCAGTGTATAGGGTACCCCGGCTTACCTGTCCAGCCTCCCACCACACACAACATAAAGATGCTTGTTCGCAAATGTTTGTCAAAGCAGAAGCCAGCAGCCACCAGCTGGCCAGGGAGCGGCTCATTTGTAGTGTTCCTTGGAGTGTGATTGGCCAACTGAGCCCAGACCAGCCAATAGACACCTGCCAATCAACTTCGAACTGGCCAATCAGAGGAGGCCTGACGCCTGAAAGATAAACAGAACACAAAACAGAGCACAAAAGCAAAGCCACACCCCTTGGCACGTAACACCCCCACCCTTCAAAAACCAAACTCAGGGTTTGGTGACCTCTCTAAACAGCACGGGAGAGTGCGTCTGCTACAATGTTTTCTGAACCTTTTTTGTGATGGATTTTGAGGGTATAATTCTGAATAATCAGTGACCAACGCATAAGCCGCTGGTTGTGATTATACATCTTGGAGAGGAAAACTAAAGGGTTGTGATCTGTGAATACTTGGACTGACCTCTGACCTGACTCTGTATAGACTTCAAAATGTTGCAAGGCCCACAACAAAGCAAGGGTCTCCTTTTCAATGGTAGAATACCTGAGCTGGTGTTTGTCAAACTTCCGAGAGAAGTAACTCACAGGATGGTCAATGCCCTGGGTATCCTCCTGGAGAAGCACCGCTCCCGCCCCAACTGCGCTGGCATCTATTTCCAGTTTGAATGGTAAAGAGAAGTTAGGAGCAGACAAAACAGGGGTGCAACAAAGTAAGCCCTTAAGGCTTTCGAAAGCCTGCTGACAACTCCCAGACCAAATAAACAGCTTTGAGGGGCAGCAACAGAAGAGAAATTTTTACAAAACCGTCGGTAATATCCTATCATCCCAAGGAACCGCCGCAGTTCTCTCCTGGTGGTTGGTTGGGGGAACTCCCTAATCGCAGTGACTTTGGCATCTGCAGGGCGCACTTGCCCTAGACCAACTTGCTGGCCAAGGTAGAGGACACTGCCTCTAGCGAAATCACATTTGGCAAGGTTCAAAGTGAGAGACGCACTGTCTAGGCTAATGAAGACTTCTTTTAATGTAGCTATGTGGGTGGACCAGTCACTGCTATACACAACAATGTCATCTAAGTATGCTCGGCAGTTAGGGATGTTTCCCAACACTTTGTTAACCAGTCTCTGAAACGTTGCAGGGGCATTGCACATGCCAAAAGGCATAACCGTATACTGCAGGAAGTGGTCAGGGGTGACAAAAGCTGAAATCTCAGACGCTTGCTGTGTCAAAGGCACTTGCCAATACCCTTTTAACATATCGAGTTTAGTGATGTATTTTGCAGGCCCTATTTCATCAATGCAGTCATCGATAAGGGGTAAGGGATGTGCATCGGGTACAGTGACGGAGTTCACCTTTCGGAAGTCCGTACAGAATCTTGGGCTTCCATCTGACTTAGTGTCTAAGAGACATGGTGAACTCCAAGAGCTGGAGCTTGGCACTGCAAATCCATTCTGAAGAAGATACTCAACTTCCTGTTTTATGATTTCCCTCTTTGCAGGACTAACCCGATAAGCGCGCTGTTTGATTGGTGTAGGGTTAGTGAGCACCACATCATGTTTTATGACAGTGGTTTGAGACGGGATATCACTGAACAGAGATGGGAATCCCGATATGAGTGTTATAATATCATTGCTCTGTTCAGCAGGAAGGTGGGACAGGTATTATGTTAGGGTTGACAATATCACAGAATTACCTAGTCGAGCACTTTGAGGCTCAGCACCTCGTAACACTAATCCATCTTCATCTGGAGTAATCTCCACCTTGGTCACCGAAGCCATCGGAGACGTAACCACTTGCTCTTGGACCACAGATGGCACAGCTGAAGGTTCACGAGAGTTGTACAGCTTCATCATGTTGACATGACACACCCGAGTGGGACGTCTGCGATCCGGGGTCTGAATAATGTAGTTAGTCTTGCTGAGTTTTCTCTCTACAACATAAGGACCAGAGAACCTAACGGAGAGAGAGGAGCCGGGCACCGGAAGGAGAAGGAGCACTCTGTCACCTGGCAGAAATGAACGGTCAACAGCCCGCTGATCAAAGTGTCTCTTCATTTTCGCTTGTGACGTGGCTAATACGTTCCTGGTTAAGGAATAAGCCCTCTTCAACCTGTCATTCAGTGTCTTGACGTACTCTGGAAGGCTTTTGGTGTTGTCAACCGGTGTAGCCAGCCTCTCTTTAAAAACCTTCAAAGGACCCCTCATCTCACGCCCAAACACAAGCTCACTGGGACTAAATCCCAGAGATTCTTGGGTTGCTTCCCGACAGGCAAATAAAACAAGTGGAACACTTTCATCCCAGTCCCGTTGGGAACTATAACAGTGTTTCCTTAACATAGACTTCAAAGTCTGATGAAACCTCTCTAGTGCCCCCTGACTTTCAGGATGGTAAGAACTCGAGGTTATGTGTTCAATGCCTAATGTTTTCAGGGCTTGGGCAAACACTCTAGACTTAAAGTTAGTGCCTTGGTCTGTTTGCACAACCTTAGGCAGACCAAAGGTTGAAAAGAATCTCAACAGTGCTTTGACAACAATCTGAGCTGTTATTCTCCGTAGTGGGATTGCCTCGGGAAACCTGGTTGAAACGCACATGATCGTCAACAGAAACTGGTTTCCAGTTTTTGCTTTAGGTAGAGGCCCCACACGGTCAACAATCACTTTTTGAAATGGCTCCTCTATTACTGGGATAGGACAGAGAGGAGCGGGGGGGGGATTACTTGGTTTGGCTTGCCAGTCATTTGGCATACATGGCAAGTACGGCAGTATTGAACAACATCAGATTTCAGTCCGGGCCAGAAGAAATGTTTCAGAATTCTGGTGTATGTTTTATTAACCCCCAAATGTCCTGACCATGGGTGGTCATGTGCTAAGGACAGTACCTGGGTACGATAAGCAGTAGGTACTACCACCTGATATACTGCAGACCAGTCAGCGTCTTCCGAGACCTCACTTGTCCATCTGCGCATCAGAAGACCTTTGTCAGAGAAGTAAGCCAGCTTTTTCCCTTTGGCATCCTGTTGACTGAGAGTGGAGGAATGACACTTGGACAGGGTTACATCATTTTTCTGTGCAATAATGAACTCCTCTCGGGAGACTGGCAAATCCAGAACTGGTTGTTTTTTGTCAGCAGGTGGAACTGTGGCCTGAACCTTAGATCCAGAGGTAAAGTTAATCACATCACCAACGGGATCTGACCTCATGAAGGAATCGGCCAAGTCAGGACCACACTTTTTTGTCTGGGCCCTCGTAACTACACAAGCTGGAAAGATGGCAGGCTGGTCTTGGGCTGAGTCAGAATCCCGGCTCAGCTCGGGTCTGTCTAACACTTCAGGAATGGGTATGACCTTGCCTCCAGCAAGGTCATTACCTAGGATGAAGTCAATGCCTGGTATGGGCAACGCAGAACGAATAGCCACTTTAACAACTCCGCTGACTAATGAAGACTGAATGTGGATAGTGTGCAAAGGGGCAGATACAAATCCGAGTTCTACTCCCTGGACAATAACACTGGACTGGCAAAATGACTCCTCAGAAAACGGTAAGACGTTTTCTCTAATGATGGACTGAGAGGCCCCTGTATCTCTCAGTATTTTTACTGGTTGTTGATCATTTGGATTCCCAGTCAGCGAAACCACTCCCTCTAGAATGAATGGTTTGAAACAGGGGTCAGGGTGGTTAGTGTTTGGTTGAAATGCCCTCCCAGTCTCTGTGGCTTTAATCAATCCCACCCCTTTTGGTTGTGAGGATAGTTGCTGTTTACGCTTTAATGCCTGACATTCTGCGATGAGATGACCCCTCTTGTGGCAATAAAAGCATTCACGCTCACCGTGGGAAGGCGAGGGCCCCCTCATTGGCCTCACTGGCCTCGCAGCAGAGCAACTAGACTCAAGCCGTGCTGAGCGCATGGCTGTGGGCCTATCTGGATGGGAAACAGGGGTAAAAACATTCTTATGAGTTAGCACAAACTCATCGGCCAACACAGCTGCTTTGGACATGGACGTCACCTTCTGTTCGTTTAAGAACATTATGAGCCTCTCAGGTAATGAATTTTTAAAATCCTCCAGTAGCATTAACTCACGCAGCGACTCATACTCATCCCCAACTCCGTTAGCAGCGCACCATTTATCAAAAAGAGCCCCTTTTTCATGTGCAAACTCCACATATGTTTGACTGCTGGACTTCTTATGGTCCCTAAATTTCTGCCTGTAGGCCTCAGGTACCAGTTCGTAGGCACGTACAATTGTTTCCTTCAACACGTCGTATTTCATGCTTTGCTCTAGCGAAAGTGAAGCTACTACCTCCTGAGCTTTGCCCACTAATTTACACTGAAGTAATATGGGCCACATGTCTCTTGGCCATTTCAGAGCAGTAGCCACCTTTTCAAAAGCGTTGAAGTACGAATCTACCTCAGTCTCACGAAAGGTAGGTACTAGGGCAATATGTTTGCTAACGTTAAAACTTTCCGGGGAGACTTTTGGGATTTCTTTAGTGGCATCTGTTTTCTGTCCTGATGACACCCTCAGTGCTTCTACTTCAAGCTGCTTTAACCTGACTTCTTTTTCAGCTTCTATCTCCAGCCTACGGACCTCCAGCCGGAGATCATAATCCGCTTTACGCACCTTATCCTTCTCTTGTGCCTCCAACTGTAAACGCAGTAAGCGAACCTTAAGCTTTGCATCACTGCTAGATGTTTGGGATTCTGGAGTGAAAGGCTTAAAGCGAGGCAGAGTTTGGGGAGCCGCATCAGAGTTAACTTGGGCACCCGGAGGTGTAGCAGGCAGCGCTAGCTCATCAGTTCTCTCTGGAGAAGCTAGATCAGCAGAGGCACCAGGGGAAACTGAAGGGTCCTGAGAAGGCACCCCAGCTGGAACAGGGCTGATTAAAATCCCCAACTCGAATAATCCCTCCAACAAAGCCTGCTTAATATCCTTCTTCACTCCATACTTTGGTACGGAAAGGTTATACTGGGCAGCAATACTCAACAGGTCGTCTTTGCGACACAAGTCAACTTTGTCAACGCTAGGCTGACTAACAAAACCAAGCAGGTCGAAACTCATCTCCGGCTGATACTATGACACGTAGACACCCTAAAATCACGGCACCCTCATTAATATAGGTTGTCCACAGCATACAACGATCCCGGACGAGCCCCCACTTGTGTTACGTCCCCCCCACCATGGCGGAGGCAAAGGTAGGAAGGAGACAGCAACACTGGACAACCACAATCAATGAAGGAGGAAGACCACAGAACAGTTAAGTATCAGGCAGGATTTATTGGGTGCTTGCCTGGATAGTCAAATTTAACAACAGTAAAGAGGTGGGGGAGGAGGACTGGGCGGTTGATCCAAATCAAAGAAAGTAATAAAACAAAAAGAGGTCAGTAGCTTCCAGGGCCTAGCCTAACTGAAAGAAAAATGCAAAACAAAAGGCCTACCTAGCTACTCGATAAAAGTCAGTGAAAACATACAAGGGTGGCATCAACCGCATAACCTAGTGTGACTAACAGAGTAAAATCTACAACCAGTGTATAGGGTACCCCGGCTTACCTGTCCAGCCTCCCACCACACACAACATAAAGATGCTTGTTCGCAAATGTTTGTCAAAGCAGAAGCCAGCAGCCACCAGCTGGCCAGGGAGCGGCTCATTTGTAGTGTTCCTTGGAGTGTGATTGGCCAACTGAGCCCAGACCAGCCAATAGACACCTGCCAATCAACTTCGAACTGGCCAATCAGAGGAGGCCTGACGCCTGAAAGATAAACAGAACACAAAACAGAGCACAAAAGCAAAGCCACACCCCTTGGCACGTAACAAACACCATGACTTTATGTGGTTCTATTTCTGTGTGTGTGTATGTGTGTGTGTGTGTGTGTGTGTGTGTGCAAGCTGGTAAGCTCAACGGATTGCAGTCTAGGCCCAGTGGGCATAACATTAATGATCTCTGACAGAGAACTACGCTAATTTGATGTCATGACACAGCTCTGCTTAATAGCCGTTGATATTCTTTTATGTGTGAGTGTTTTCTGAATGAGCACTTACAAGAAACAGGTCACATGAAGTCATGAGTTGGACAGTTGGGAAGGAAATATTTGCTGCTCTGTTGGTATATTCTGAATGGTTACCAGGCAGGCTGTTCTACTGTGTACAGCACTTTGGAAAGTTGTAAATCTTTGTCATTTGGGAACCACAAGCTGTACATACTGCAGCCTTTTATATGTCTGTGGCATCTGGAACTCACAGTCAGTCAGACATACTCCATGAATGATTTACTGATGAGTCTTTTTTTATTGGTTCAATCTCAGTGGTACGTTGTTTATATCCTATCACATTCTTTTTCCTTTGGGAGGCATTTGCCTGTACAATATAGTTCCCAGTCTACACTCTTCATTCACCTGCTTCCCAATCTCTTACTCTTGCTAAATACTTTGTACTCCCAGGTTCCCCAAGGAACCTGGGAGTACATGCCCAAGGTAGCAGGCGGGCATGCCCAGTATCAGCCCTCTTCTCCTTTGAGACTGGCTGACGTCACCACTCTTCTCCTCCCAGGTGCTTTTGTGACACATAACAGTTTTACACATTAGTATGCTTGTTTTTCAATATCGCCTGTAACTATTGAAGAAAGATACACAAATACAAGTGCAATTTACCTTTAAAAAACCCCAGAGAATTAGAAATACTAATGGTAAGCAATAGTAATGTAGAAAGGGCTGATATTACTGCTCGTCTAAACTCATCTTCTGTTACTCCAATCCCCAACACAAAGCTAGACTCATTGCACACTCATCCACATGCGCTCTCATTCACACACCCTGAAGGCAAAGGTTTTCACACACACTCTTTCAAATACCATGGACTCGGAGGAAACATCGATCTGGATTAATAATTGTAAGTGTACACCCTTTTGTTTGTTTCAACGGCATTCTTCCAGCATTATTAGAGGAGATGTGATATGTCAGTGTTTGGTAAGAGATGGGACACTTGTTGGTAGTTATGCAGGGAAGGTCTATTGTCTTGTCGTTGCTAATGTCACGCTGTCGGGGAAAGGAGTTCGGTGATCACATCTTTTGTCATGGCAATAAAAAAAGTCCCATTTACAGTTTGTTGGTGTTGTTGGGGTGATGGAAACTGAGCCTGAAAATTTAGCCTGGGGGGCAGAAGACGTGCTGTATGATATCATAACAAAACCTGGTGCGTTTCTGAGTGTGTACATAACATCATCATGGTAACCAGGAGAGCAACACTGTGTGTGCATGATTTATGATGCCCGGCCAGTTAATGGAATTGTGAAGAGTTCAGTGTTCAGTAATAAACCGGAGGCTTTTATGAAGTCTATGCATTCTGATAATTAACATATTGTTCTTGAGTCTGTTGTTTATAAAGGGAAACTATCACAGTACTGAGGGCCAAGACTTTGTGTTCCCCTAGCTGCTCATTGCTTATGTTTGCAGATAAATTAAAAAAAGATCAATGGAAGCTCAGTTCTTGTCTATTTTGCATTATATATGAACACTTTACCTGTATGCAACCAAAGCTTGCTCAAATTTGATTGGTCAAAAGGATTCAAAGTATTCTTCAAGTACTGTAAATTGCAAATGGACACCAGAGCCGATTCTCCATAATCACATGCAGCTGTTTGTGGAGATTATTTACTTAGTAACCTTCCAAAAGTACAGTGTCTTACGTATTTGCTATTTTAGTAATCTTTCTACTGCACACTATAAACTTTGTTGAGCATGTACATTAAACTCTCCCTTCCACAGACACATACCCAAATCTGTAAGTCCGTTCCCATGACCCATCCCCCATTGGGTATTTTTCAGATTGTTAAAGGAATTAAAACTGCAAAAGACTATATGTTGTGTAAATTTTCCAGTCCTCTGGGCAGTATACCCCATGTTTGTGTGTGTTAACAGTGGTCTTTTAAGTCTCTAATTAAAAGCTAAGTTCAAGTGCCTTTAAGTGAGTGGCTGAAAGGCAAGGAAGCTTATTTACTGTCATGTTGCATGCTGGGGACTTGTTAAGAGTGCTGACAGTGGCTCAAGTTGGTCCAAATAGCATGCCCAAATACTCTAACACAAAAAATCCATGTGCTTCGTACACTCGCACACACAGACACGCATGTACACGCACAAGCAGAGAGCAGAGCCTCATGTGTTATAGAGAGCTAGAGATTGCTCACAGCTGCCTGTCTTCAGAAGAGCAAAGAGGAAAACTAAGACAGGGACACTTGGACCACTTATTTCAGCAGGACCACTTGTATATTTGCATGCAGTAACACAAAGTAACGATTAAAAATCAGAATCAAATAAAGCAAACACCATTATTAATGTCCCAGCGCCTGCAAAGTTCTAAATGCACTCTCTAGGATTCACAACATGCTGATTCTCCGTTCTATTTGGGCCAGCATGAACTGAAAACACTTTGTCTCCTGGCATTTGGTCTAAATTTTTCCTCTCACATGGTCAGCTGTTTCAAAGTCAGAACCATGCACACAGCACTGCTTTCTGTGGGCACAATACAACAGAGTACCTCTCATTAAGTGTAGCTGACTGTTACCACATGGAGGTGAGGGTAAAAGGGGTGAATTTAACGCATCTGCTACTTCTCAACCAGGTTTAAATGGTTCAAAAGTTATATCACTATAAAGTTCAAGTTTAAAAAAGCAACTCCATTAACACTGGACAGAAAGCATTGTCTCTTCTTTGGTTTTCTGTCACTCTTCATACAAGTAGCTAAGGCTTAGTTAGCCCTGTGTTTGCTTTTACCCACAAAATGAAATGACAGCTGACCGTGCAACCT
The DNA here is from genome assembly GCF_041146795.1 of Maylandia zebra. Taxonomy (NCBI): domain Eukaryota; kingdom Metazoa; phylum Chordata; class Actinopteri; order Cichliformes; family Cichlidae; genus Maylandia; species Maylandia zebra. Next base: position 11,143,029 of record NC_135173.1, on the reverse strand, counting down.
GCACAAATGTTTGATCATTAACAGCTGTTGGATGTTTTATATAAGTCAAAAATTAATCAATATGCATTTCACTGCGTTTAAAGGGCTTGCACATACTGGTGGATTTACCATGATAGAAACATAAAACAAGATTTGGGTAATTACCACCACCGTTAATTTAGGACAGCTGTGCCATAAACCTTCCATTGGATGGTGGTCTGATAGATTTGTTAAGCACTCTTTCATTGAAATAGTTTCACTGAGACTAAATAATATTTAATCACACAGTTTAACTCCAACTTTAAACAAGCGATGAAGGGGCTCTTGAAAAATTGGCCCACTGTGAGTTGTCTCCGGGTTTGTTTCTGAAAAGTGTAAACAAAGGAAATTGCCAAGAAATGCTTTGGGGTTTTGCTATAATCTACATATTAAGCTCAAAAGATAAAATGATTTCCTTCTACGTAAGTCACAATGCTTTTATTAAACAGCAGTAATTGTTAAACTTCGTCACTGTGAGCACATTATAACAGGGCAATTAAATGTTACTACATAAAATTGCTTTAGATCATATGATAAATAAATAAATGACAACATAAATTTAAAGGGGATTTACTACATTGTTGATTTACAGTCCAGAATACACTTAAATGTGCACTGCTTTAAAGTACAAACATCAGTTAGATTGGGATAACTGTGCTTTCAAGTGATAAAGCCCTCTAGCAGGCATATTAATTGTGATGTAATGGTTCAACAGTCTGCATCATGTGGAAGTCAGGGAGGAAAAAATGATCAAAAGGACTGTAGGACTGTGTAATGATAAACCATGATCTTGCTAAAAAATACTGTTCACAACTCAACAATCACTGATCACATCCCACTGATAGGAACATCAGTCATAAAAATGCTTCTGTGAGTCATTCTAAAGGAACAAAGAGACAACAGATCAAGTGATGAAATGCATACAGTACTGAGCAAAAGTTTGTTAACAAAGAATGCTTTCAAAAAGAATGCTTTCAAAAATTGAAGTGTTATTCATTTGTTTTCATCAATCAACAAAATGCAGTGGGTGAATAAAGGAGAAATCTAAATCAAATCAGTATTTGGTGTGACCACCCAAAACATAATCAATTCCTCTAGGTACACTTGCACACAGTTTTTGAAGGAACTTGGATGGTAGAAATAACCACAGATCTTATGGGGACGTAGGCTTCCTCGCATCCTTCTGTCTCTTCATGTAATCCCAGAAACACTCGTTGATGTTGTGATCAGGGCTCTGATGGGGCCATACCATCACTTCCAGTGCTTCTTGTTCTTCTTTACGCTGAAGATAGTTCTTAATCACTTTGGCTGTATGTTTGGGGTCATTGTCCTGCTGCAGAATACATTTGGGGCCAATAAACAATCAATTATATTTCTGAAAGCATTCTTTGTTTACAACGTTTTTCACACCCGCCTAAAACTTTTGCACAGTACTGTATCTTAACTGTTTTTGAAATGTGTTCCACCTTTTAACATACACCACTGTAACATTGTACTGACCTGTAAACATCTCCAAGGTTATCCTGAAAAAAGAAACAACAACCCCACACCAGCTCAAATTTCCTTTAACTCACTTCCCGACTAATGGCTTTACGTTAAACTGTGGGCTACACGGCAGTTCTCTTTAACAGCAGCTTTTAGTACAAACATTTAGTAGTGTGTTGCTGTATTTACTAAACTGCTTTCCTCAGAGGTCCTTTTGTATATTCCTATTTAATCTCCATCAGTTTCTTTCTCATCTTGCTCATCACTACCCTGCCTTTCATTTGTACTGTTGTTTGCTTCATGTTTTGCTCGTAACACTCTTCAAATCTTTTATTCTCTCTCCATCTTCTGTTACACCACTCACTTCTTTTCATGTCAGCCACACACCATCTCTCAAACCAAAATCCTCCTGGTGCTGACACAGATGGACAATTTGCTAGTTCATGCTTCCTGACCCATTAGGCGAACTTCTCTGCGCCACCGGACGCTTCTGTTTGCAAACTGTGACAAAGTATCAGCATTACCCCTTTCTCTAGATGCACACAGCGTGGAAGAACAAGGGATCTCGGTATGTTTATATTACCCATTATACCCCCACCACGCATTATACCCATTTACTGGTGCATGCAGACAAGCCTGCGCATGCTCTCTCACACATTCACCAAACAAACAAAGGAAAACGTGAGTGCTTGTCTTTATCTATAGTAAAACTTAGTCTGTGACAGTGAAGGACACAGCCCTGTTACATTAACTTAAGTGATGACTTAGCACTTGCTAAAGTTCCCTCAAGGCAAATAATTATAAAATGCAGTCTGTTTCAGTCTCACACAGATTTCCTATTAGCTTAATAAGTCATTAATTTTAGTGGAGTGTTATTAAGATAAAGTTAATGAAGGTAAGACTAATTAAGACATGATAAATTGACATGTCGGTTACACCCATTTACATATTATCTATCGCCTCCGACTTATCTGCTTTTACTGCAGAATGCTTCCTAAATTAAAATGACATCCAGCTCATTTATCTTGGAGATTGACATTTGCAGGAAGTTTGCAGTTGGTTTCTTTGGCTGAGCTCAGTACTTTGACAGATCAGCATCTTCGGGCTTCTCCAGAACTGCAGAAATACCAGCGTCTGACTTGCTGTTTGTAATTAGCAATGACATTAGCGACACTAGCCAAGATGATGAGGAAGGAGAAAAAGGCGAGGATGTCTCTGAAGCAGAACAAATGATGAAGTGATCAGAAGATGATTAGTCTACTAGCCTGCTAACTGCTGTGTAGAGCAACGGAGTCAATAAGAAAATACCAGTTCAAATGAGAATAAGGTGTATTATTAATATTCAGATAAAACATTTTGACTTAAAAAAAATGTAAATGAGTACAATTAAACAATAGTTAAACTGTTTCGGTTAGTACAAAAGAGGCAGTACAGTGGGATTTGCCTGCAAAGACGATGTAATAATCACCAAAAAATTGCTTGTTACCATAGATAAGCAAGCATGTTCTTTAAACCAAAGAACACTGCATTTCATTTCTCTTTCAGCAGCAGACATGGTGTCAACTGAGTTCAGCTTAATGTGACTCTTTTAAGTTATAATATGTTTGACCCTATGTGACTCCTTAGCCAATGCCTTCGTCAGACGTTGTGGAAAACAGGGCCTAAGGGAGTGTCCCTTTTTTAGGAAAGGAAATTGACACGTTGTTTTAACGACTCTGATGTCCTGAGGTGAGCTTCACTTTGGTTGGAGAACCCTTCTTAAGTGTGCCATTAATTTTCACTCCTCCCTCTTATATTGCTCACCTTCTTCCACGTGGAGTGCACACTCAAGGAGAAGGTTAGGGTAATCCTGTCTGTGCAGGTGTGAGTGACAGCAGTCATTTCAAAGAGTTTCACTTACACCTCAGAGAGAAAAGGAAAATGAGAATAGAAGATATAAAGTGTAGGACTTGTTAAAAACATTTTTTTTTTCATTTGTGGATAATGTCCTGTTTAGCCCAGCTGTACTTTCTCATCTACCCCTGTGTCCGAACTCAAAACATTATATTATGCAACAACATGGTTCACAGAGGGTGAGCCAAGGATAATTCACTGATGTGTGTTTGGTTAATTGCACAAGTTAACAATTAAGCTAATGTTGTGTTCTCAATTATGCTTTGTTCACTGTGTCCTTTTCCCACTCGATTTGATTACGTCAAACAAACAAGGCAAAATATTAGCAGCGGTAGGATGACTGGCACTGGATTAGCTTGTGATGCATTAAAGGAAAGCATTTCACTATTCCTAGACTGCCAACTTTTATGCAGAGTGTTCATGCACATAAAGATGACTGTATTGTTTCCGGTGAAGGGAATGTTAAAACAGTGAACGCTGTACAGACCACCCAAAGAAAACAAAAAGCTCATTAACCACCATTTAAACCACATTACAATGCTCACAGTATCATATTTATTTACTTTACCACAATAATGAACACAACTTGCATCAATACAACTTTTGCCAGTTGGACAAAAATTGCCCTTTTGTGCCATTAGGCTGGACGCTTCAACCTTGTGTGATCATGGGCAGTGAGGCAGATACACTGGATGTAGGGGCCATAGGGGCACAGGCAGAATTAGGGTGACTGTGCATGTTGGGATGGCTTGCTGGGTTTCTTTGTTTGTGTTTGTATGGAATCAGCAGTATTACCAGAATGTGTTCGCTCACTGTAACAGGGTTGCCTTCATCTTTGTTCACCCATGGGCCACTTAAAACTATACATCTATGGGAACCATGATGAGGCAACCAAGCAGAACCACATGAGGCTTGGAAGAGGATGAGATAAAGGGATTAGAGAAAGGAAGGGTGGCTAAATGAGATTTTAGACTTGGAGAGTAGTTGCTGTGTTGTGTTTGATGCCTTGGCAAAGACTGGGGCCCGGCTAATGTGGCGTGATACACTGGGTACTGAAAGCAGGGCCAAGGGTTCCTTCCTGGGCATGAGTATCTGGGTTGGAGCATAATTGGACAGCTGGACCCTTTCCTTGCATATTTTTGCAAAAGAGGATGTTGTAAGCTTATCTTACTTTCTCCTCTCTCCTCTTCTCTAATGTACTCTTCTCCCAGTATTGATTTTACTTCAGCACAGAGAGATTGCTTGTGATCAGTGTTGTAATCGAAGATTGAAAAATTGATTTTTTTTCCCTGTTCCCTCCAAGAAACTGTTTCTCACTTGACTGTGACAAGCTCAGTAGTTACTGATACTTTAACGGGGCGTCATACAATAATACCCCCTTCCCTTCCTGCATTTTGTAGAGGTTCTCTTTAGGTAATGAAGAGCAGAAGCTTTTGCTAGACAGTGAGTGCACTATATTAACTTACAGGAATGCTGTCTTTCTACTTAGAAGTGAAACTAAACACACTACCCATTCATAATGACTTGTTTTTGTCTGCAGGGGATTCGTTTAAAAAAAAAAGCCCCCTTTTAACCAGAAATTTGATCTGTTAAAAACACAGTTTGTGTAGTTTGTGTCTACATCAGTTAAATAATAACACAACTGAAAGGCTCTGATTATGGGGAGGCATTCGTAAAGTAGAATCCTTTTTCTAATTGCTCGCCCCATCATAAAACTTATTTACAAGCAGGATGTTGAGAAACCAGTTAAAATTACATTGTTGCAGCTGGAAGAAGTTGAAGGGTGTATGTCCTACAGAATATCAATGGATGAAGGTAAATTTAGGACAAAGAGTGCATGTAGAGTGTGAGTGCAGGTCTTGCACAGAAACATGCAGGATTTGTTTTAGGCAAAGAATCATTTTCCCTTTAATCATAAAGCATAAATAATGGTAAAGGACTTGTTCCATGACACATTTAGAGTCATCACCTGGGCTGACTTGGCAGGGTGACAGTCATTCAGCCATAAGTTAAAATGAGGCGTAATTTCCTCTTGACTAATGAGCTTCTTTGAGCTTCTGACCTGAGTTATAAAATGCCAGAAGGTGTCTGAGGCAATGGCAGTGTGGGCTAGAGGAAAAGCCTTTTCTACATCACTGGCAAAACAGCAACTCATAATAATCTTAGAGAAATTCTTCTCATTGTAGGCAATGTTCAGATTAATAGTGAGTCCTTGACTGAGCCAGGCTTGTAATGGGATGCTTTTTTTTTTGCACAAATCAGGTGAAATCAGTGCTAACTGATGATTTGACAGATTATTCTTTCTTCGGACAAATATAAAGCTGATTTTAGCTTCTAACACCAAGTAAACAAAATGATCAGCGTTGTATTTATTTCATTTCTTTATTTCTTTCTTTATTTATCTTTTGGTGTCTGTTTTGTTCTCTCTTCTTTCTTAGTTCTTGTGTCACCCTCAGTGATTTAAGGTTGATTGTATTCAAGGGCTGAATGGTTCTACGTCCAACAAGAAACACTGAGTTCATGTCAGAGTCAAGGTTCTGACTGAAAATATAAATCTGCGTGGATGGACGGAGGTTCACGGATCCATTTTGTTTGACCTCGGCATAATACCAGGCGCTCCATTAAAGAAGATGCTCCAAATGGATCTATCAAGGGCCTTGCTCCCTGAGATAGTGTTGACTAGGTCAGCTAATTCAGAAATGATGCTGCTGATGTGCACATTGAGGGGTCAACTGCAAAGGCATTTTGATCAAAATGTATAATGCACTACATAATCCATCAACATGTAGACAAACCAAGGTTAATGCAACTATGTAATGTTTGCTTGGTAATGAGTACTTGGATGCTCTATCCATACAAATGACATGTGGACAACCAATCACTCATCAACAATCAGTACATTTTTTAATAAAAAAGATTACAGAAGAGGTATCTCAAATGAGTTGTTATTTATCCATCAGACAATAAGCATCAGTCTATTCTTTGAGCATAATTTATTTGACAGATTTGCAGTGATCATATTAGTGGAGAATGTTTGCTGCTTACTTTAAAACATTTCAAATGTTTTGACTTCAGTGCTGAGAGATTCTGTCTTCAGACTGCTGGAGCTACAAACATGGATGTTAGACTTAACCCAGAGTGACACGTGTTGTTGACCCCCTTCCCTTTTCACCAAAGATTTAGCAGGGGCATACTCCTGTTCAGTATTGGTTTTTAATGAAATCTGACCTTTAGCGCTAAGTCTCAGCCTCACCACACGATGATAATGGTAGCTGAGTGGTGACTGAATTTGGCTGTCATGTTGAAGCTAGAGTACATTTTCTGAGTAAAAGTAGCTCAATTCTTGTTTTTTTCCCTCATGGAGAATAAAACCCACTGGAGAATATTGAATGTTGATTATTTTTTCTAGACTTTGTGTGAGTTGGCAGAGTTGTGTAAATGTGCTAAGAATAATGTATCAGCAGGTTGGAGGAGAAACAGTAGCTCTTATGTGTTTCACTAACCATTTCGCCACTGGTACTACCCACAATGAGTGGAAAAATGTTTGGGTTTGTCACATGTTAGCTTGGAAGAGGTTATTGTTATGTCTGCTTCCAGAAGGTATACCATTACATGCGGGGCTATTACTTGGGGCCTTATGGCTATTTTTCTTTTTCTCTTTCCTCATTTTCCCTTTCTATACCATAAACTAGATAAGGTTCAGTATGTTAAATACCAGGAGTGTGCCAGAGGCAAAACTTCAAGTGCATATGGGAGTTCAGTTTGCAACGGTGTCAAGGACATGAGCCATGTGATGTTGAAATGACTATCCTTCTGAGTAAAGTCAATAAACCGCACTAGTGATGAGAATCAGCTCGTCTGTCTCCACCATACAAATGCACAGAAACATTCACTGACATTGTAACTCATTCTCCTGCTCTTTCTTTCAGCCTACTTCCTTTCTTTATTTGCTGAAGGAAAATGAATGTGACACATCAGGTTTTTAAATGTGGGTGTTTTATGCTCAAGAGTTGTTGTTTTTTGGGGTACAGTAAATCTGCAAAAACACAACCTTTCAAACCTTATATATAATTAATGTGATGAATGATAGGAAATAATTCTGGAAAGTATTTCAAACAACACAAGATACTGTAATGTTTCTAGAAAGTGTAGACTTTATATTTGGAGGTTGTGAAAAAAGAAAGCGTAAATCCAAAACAGACTCGTACTTATACATGGGTTGTTTGTCAGTGCACTATAGCGAAAGGACACCTTGCAAGCATCTTTTCAAGACTTCATCTTACAGTATTTGCAGTATTTGACCACCTAAAATGAGAAACGCTACCATACCGGTGGTTCTCAGCCCACCAGTATTACCTGCACAGGGCTGCTTCTCTAAAAATGTCTCACACACAAAACGTTTTGTAAGTGTTTTCATGCTCGTCCTGCATCTAATAAAATGAACACCCAGTGGATTGCTATTTATGTTGATAGTTACTGCTCACACAACATCATGAATTCATTGTATAAGTATAATGCACGGCTAATGTGGCCACATTACCATTAGCGCTGTATACAAACAGGCCAGAGCTGTGTTAAAATTGTAGCCTAATGGTTAAGAACAATCAGAAATTGTGACAATCCTAAAAGATCAATTTGAAACAAGAATGGGATGTGGGTTAGTGTTTTCATTTCACCCTTTGTGCCGTTGTGCAACCTAAATTCAGCTTGCTTTTTTGGATATTTTTTTCTAATGTATTAGTTTTTTTGTTTTTTCTGTGGCACACATCTAGGGGACACAAAGAGCTCATCTTACACCAAGAACAGTTCTCTATTTTGCAATAGAGAGACTGGATCCAAACTGAAATTTAATGGCTTCTTGGTTTGACCTGTTCTCCCTCGTCATTCATGACATTCCACTCAGTAGTTTTTTGGTGATAAAGAGTGTTCAAGTCACACATATGTTGTTTTAAAGTGGATTTTTCGTTAGAGGAAAGGCAGTATTTGTGTACCAGAATCAGTTCTGATCATTATCAGTGATATTTTCAGTAGAAGAACAGTTTACAGTTCCCAAGTTTATTTAAGTATATTTGAAAAAGTATTACTGGATCATAGAGCATGATAATGTTTTTCCTAAGCAATAACACTAACATTATTCTCCAGTTAATGCATTAATAGATAACTAAAACAGAAGTGGTGCATAACTTAAGCTGCACTGTTATGTCTGTTTTTTTATCTCTCAGCTGTAAAAGCTTCGCTGGGAGAAATACAGTTTAGAGATGAAGCTGATTCACAATGATAACAGATCACGGAAAAGGAAGACCAAGAGTGCTAAATATTGGCAAGAAAATGAAACTTGTTTGACATGAGGTGCTGCACAGCCTTGCCAAGGACCTTGGAATTGCTATAGCGTTAAACATCTCACATATGAGAAAAATTTGAATATTTTCTATTAATTGACTTAAGCTGATGCCTCAAAATGTATTAACGCTAAAACATTAAAGAAAAGCAAGCAAAAAAACAAAAAAACACAATCAAATGAACAAACCAAAACAAAAACTAAAAGTCTGCAGTGTGCTAACCCTTGTACTCTAACCTCCTGAAAGCAGGGTAATCAAAAAGTAACACATTACATTAAAATGCTTCTAGGCTATTTGTGAAGAAGTCATGAAAATCCTGCTCACAAATATCACACACCATGCTGCTATTCATTTATCACTGTCTGCTCTCTGTGTGACTACATTATGCATGTTAAATGTAATAGTGCACTCAAAAGATCATGATAAGAAGATTTTAGGCACAAATATATGTTAATGACTTCTGCTGCATATTTTAACCCTCCTCATGTTTACTTATCCAAAAGTGTCAGAAACCAAAAAATCTGAATAAACATTGTTTATATCTCACTATTAACTCCATTACTAACTATTTCAATTAATATTTGGTGTAATGGTGCTCTTTACCTCTCACAGATCATGGTTCAATGAGGATAATTCACTTGCATGCATGCATTTTAAAACTTTTTTAATGTGCGTTTGAAAGACCTACATATAAAACACAATTGTTTTACATGGCATTGATTATTTACATTTTTTTTTAAAATAATTTTAATTTTTTTTCTTTTTATGTAGTGATATAGATAACATGTGACATCTCTTCTGTTCTGGGTCAAACTGACCCGCTGACTTAAAATCAAGACTAAGCCTCCTGTTATGATGCGGGTCAAATTGACCCATTTTAAATTTTAAAAATCTAAAAAAAATAATTCAAAGTATTTTTTCAGCATGAAGCTTCTTCTACTTGGCTTAATAAGGGTAATCAACATATAAAATAAAAGCAGTTCCTTTCACATATGTGCAACCCCCTCTGCATGTTTATATTACACAGATACTGTTTGGGTCAATTTGACCCAGCAGTCAAAGTGGAGGTTAAAGAAGCTCAACTAAATAACAGTAAGTTTCATCAGCTTTTGACGAACAACTCAATCAAGACACATCAACGAAAAAACTCCTCAAATAAAAACAATTTGAATCCAGGAAGCACTGCTTCTGAGCGTAAATACAACCACTGTCTTTTTGATTGCAACGTAATTAATTGTGGAAATGTATATTTCAAAGTTCTCTTTCACAGAACGTTGTCTTTCTTTCAGAAGTTTTGTATGAATAGAATTTAATAATGTGCCTTTATCTTTTAAGTGTGCAATCTGAAAGCTGCAACCAGTTTTCTGGATCTGCCCCTGCCCCCAGTCCATGTGTGTATTATTGGTGGGTATGTGCATGTGATTTAGAAAGAGACTGTGGGTTTTTTTGTTTGTTTTTTTGTCCCTGTGGACATGCAGGTAGGCCTAAAGGCTGAAATATTGATGGATGATGATAAATTCATGTTTTTGTTAACTAAAAAACAAGTTTTCATTGTAGTGTTTTCGTCATCTGGCAAATTGTCTTTTTCTGCATGCTGAATGTTTCAGATGAATTAGAGATTAAATTCTTGTTATTTTTTGTCAAGTTCTTAAATGCATAAACCTTTTTTTAATATCGCTGCTCTCACAAATGCTGTTTATCCCCTACGAGTGAACAAATTCAGTTTTGTCATAGTAGAGCCTCTGCCACCACAAAAAGGGTGTGGTCATCACAGGGATGAAGACAAAACCGTTTCAGTCACTTATTCATACAGTAGCACCAGCTCAGAGTTTTTGTTGCTTTATTTTTTTCATCCATATTTTATTAAGAAAGAGTCAGTCACCAACAGCATGTGGTTTATTCCATCATAAATAGTGTATTGCGTACGCTGTCTATTTATGCCATGCTCTCATGAGTCTGCTTACATGGAAGAGTCAAAGAAGAAAATGTTTAAAACTTTTTGTGGTGACAAATATACTGAAGTACAATTGTACTCTGTCCAAACTTGTGTTTTAAATAATACTACTAGTGTTCAGCCGTGGTTCGATCTGTATGTGTTTTTCTTGTCTCCAAGATGCCCCTCGGGTAATTTTGGTGAAGACCTGAACTGATTCCAGTAGCTTCCAGAGCACTGGGATCAGCTTTTTCTTTCATACCAAGACCTGCAGCTCCACACAGCTGGCTTCCATCATTGCATGTTTGTGTATGTGTGTATTATGTCTGCAATAACCGCAGTTTCAATACATCATGCATGAAAAAGGCAGCAACCCAATATCTATGTCAGTGGGGTAAACGGCATCACTGCATTGTCTCATTTCATTTGGAACACGAGAAGACAGTTATTAAATACATTTTAATTTTCCTATGTTAAAATTTAAAGATGTGAAAAACAAATGGTAAATGAATCCTTTTCTAAATCAATACTTTAACTGGCAATAATACTTTTAAAAAGATTTCTTCCTTTATTCTGGATCTCATGTATGCCTTGCAGGCTGCCCATTTATATTGCTTACTTGTATCTGGTGTGAAGGGAGTCTCGAATAAAGCTGGATGCATTGATCTAGGGGTGCAGGCTGTTGTTGTTAAAGGGTTGTTAAAGGATAGGTGGGAGGCAGATGTGGTTGCCTTTTACTTGTGGTTTATTTTGCTGAGCCAAATCCTCTCTTTTGGGATCATGCACTCTCAGGTTCGAAGAGTGGGTGGAGGTCTGAAACGATGAATAGACAGGAATGAAGGACGTGATTGAAAGGGATTTTTGTGGGCTTGCTTTCATGTCTTCCACCCTACTGCACCTATACACCCATCAAAAACTCTCCCCATCCCTTCTTTCCTGAGTCCATTCATGCTTAATGTATATTCTTGTCCACTTGGGGAGACTGGGGGAGCTCATGCCTAGAGAGAGGCCGAAGAGGAAAGCATTTTGTAAGTGGAAATTTGTGACGATTAGGGGTGTACTGCGTAGGCGGGGGTGTGTGGTGAGAAGGGAAGTCCATTATTTGAAGAGGGTGAAGTGAATTCTGATGGGGGGGGGGCAGCTTTCAAAAAGGGTATTGACAGATCTCTTCAACTGCTGTCCCCACTTCACAGCCCTCATCAGCCCCAATTCTAAACATACCAATGCCCCTCCACAAGTTAAAGAAGTCCCCCCTCCCCTGCTGTGCCCACACGTATGAGTTGATGAACTGATGGTCAGGGTACTCTGAAGCTTCTGTCTTACTGAATACAAGTGCTGCTTCAGAACAGGCTCATTCTCCTTGAAGCACACAACTCCTTTGGGGTGTATAAACCTATCAAGGACGAGTCTCTCTTTTTATTGGACCCGTGATATTCAGTGCACTTTTCAATCATAGCTAGATTTTAACAAGTCTATAAAGCTCAATAACATGTCAACACAGATAAAGAAATGAAAAGGGTAAGGGCTAATGTTTGGGAACATGCGTGGAAAGTATGAGAATTGAGAAAGATGAGGAAGATGAAGCTTTAACATGGAATTCTCAAGTCTTCGTGACCATTTTTGGGAAGAATTCATCTGAATTTTAAAAATATTCAGTAACTTTGAGCTTTAAAAAAAGCACTGCTGATGACGCACACTGTATGAGAAAGTTACTGTTACTGTTACTCCTTTAAGAATTAACCATCAAATGCACTAAAATCTTCATCTTATCAACATGCGAGAAGTATGGCCCCCTAAAGTTGGAGTAAAATTCCTAAGAGGGCCATTCCTTGCTATTTCACCCCCAACCATCGCTCTTCCTGGTCTTAGTTATGGCAGATTGGGTTGCATGATCCTTGGAATATTAAACTACTACATCAACACTGCCAATCCCAGTAGAAAAAAGGAGAGAGAGAGAGAGAGAATCTGCCTCTTCCAGCTTCTAATCCAGTCTGTTTGCAAAGCACAGGCTTTGGCGTGACACTTGTTCCCCATAGATTCTAGTGTTCTCACTGGAGAACAGCTTACATTAGCATAACCGTGAGGCCCATCCCTTCACTACAGGATTAGTTCAGCTCTCCTCCCACTGTCTGATGGCTCTTTATCCAGATGGATACAGCCTGTTAAAGGTCTTAACCACACTATTGCCACCAAAGTCATTATCATTCACCACGAGAAGGAATCAGCTCACTGAGGGCCTGCTGTTTAGACTGAGAGTGACATCTCATTTGGGATGGTTTGAAAGAAAAGACAGGGAACTCCCCTTCAGTCTCTGATGGAGTGACCAATAAATGAAGTAACTATTTTAGATGGCTAATTTGGCCCTTAAAATTTTCTTTTGAAAAGTGTGTTTATGTACATTAGGCATTGTTTCTGGGGGACGTAAACAGCTTTTCACCAAGACCGCGACGCTATGTTTGCTCATAGTGTCAAAGTTTATTCCCACCTCGGTAAAATCCCTGGATTCCATCCTAGGACCAATAGGTTTTTCAAAGGTTTGTATTTTTTCCATATTTTATTCTATAAGAAAGTCAAAAGTTTAGCTTGATGTTCATTTGGATTCTTGGTTTCTCTTCTTTATTTGTAAAACCTGAGTTGTGACATCACTAATCAGACTGACGTGATACGAGGTATCTGTATCTGTTTGTTCATAGATATTGTTTTTATCTAAACACGGAAACACTGCAATCACATCTTCATCACTAATCAGATCATCATCATCAGACTGAATCATCTGATTCAAATGAAGCTGATGATGTTACATATTACAAATGATCCAGTTAAATGATGTAGGTGGTTTTCTTCTGTGATGTAAATCACAAAGTAAAGAGGATATAAGTATGTAAAAGTGTATTATACAACTGGCTGCCTGCGAAACTGATTATAAAATGAACGAATGCTTTTTAACATGTTGTAGATTCTCAGAGAAAGATAGCAAGAACAACGCAAGAGGGTTTGGTTGATTTATACAAAAGAAACAAACAAAAAAAACCCAACAACTTATTCATACATCCATGAGTGATAACTGTAAAAATATAAGTACAGACCTTTTGCAAAAGACAATATAAGTAAAATAAAAAGAGTTAGGGATTATCTAAAATGTAAGTTTGGGCATAAATAATGCCATGTTTGACCAAAAGGGTAATAGATCTACAAACAGTTTTGCGCTCACCTGTATTGAACCAGGGCTTATTTTTGTAAGGTGTTGAAGATGCCATATTATTCTAATCTAAAAGTCTTATCTGTATAAAAATACAGCAGTTAAAAATGAACAAAGCATAAAAAATCATTTTAAAAAATTCTCACAAAGCAGTTTGCTCAAAACACTGCACTGTAATAATCAGCTGTGTTTTGCTATTTTCTCACTCTTCATAACCTCTTGGCTTGCCCTAACCTTTTCTCTACTATCCAACTCACAGTTTTCATTTCTCTCATGCTTTCTTCACTTTCTCCCGCCTACACCACACTCCCCTTATTTCTCAATCTCTCTCCTCTCTCTCTCTCACTCCCTCTCTCGCTGTCTCTCGCTCACTCTGCGCTGTCTGCCTCAGCTGTTCTCAGTTGCACTGTGTGCCTTGTGCTGTGGGGACAGGGCAGAGCTGCGCTGAGTGGGGCTGAACTAGTTTAGAGGAGTCTTAGGTAGAGTGGCAGACAGGATCACAGTGGACAGGAAAAGAGAAAGCCACTAAAGATTATGATTATCCGGCAGACAGGCTTAACAGTTGAAACAAAGTGGAACTGTTTTTCTTTTTTTTAGCTAAAGGTAGCTGTAGAGGTAGATAATGCAGATGGCTGTTTTCACTGGGTTACATACTGGTCAGGTACCAGGGCAGAAAAGTATGGCAGTCATACCTGCTTGCTCTTCCTAGCATTTAGTGTGGGCCTACTTTGGTTAACTTTAGCATTGACTTATCGGTGTGGGAAGCTCACTTGCAGTAACACTGACCCATAACCCCCAACTCTGCTTTGCAGGTCTGAGCTGGACTCTAATTTTGTCTTTTGACCCCTGGAATAGGAAAGGGTTTTGGATCTGGCAGTGAACGAGACCTGCTGTGAATCAGCCTGGACTGACCCGTCAGCATTTTTTCACAATTATTGGAAAACAATTTTTTTCTTCTTCTTACCAGAACTTAAAGCAGATCTGAGACTTTCGGCACTGGAGTTTGGTATTTAAAGGACTCTCTGGCCCCTATAGCCCCAGGATCATGGGCTTTTTCTGGGGCAGCATTATGCTGCTGTGTGGGGTGGCTTTGCTCAATACGGGGGGCAGCGGAGCCCAGCAGACCAAGAACAACGTCCCCCGGCTAAAACTCTCCTATAAAGGTGCGTTTGTGAGTTTTTATTGTCTTCAAATGTTATTATTTTAAGTGATTTGCCCTTAAATTTTTTGTCTGAGGTAGATCTTATGTCTTAGACTCTTACCTCCTTCTTACGCAGGTTCCAATCCTTTCAGCACGTATAGTGTGCTGGTCAAGCGACTGAAAAAAGGCAGTGTCTATAGAAAGTTTCAGTAACTGTGAGTCCCTAGATGTCTGTATGAGGCTTTAGTTATGATTACTTCTGAAAATGCTATATATATAAATTAAACAACAAGTACATAAATTCTTTACAAGGTTGTAAACTTTATGACTTATCAGGTTTAGGCTCTGGCTTTAAGAGGGTTGTGCATATTTGTTTTATATGGTTTCAGTCTTTTTACAGACCTGCATTCATACTATTTGGAGTTTTTTATATCCAATTATGTTTAATTTACCTGTAGCCGGGAAACTCTGGTGTTGTCATGGAAAGCTTTTGCACCATTAAAAATATTTCTGTCTTGACTCAGTAATCAGCTGAGACTAACAAATAGGAATGAGTATAAAACATATTATATGATATAAATCCAGCGAAGAAAACAGTTTAATAAAATTAGGTAAGGTAACTTTGCCAGCTTGTTAGTAAAAGTCCACAAGTCTAATGCACATGCATAAATGAACTGGTTATTAGAGAATGCATTCTTTCTTTCTGCCTCTCTGTCCTTGTTTTGATCAACTGCTGTTGTCAGTTTTGAAATAAAAGTAGTGCCAGATATGGGCTCCCCTGCAACTGAGCTTCATCTATCCTTCTCTTGCTTCCTTTTTTCCTAAATGTCATTTTTCCACTCAATTCTCTCCTGCATGGCAATTATACTAAGGATGAATGGTGCAGGTCTGTTTCAGCAGATGGCTCTCCCAAAGAGAAATGTTTCTCGCTCAGCACTGGGGGATCCATAATTATACACACAAGTATGCACATACATAAACACACACACATGCACACACATGCAACGATGCTCGCACACTTGCGCACATAAATGCATGACCATCTGTAGATAGCAAATGATACCTGTGAGGGTATCAGTCATTTAAAACCGCATGCTGTCAGACTGGTGTAACACGCCCATGTGGCGATATCTCTATTTCAAGTTAGATCCTCAGGTAGCAGTCTGGCAAGCTTGTTTTTTGCAGTCACCTCTATAATTATTATTTCTATTAGTACTAATTTGGATTTTGCACCTCTCCCATATGAGGAGTCAGTGCTTCATTTTTTGTATTTAGTGCTTAGCATGCACTTAATAATAGGAGAGTGAGCAGGTATCATTTTCATGCTTGCACTGTGGTTGAAACATTGCTCCTGTAATACTGCAGAAAAAATTTTAACATTATCCACTGTAGGTCCCATTAGGCAAGTGACGTGGGATTATTGAATTATGAATAATGTATGCCATAATATAAATTATGTATTACCCCTGTGTAGGTGAAGTACATTTACTCGTGGAGGAAATCAGATTGTTCACTGTGGTGATTAAAGAGCAGTACCTGCCTAAACAGTCTGAGAAGTTGTCCAGTCCTGAGGAAGCAGTGTCAGATCAGTGAGATACTGCTCTGTGAGGTGAAGAAAACCTGACCCCTACAGGTCTCCGGGAACAAGGGGTGAATCTGTTTATGGTCAAATTAGATGCATCTGATTATGCAGGTCTCACATTGGCACGTGTTTTGGGATTTCTTGCAGACTTCATTCATTTGAATGTAGAATGAAAGTTTTATCTTGGAATGGTGTAGCTATACAGCAGCTTGGCCCACCACAGTATGAACCCCCCAGTGGACAAAGTTAATTACTCTGAGACACACCTACCAATTCCTACCACCCACCCCCACCCCAAGACACACACACACACACACACACACACACACAGACAGACACACACATATACACATTGCTGAAACTTCCAACAGATCTTTAAAAGCAAGGGTTCAGGGGCACAAGGGCAATGGAGCAGGGGAAAGATAACAGTGGTACCCCATGGCTACCTAAACATGAGCTGAGGTCCAACTGTATCAACAACTAAGTGACTAGTTGATGATGAAGAAGTAGGAGTAGAAGGCCATGGACCTACAGTGCTGGCAACACCATAAAGCACCATGAATGTTTTACATATGTTATACTTTGGCATGAATTGATGTTAGATCGATTCACACCCTCTGGGTAAATGGGCCCTTTAGGGATTAAACATATGGCTCTCAAGTTTATGGGTCACAAGCAGCAGAGCACATGTTGTTTACTGTCCAGGGAAAGAAAAAAAGAAGGTACTTGAGTTTTATAGAATGTGGGTGTTCTGCCAAAAGTACTCTTTTTTTTTTTTTCCCCGACCTGTCCACCCCTTTCTTTAGCTGAGCCAACGGCTTGAACAAAAGCACATACACATATCTGCAGCCACACGTACAGGCAAATGCATTCAGAGGAGCACAACAAAGTCCTGCTTTGGATAGCAAGACAGAAAAGGAGCAAAGAACTGAAAAATGATGCTACACTAGAAACCATTTAGTTTCACTAACCACAAAATATCTCTTCAGCATTCATACTTCATCTGTTTTTTTCAAATGGTGTTTTTCTTGTTTTCACTGTGGTGTGACTTTTAATCAGAGTTGGAGAATGGAGAAGTTCTCCTAAAGGCCTTTAATCCATAAGCATGTTAAGAATCTTCGGAGTGGAGTTGGGTTTCTTGGGGTGTGTACAATATAAACTCTGACTGGCCTTGAATGGCCATGGAAGGTATCCCATACATTCAGTTGAATGTTCTCAGTATTCTGTTCTAACTGGATTTGGATGATTTATTCTGCAGTGTTCATTTAGCTTAATCTATATCTGAAAGATTAACTTGGAAGATGTCTGCTTGCAAAATTTCCTGTGTCTACTGACTTACATGTGTCTGTAGTGAGATATAGAGCTACAAAGTAACTACCATCTTAAAAGGGTGTGGAATTATCAGTATGAACATGGAGGGTCTGAAGTTGCTCATATTTTAGTAATTTGGGGTCCTTTTATTTCTAAATTGTAAATACAGAAAACATGCAGAAAACTCAAATTGGGTGACCAAGACAAGCCATTCGTTCAGTTTACTGGGCATGTGTTGAAAGTCTCAGAAACCAAAATGGACTAAGAGAAAGAGGAAGACCTTGGGTTTTAGTATTCCAGTGATATGAAGGGAGTCACAGAATCAGTTTAGTGGCTGCTAATTCTGTTTAATCAATATTTCTGGATGCAGTTCCAAAACTAAATCATTTATCAGCTAGACCAGAGGTAAGCAACTCCAGGCCTCGAGTGCCGGTGTCCTGCAGGTTTTAGATTTCACCCTGTGTCAACACACCTGAATCAAATGATTAGTTCATTCCCAGGCCTCTGGAGAACTTCAAGACATGTTGGGCAGGTAATTTAGGCTACGTTCACACTGCAGGTCTTAATGCTCAATTCCGATTTTTTGATCAAATCCGATTTTTTTGTCTGCTTGTTCACACTACAAATAAAATGCGACAGCAAACGCGCTCTAGTGTGAACCCTCAAAGCAGCCCGCATGCGCAAAAGAAGACGTCACACACAACGCACTCTGTTTAGACCCAGAGCAAACAATATTGTTTGACTGATGGCCCTTAATATAAAGACTTGTTTCGGACTTTACGTTTCCCAACTTTGCTTTAAGTTATAAAGTTATTTTGTTATTTACATGGCCTAATAATTATCATTATTGCTGTTTTAGAGAGGAGCGGTGCTTCAAAGGATAGTTGCAGATTTCTGTCAGAATCTTCAGATTATACAGTACAAATAAAATGTTTACGTTTCTCCAACGTTGTCTTCCCAACAATTTCACTGGATGGCCAGGAAGTGTTCGCAATGTCTTCTCCGGCGCTGATAATTGGCGTCTGTGTTGTGACAGTGACGTAAAAGATAGATTTAATGCGACCTGACCATTCACACAGCAGTCGCTTTCTAAAACATCAGATATGTATCGGATTCAATACCACATACGAAAGTGACCCAGATCGGATTTGAAAATATCGGATTAAACTAAAATTATGTTCTTTTTTCTACAATATGCTACATTCTACAGAATTGCATTTGTTTTCATGTTTACTTGAATGTTTAAATTTAATTTTGCAAAGTTCTAACTACAAAAACAACATATTACTACATTTGATTTTGTTCAGCTCTGAAGAAATCAGTCTTGTCAAGTTTGATAAATAACTTCATTGGCAAAAAAAGAAAAAGTTCAAAACCATTTTTCTTTCAGCCAACAACAATAAAGCAAGACTAAGTGTCTGCCTTCATTTCTGTTTGACACTGAGCAAATTTCTTGACTGAAGCTGTGTTTTTTTACCCTTGGGCATAGGTGAATCAGTAACTGTATACACCTGGAGAGTGTATATGATATGTTGGGATTTGACAGTGTACAACAATACAACAAGTCGTGCGAGTAAGGAACATCAGTGAAGCTACTGAACCGGGGCCAAACATCAGTGCGTTATGCTGCCATGTGTGCGTTATTATTAAGAAGTGTATTTTTCTTAGGAAGCACTTAGATAACACTCTACGTGCCCTCCAGTTGAGAAAGATGGACAGAATGTAGGGTAAAAGAGTTTATTTTTATCAGTCTCACATGGGACTGTTGATTTTTCGCATCTATTCCATCTCTCGCTCTCCCTTTGTGTCTGTTACTTGCTTGCTTTCCAGTTCCCTAACTCATTCTTTTGCACTCCCCGTCCCTGACCCAGAAGAGAATAGTTAGTACATTTGTCTTTTACCAAGCAATGTTAAGGAAGAAAAAGAGAGAGCAGGAGGAAGTAGAAAACTGCTGGAGAAACAAGAATTTATTTTTATTTTTTTTAACTAATCTATCTGTCAGTTGTAACATAAAATCTCTAATAGGCCACACATTCTAAATAATTTCCCCCAGGGATCAATAAAGTATTCTGATTCTGATTCTCCTTTTTGCATGTCTGTCTCTTTCTCTCTGCTGTTCTATTGTTCTGCATCCAAACATTTTTTGTATAGCACAGTATCAAACTCTAAACAGGAAAGAATAAAAAAAAAACAAAAAAAAAAAAACAAGTGCCGTTTAATGTATACATAAATTTGACCTGAGGGGACACCAGTTCAGACATGTATAGGCTACTACCTCCGGTGTGGCTCGTAAACACATTTTTCTTTCCAATAATACACAGCACAGTATGCTCTATAAACATACATACACACACAGATCCACACACAATACCCACAGAGTATCTGTCTCTGGATGATTAGCTTTTAATAACTTAGCTGTAGTCTCTGTTGAATGGTCTGTTGCCATGGACACGACTCCCATAGACAATTTCCACAAACCAAAGATGTGTGCGTGTGGGTTTCTGTATGTATCTGGTGGGTGGATATTGTGATGCCATTCCCCTTGCTGTCAAACAGTGATGTGGTTTAGGGAAAAGTGAAGAGTAGTTTTCCTACTGCTACTGCTAATTATTAATGACAAATAACACAGACATCCTTTTGTGCTTTTTTACATTGAGAACGAGAATAAGTCTTCATCTTCTGGTTTGACTTTGTCTTTGTCATCCCCCACACGAATGTGTCTACGGTACAGGTAAAAAAGGGTCAGAGGTAGCAGGCAGATGTTATTGTGCAGTGCAGAGTTTACAGTTGATCAGCTAATGGTTGCTCACCATGGTTACAGAGCGGGCTCGACTGTACTTTTTTATGACTTTAATCTTCTTTCCAACTGTGTTTATGAAATAAATGTCTAATATTTCAAAATAATATGTTCAATAAAATTCAACTAGATCAATCTTGCAACAGAAAACAAATGATTTACAAAGATATGTTTCACAAACTGCAACAAAAAGCATTTATTTAACAAATAATTATGACTGTAAGTTGAACACAGTGGTTTGTATTAAAGCTTTGTGTCATTTGGGTTTAGATTCAGTCGGTTATGCACCAGAAAATATCTGTTCTCTATAATTTAATGGAAACTCATGGGACTGTTAGATCAAGGTTAGATTTTTTTTAATAAGACTGTGGAGTGGGGAGTGGAGTGAAAGATTAGTTTATTATTATTTATGATTTTTCCAAATTTCTCACAGTTTGCATTAAGGAACAGGAAACAAACGAAATTACAGAGACAGCGATAATGACAGGGTGTCAGTCTATTTGTATTACCATCCAATGAGTACTGTTATTTGCATGTGTGTGCATGTGCGCGTCCATGTGTGTGTGTGTGAATTAGGCACATGTTTATAAAAATGCCATGATACATAAACCAAAATCACATAAGGACAAGTAAGTCTTCATGTAACAGGCAACTGGATTGTCTGTTTGTAGCATTTCTTTTTCACAGGTGTCTTTCAGCACCTTTTAATACTATTTTAAATTCTTCAAACCATTCGTCCATTCATTTTCTTCTACTTATCCAGCACGTGTTGGTGGATAGCCTATCCCAACTGGGGTACGGCCTGGACAGGTTTGTCGGTCAGTTTGTCAAACCAATCTATTTTTCCTGTGATGTAGATATTGTTGCCCCCCTATCAAGAGTATACCCATAAATCCACCCCTCCAAACCCCCTTAATGTCAGCCATCTGGCTTCTTCTGTGATACAAAATATTGATTGAATTTGCATTTAGGCAAATATCTCAGACATATACACATATGGTAATGTTTCCATTAAATTTAAACTTCATACTGTACGAACCCATGCAGCCTTGGACTAGGTGAATGGTAAATAATGTATAGATTCCATAGCACAATATTCATGACCATGTAGGTTTTAACCTAAAAAATCTTAATAAAATTAGAATTTATGATTGAGAAAAACACCCTAAAAGCATTTAGTGTAATGCCCTCTATTCTTTGATGTTTTTCTTCTCGTACCAGTTTCCCTCTAGCTTGTGTCTTCTCACTCTCTTGGGTTCTGACACACTTAAGAGAAGGGGCATTCTCCCTGCTAAAGCATTCATGAGAGTTTTTTGTTGTTTGCCTCACCGAGGATGAGAAAGCAAGAGAGAGTGAGAGAGGAAGGCACCATTTCTCCTCTGCTCCCATAACTCTCTGTCCTTTTGTGTAGGTGGTCAATGGGAGGGGGGCCATGGTGTGGTTGGACTTTGTTGGTGAGAACAAAATGTGAGAAGGAGAAAGAATTAATATGTGCATGTGTTTGTGTGTGTATCTACACAGATTACACAAAAGGTGTTACAATACTACAGTCATAGTGCCACCTTTAGAGGTCGTTACAGTAATTAGATCCTCAGTGTTTGTGTCAAGTCTGGCTTTCTGCTGGGAAACCAAATGTCGCTGCTAGACTTGGCAGACCATTGCGTTAAGGTCCAAAACGTGAGCTGTAGCCTGTAATAAAGTCTGCTAATAGTTTATGTGGTTTAGAGTAGTCTTGCAGTTTGGTTTATGAAATATTAGCAGAGTAATATGACATTATAAATGCTCCACAGTTTTCCACTCTGAGTGTACAAAGTTCTGCTTGGCTGCTTTGGTGAAGGTCACTTCTCAGCGCAGACTGTCTGATTATTGGCTCCCAGATTTGGCTTTACCTGCCGAGTTCAATTTGGCTTGGCAAAGGCTCTAAACTATCTGTCAGCTAGGCCAAGCTGTATAGTCTCTAGTTATGAGAGCAATTTGTGAAGGAAAAGGGGAAGCAATAACATTTATGTAAAAAATCAAAACATATAAAGAAGTGAAAAAAAGGGGTTGATAAAAATGGAAACAGCATTCTTAGGTGATACAAGCACAAACAACTCAATATCATTTGATTAAATTGGCTCAGTGTAGCTGTGGGGAATAGAGGTATAGCAGCAAGATTTTAAGATATGGAAAGACATGCAAGTGGTCAAGCAAAAAGATACTGAAAATGTAATAGAATTTCAGAAAAATATACTGATCTGGAGAATTAGATTTGACTTTCATGCAACACAAATCCACAAACCCTTTATTTCGATGAATATTTTATGCTGATTCCTGCTTTTCTTTCCATTTTTTCTTTGCAGACATGTTGGAGTCTAACAACCTTGTGACATTTGAAGGCCTACCCAACAGCTCGGCTTACCACACCTTCCTGTTGGATGAGGAGAAAGGAAGACTAGTAGTTGGAGCCAAGGACCACATCTTCTCTTTTAATCTTCTCAATATCAGCAAAGAGTTTGCACAGGTAGCTGAAGCCTATAATTTATAGACTGCATGACTGGTTTCATGCATTCTGCGACAGACTCCATGTGTGTTTGCTGTTTCTGACCGACTTATTACCTCGCTCGTATCCGTGCATCTCCATCCAGAGTGCCAGGCAGGGGCGCAGGTGTCTTGGGAATCTCTTTTCTGTTCCTACCGAAAAGTGCCTCATGAATATTTCAGAGCAGGGCTGTTGCACACGATCACACACTGTGCCAGGCATGTAAGCTGCTCTCTGCACACCTGGATGAATAATAGAATAAACCGAAACAAAGTGGATAACAAATCGCAATGTGACCCCTTCAACTCTCATATATACACATCCATGCACACAAGCTGTTCCTCTTTCGACTGACTCTGTAAAATTGATTTTGTGTGGGGGTAATTCTTTTCTAACATGTGCAGGAACTGTGTTTATGTTGCAGATCCCTTGGCCAGCTTCTTCCACCAGAAGAGATGAATGCAAGTGGGCAGGAAAAGATCTCTCGGTAAGAGCTAAAACCATCCACCTTTTAAGTGGGTGTCAGCAGTTTGCCCCTCTACTCCCACTAATTTTTTCAAATGTCTTTGTTCTCTCATACGATGAAAAATGTGCAGTTCTGCAGGTCTCAAAGCAAATCACCCTTGGAGTTACACTGGGGTTATATGAGCTTTTTTTATATGGCATTTTAATCATAGATTATATGAGATTTTTTTCTTTTTTTCAGTTTGTTTATAGCAGTTTGTTGACAATATGTTATATGGACAACTCAAAGACTCGCTATAGATCTGATAATAATCTCAGAGCCATATTTGAGACCATAATAATTTCTCTCCTCCTTAAAAGATCTGTTTTAGCCTATAAAAACGTACTTTTAGGTATAACATTTCTTTGTTATTAATAACTACCGGTACTTCCATATATTCAGGGATCACAGACAGTAGTGTTCCAGTGTTATTGGGCTTTGTTTTTCCTCTGTTTCTGCTTTAATATTTGACAGACTAACCTCAAGGGAGGCCTTTGAAGCTGAAAGACTACTAATTTGCCAAATTTAAATAAGACAAACTAGTGTCACCCAATCCCATTACATTACTAATATAATTTCTGTGGGACTGTTTTTTTTTTAAACTAGCACATACAAAACCACAGAAACAATACATTAAATCACATTATTCATATATTGAAACCTACAGTAGCATAGTTGTGGATAAAACACAACATTTCATAATTTTAGATTATAGAGTTCTCTGGATGAAAATACTTTCTAAAATTTTGCTCCCAACTAAAGCTGGTCTTAAACAAATCCAAGTTGTTCTGGCATTTACATTCAGGGCCTTTTTTTTTTTTTTTTTTTTTTTTTTAAACTCTGTACATCTTTCAGAGCTTTGGCAAGTCAAAAATCACATTTCTCTATGTCTGGCCAAGTGCAGTTTTAGAATAGCTTTTGTGATGTGGTGAAACTTTGTGCCCCTGCTCTCTGTAAGCTATGTTATGAATTTTATCTCTAAATGGGCCCTGAAGCAAAAGGCTGGAATGTAAAATCATGGAAATGCTGGATGTGTATCAGCTGTACCTGTGATCATCAGCCCTTCTGTGTGGCTGATTTGAAGTGTACTAAAGTCTTTTGTGTTATTTTATTCTATAAACATTATGTCATGGATATATAGGGTATCCTGAGGGGTGGTCTCTGTGTTATATAGTTGGAGGAGAGTAAGAATTAATGGGAGATGAAGAGTCTGTTCACTAATCTTATTTAATGCAATCAAAACAAACAAGATGAAACGGAGAGTCAATGAGAAGCAGGAAGGTCTGATATGTGTGACAGACAAGTACAAGTTAAAAAGCACAAGTGTTACGAGTTTATCACAGCAAATGTCAGGTCAGTCAGGGTCATAGCAAAACAGTGCTGCTTCCTGCTCGTGACCTAGTATAACCAGATAACTTAGTCATGCATAATTTGTGGCAGTATTCTATTTTTTTACATTTTCTGTTGTGAAAATGTGGTGACACATTCAGCTTTATTTGAGGTCAGGCTCGCTCAGGCATGTGCTGCAAGAACACGAGGAAATGTGGCATATGGCTGCAGAGCAATGCAATATTTCATATACAGTTGTGCAACACAACAACACACACACACTGTTTTCTTCGACTTTTGAGTTCAGTATGTAATAAAAAAAAACAGAATCAGATGACAGTGTTTAGTGGGCTCTTAATTTTATTTCCAGATTTATTACTCGGCACACTGGTAGGGTTTATGGGTCACTCTCTTGGGAAATACAGCAGATTACTTTAAGCTTTGCTCTGTTTTTGTCTCCAGTCTTTTTTATGCAGGCACTGGATTTTTCTGAATGACACTCTGTTCTGAATGACACTTTAAAAAAATAATAATTTTACTGTTTTCTGTCTTTGCTACATCAGAGAGAATGCTCAAATTTTGTGAAGGTGCTGCAGCCATTCAACCAGACCCATGTCTATGTGTGTGGGACAGGAGCCTTCCACCCTGTGTGCTCCTACCTGGACGTGGGCAAGAAATCAGAGGTACAGGCACACTCTACACCTCCATTGAAGTTTCCAATTTCAATTTCTATCAAACACATAATCCCTTAGAATATAAAAGCTGAGTTTCCTGACATATCAAGTATAAGTATTTAAAGCTCTCAGTGGCCATGAGGGTTAGAGAATTGTCTTTCTAACAGATGATTATATAAGTGCATAAAAAGTGGTTTTCATTCAGCAAAATGAGGTGGAAACGCAGGGTTTCATAGTCTGACGAATTTCCAGTGCATCAGTCTAATGCGCGCTCTTTTCTCCTCCAAATGTCACTGAGTCTGACTGATGTGAATTTCCAATTCATTAAACAGCTATTTACAGATAATTAGATGCAGGAAATCCATCTATCTCGTGTGTAGAAATCATGAACAAAATATGAAATTCCTCTGTAGGGCGTCCTTTGGTGTCACAGAGTTAGAGAGAAATGAAATTTATTGTTTTAATACTTGTTCTGTAAAAATTTCAAAATGCTTCAATATTTTAAACTGAACCTATTTTACATAATGACTAACATTGATATTATATATTATATCTACAGTCTCTAACATTATCACACAAGTATTTGTCAAAAACAACTTTTGCATCGTGTCGCAATATTTCCAAAATAGTTTGGACTAAAAAACAAAAAAAACAAACAAAACATAAATACTATCCTGTGGTCTCTCTAGCTTTGCCGTTCTGGAAGTTGTGAAATGCTGACAGCAAAATGACTTTCCCAGAAAACTTTCACTTAAATGGAAACTACTTTTTCCAAAAGCTGATACTTGATGATATACTGAAGGTTCTGTGCTTGTCTGTTCAACTATGTACAGGACAGTGTTTTCAGACTTGAGCCCCACGTGGAAAATGGGCGTGGGAAGAGTCCCTATGATCCCAAGCTGCTCACTGCATCCATGCTAATTGGTGAGTTTAAGAGCGGATACCCTGCGCTGTCTGTCTGTGTTAGAGTGAGGTCATATAAAAACAAGTAAGTTAAGATACACCCACTGGTTTGCTCTGTCATTGCAGCAGATATATAGGGTGCAAAGTAAAAGCAAATAACAGAACACAGGCATTCTTCTCATTCATTATAAGTGGAGCAGCTTTGTATTTAAGCACTGGGAACCCCTCATTGGCACGATTGTAAACTTCTTTTCACCGTGACTATACATCATTTAAGTAGTGGGTGTGGGGTCAGTGACACTTTATTGAGTTTTTTCTTTGCATAGAATCTCATTTTTTTGGCAAGTGAACTATGTGAGCATGCCTTTTCTCTCTTACTCCAATCATTGCCAGTCACATTGCGTTACATCTGAGTGTTTAACCTAGCAGATGGCCATTTTCCAGCCCATCACCCCTAATCCCTGCTCCCTTTTCTCTTTCCTTTCTCACCAGCTTTATTATGTACTCGTCCTATCTCACACCTCTGTCCTGTCCCTCCTCCTCTGACCTATTCATTCATCCTTCTCTCTCCTCCCTTCTTAGCCCTGCCTACGGTGTTAATGTCAATTTCACACTCCTGATGTTCATCACATCTGTCACTGTCTGTTTTCTCTCAGGACTCCAAGTTTATCTATACTGCCAAGCCCCTGTACAATCCCTCAGTTTTATGCCTTCATCATTGGGGAAAAATCCCTAAAGATTGTTTACTCATCTGACATTACTAAGCTAACTCAGTTTATTCCTCTTAATCTCAGATGGAGAACTGTATGCAGGAACATCAGCTGATTTCATGGGGCGGGACTTTGCCATCTTTCGCACTCTTGGAAAGCATCACCCAATCAGAACAGAGCAGCATGACTCCCGATGGTTAAATGGTGAGAGAGATGAGGAAAATCCCTTCTGATTATACAGTACTTTTCTTGTTTTTAATTTTGCAAGCTGACTCTTTGATCCCAGTTGTGTTTTTGTTTGAGCTCAGCTTCCAATAGATATGATCAGAGTTCGTCACTGATCTCCTCGTGGACATGGATCTCAATGTATCATCACCTGATTTACATTTATCACAGTTTGGTACTACAAAAAAAGGGGTTTGACCTTAAAACAACTTTAAATTAAACTACCCTGAGTGCTAATATATAAGAAAAATATAGAAAAATATACAAGAAATACCTATAATAACCGGAACTATCATCTCTGTTGATGGAATGGCATACCTCAAGTTTTCAAATGTAGGTTTTACTTACTGTTTTTCACCAGTTAATATTATTCCAATTCATCATATTCTGCTTCAGCTAAGGTGCTGCAGCTTGTCTGCTCATGGCTCAAAATATTGCAGTCCAGACAAAGAACGAGAAGCACATAATTCATTTAGCTGGCCCGTCTCCAGTGGAGTTGTGAAATTTAATATTAAGTGTTGTTATTGCCTTTCAGGCTCTATAGAGGGAAGTCCCTGAGTACATGTCTGCTATTTCACAGCATCTTTAAACTCTCACACAGTATCTAGCACTTGGTTTAAAACTAGATACAGAGCAGTTTTTTCCAGATTAAGAAACACAAAAACTAACATTGACTTTGTGTGTGTCTTTGTCGCTTGCAGATCCTAGGTTTTTAGGCATTCATCTTATTTCAGAGAGTGACAACCCAGAAGATGACAAAATCTACCTGTTCTTCAGAGAAAATGCTATAGATGGAGAGCATACTGGAAAGGCCACACATGCTCGCGTCGGACAGCTCTGCAAAGTACGCACGCACACAGAGGACATGCAGGATGGCCTTTACAAAGGAAAATCCCAATATACACAATAGCAGAGAGACAAAGGCACACACACGTTCACACCAGCATTATGTGAAATAGCTCCTGTATCTGGAAAAAACACTTGACGGGTGTCTGAGTGGCTTTCATAATGGTAGCTTTCAGGAGCTGTTATCTGTGATTATTTTTAGCCTGGAGAAGAGTGGGCTTTGTTTTGCGTGGTACAACTGCCCCGGAAGACAGAAACCTGAGAGAAATGTCAAATGTCGCCAGAACCTGAGAGGCAAACACACCATCAATGGCAGCACTGTTATCCTAATGCCAAGCTTTGGCACTTATTGGGCCTTTAGCTCCAGGGGATGGTTATGTTAAAGAACTGGCCTCGTATCAAATTTCACAGCCTAAATCCATTTCTTATTCATTTAGCAGGAATTCAGTAAGCTTACTGCAGATCAGTGAGCGATGTCAGCCTCAAACCCCTGTTTGGCTGCACATCATGCCTCCTTCATGACTGCCTGATTATCTAGAATGTCAAGAATCTGCTATCTTCAACACAAGACAAGCCATCCATTATGTAAAATGGGGTATTAACTCCAGCATATGCATGTCTTGGATACACTATAATTTACTGCCATAAATCAACACAAAGTGAAATCCATTTTTATGAGCCAGAGCTTTGTGCGTCTGTGTTTTTGTGCTATGTTCATGAAGACAAACACTACCCTGTAAGGCACAGAGATGCATATTATTAAGAAGTGCACTGGAACAAACAGTTCAATATGTGCTGTCCTCTTTTTGTACAGCATCTAGAATTGCATTATTCACAAAAATATATATAAAAATATACATATAAATATAGAAATACATTTTAAAAACCCAAACATGGATGCTTATTAGACTTGTTTAATATGTTATAGAATTTCTTTGGTAGTTTATTTTGTACAGAGAGTTTACTGTGCATTCACTGAATAAAAAATAGGAAATAGAGAGACTAAATATGATAATAATAATAATAATAATAATAACATGAATGCTAGTATTGTGTCTTTAGTATGCTTTAAACAGTGTTAAAAAAGTGAAAATGAGAGTATCACTAAGCATAGACAATAAAAAAATTTTGCCATGTCCAACAGAATGACCTGGGAGGTCACAGGAGTCTGGTAAATAAATGGACAACCTTCTTGAAAGCTCGACTTATTTGCTCTGTGCCCGGGAATAATGGAATAGACACACACTTTGATGAATTACGTAAGTGATCGCTCCCAAACCTCCACATATTATTTCCTTAATTTGAAATATTTGCACAATGTCTTTTTACGTCTTGCCTTTTCTTTTGGCTTTCAGAGGATGTTTTTCTCATGAGCACAAAAGATCCCAAGAGCCCAGTTGTGTATGCAGTATTCACTACTTCCAGGTACTGTGGCTCATTTGAAGTAGTTAAATGGTTTTTAGTAGTTCATGTCCATTTAATACATGATTTGTAACTTCAAAATTACATGTGTTTTTCTGTCTCATTCTTTCTTCTATTAGCAACATCTTCAAAGGTTCAGCTGTGTGTATGTACAGCATGACAGACATCAGAAGAGTGTTCCTGGGTCCGTACGCCCACAGAGATGGGCCCAGCTATCAGTGGGTGCCCTTCCAGGGACGTGTTCCCTATCCACGACCTGGCACAGTGAGTACAATATCCTCTTTACAAGAGGATGTACTGAAGCTTGTGAGTTCTTGCTTCTTTACAACCAACAATGTAACAGACACTGTTACCTTTATTTGCCCCCACAGTGCCCAAGCAAGACATTTGGTGGATTTGACACAACAAAGGACCTCCCCGATGAAGTTGTGCAGTTTGCCAGAAGCCATCCAGCCATGTTCAACCCTGTCTACCCCATTAATAATCGACCAATCATAGTCAAAACAGATGTGGACTACCAGTTCACCCAGATAGTGGTGGACAAAGTCGAGGCAGAAGATGGCCTTTACGATGTTATGTTCATAGGCACAGGTAAAACAAATAAAAAGTATAAAGTTTATGTAATTTATAACTAAACATTATCATACTGTAGTAAGGAATCGCTTGGAACTACAAAGCAGTATTGACCTAAAATGTGTACTTTCATTATATCCTAGATGCGGGAACAATTCTGAAAGTGGTGTCCATCCCCAGAGGCTCCTGGCATGACTTAGAGGAAGTCCTATTAGAAGAAATGACCGTTTTCAGAGTAGGCTATTTTCCCATCACCCATATTATTTCGTTTTGGAGAATATCAAATCAGAAAGATCTGTTGTTTGTTTTTAATTATTTTTGTTTTATTATATTTTACAGGAGCCTGCAGCCATTACAGCTATGGAACTATCTACAAAACAGGTAGAGACTGCTTATGATTAAACTTTACACAGCTGTCATATTGTAGACATTCATGACAAACAAGTGACTCTTGTTTATATAAGTGTGTCTGAAAAACCGTCCTGAGAAAGCGTTCTCTTATTGGTGACACATCTTGCTTCAGGGTAAAAAGACAGAACAAAGACATGCTTGTCTGCGCAATTTAAACAACAGCATGTTGCCACAGAAAAATCTTGATTGTTGGGTTTGTTGCAACAGTTGGGTTGTCAACTGAAATTGCAGGATGAGACAAAATGAGCAGGATAATTGATAATTGTAGTAAAATGTATCTATCTTTCTTTTCTTGCTTTACTGAGAAACAACATCTGAGACAAAAGTAGTTAATGAAACCACACTGCCCACCCAGACTTAGTAGCAAAACTAAAGCTCCTAAGACATAAAATAACAAATATTTGAAATTTTTCTGTTTACAGCAACAACTCTACCTGGGTTCAGACATCGGGGTCTCACAGATGCCTCTGCATCGTTGTGAGGTTTATGGGAAGGCTTGTGCTGAATGCTGCTTGGCAAGAGACCCTTATTGTGCATGGGATGGCACAGAATGCTCCAGATACTTTCCCATGGCTAAGAGGTAGTGAATTTCACAGTCATACTTAACATGTTGCCAGTGTGTTGAAGCTGCTTGAGATCTTTTACGTTGCAGCTAATCAGATCTGTAAGACACAGAGCAAGTTTAGGTTTGCCTACAATGTCCTGGACTGGTACTTATATAGCACTTTTGTACTCTAACTGGGAACTCAAAGTGCTTTTTACTAGCCTCATCCACCCAATCACACACACTCTTTTCCATACTTAAGAGCTTTGTTTAACATTTACATACACAGTCACATGTAGGCATCAGGGGCACTCGGGGTTCAGTATCTGGTCCAAGGATGCTTCAGTAGGCAGACTGGAGTGGCCAAGGAATCCATTCACGACCTTCCGATTGGTAAATGGCCTGCTTGACTTTCACCCCAATGGAAATGATGCTCCAACAGCACAATTCACATACAACATTTTATATATTGTCATGCATGTACATAAATACAGCATATTTTATTAGAGCAACTTGCTTTTTTAAAACACAAGTGTTGTCCTGTTAGGGTTTTAATCATGATTGTTTAATAAATTGTGTTGGTTAAATCTATGGTCTATACTTCTTTGAGGTAAAACTTGATTATGTGAATAGACTGAGGACATAGCCGCAATT
This sequence comes from Maylandia zebra, assembly GCF_041146795.1. Lineage (NCBI taxonomy): Eukaryota > Metazoa > Chordata > Actinopteri > Cichliformes > Cichlidae > Maylandia > Maylandia zebra. The sequence goes on along the minus strand of NC_135173.1, from coordinate 11,111,014 downwards.
CAGCACTAGAGCTAGGGTGCACTTTTAGTGCAGGCTTTGCGTATTTGCCAAAATCCCCTGAAGGTACAGGATCCTGTTTCTAGCACAAAACTAGAAATATAAACTGCCTCATGTGTTGACTGCAAATGAGAGCCAGTGTCAGTGATGTCTGGAGGCTGCCTGGGTGAACCAGGGGTGAGGTAGGTTCGGTGGTGGTTTGGTTATGCTGTAGTAGACGTGGACTGATTGATGTGCGCTTGTGTGGTTGTGCTTTTTGTGCAGCCGCCCACTCATAGCTTCATGGGGCTTATTGATTTAAATGCTAGCTCCATCCTGTGTTATATTCGACTCTAATATTTTTTAAACACCAATATAAAAACTTTGAGTTGGAACATGAGGAAACAAAGGTGAATTATTTTTCCGTTTGCTTTGGTGTCTCCATAGTTGCTTAAATTGTTGTTGGTTGAAATATTCTCATGGTAATGCTTGACAGTAAACATGAAACTCTATCTCTTTTCCATGTGAAACCGACAGAGATGACAGGCTAGAAAGATTTATTAATTTGAATTCCTGTGTCACACACCCTATAATTAAAGCTTTCCTGCTAAGCTTTAAGCTGAATGATGCTTATTTGTTTGTGTTGGCCACCAGTACAGCTGCAAATCTCTGCAAATCTCATTCAGATGCACACACACACATACAAAGTGACTGAACACCTATTTTCTTTAGCACACCCATGCAATCATTGTTTCTTTTGACCTGGGAAAATATTTATATATATATGTGTGTGTATAAAAAAATTTTGTCTGTGTGTTTTTGCAGGAGAACAAGGAGGCAAGATATCAGGAATGGAGACCCACTCACACAGTGCTCAGATCTGCAACACCATGGTATTTTTTTTCGATATATGTACATGTTTTATATCATTCAATTAAGATTTTATGTTGTAATGTAGACAATAACATTTCAATAGCCAAAAGAATGTGCTAAAACAAATTATAATCAGATTTAAATGACACTGGCCTTTCCTGACCTGCTCAAAAAGGGTGGAGAAGATAGTAGAGTTGAATGTGTGTGGTGTCGTATCTACGTCTTTTATGTGTTTTCTGGTGGTTTAAAGATTAAGGTCAGTTGACGTGAAGCTTGTAATTAACACATTAAAGAATCCTCCAAGTCTGCTTTCTGTTGCCAAACCCTTCAGTCTAATGCACTGTAATTGTACTTAGTCCAAAAGCAGGACTGGTCTACTATACTTACTCACTATCTTAATTATACATCTCTTTCTTTAATTGAAATAGACAAAAGAAGAAAATGTTAGCAAAAGCTTCCAAGTTGACAAGGTTTAACCAGACACTACAAAAAAAACCTTAATAAAAATTGTGGCGTATATATTTAATTGTATGTACAACCCAGATATTGACTAGTAAATGTCATTGTTGTTGTTGCTGCCTCTTTATATGCTGTTTGTGACTGAGCATGATGAGAAAGGAGAACATTTTGTGAATGTCAGTAACTGAATAACCTTCAGTTAATATTTCTAACTTATTGTCTGTAAATAAATCACATAGCCAAAACCTGCAATACCTAAACAAAATTCCTTTCTTTCCCAGATGAGTTAAGTGGGCAGTCAATCCTCCAGGATAAAACTGTGTACGGTGTGGAGAACAGCAGCACTTTCCTGGAGTGTAGTCCAAAGTCCCAGAGAGCTACGACATACTGGCAGTATCAATCCACAACGGATGACCACAAACAAGAGGTGGGCTTCATCACAGCACACATAATGTGTTTCATTTCAGAAAAATAGATTCAGACTGCATCTGGATCAGTTTGACTCGGATACAGTCTGTCTTGATAGAAAGTAAATAAAGAAAAGAAAGAGACACTGCGTTAGGTAACACATAATACAGGTGACAAAAAAAACCCCCAATAAAACAACCAGACTAAGTATCTAAGTACTCAGTAAAGTACTGAACTACCATATGCTGTCAAATCAGTGCTGGTATTCCTTGGCTACTGGAACGTTAAAGGGATGGAACATCCTTCTCTTAAAATGTATTTGATGTTTTGATGTTAACTCTACTTACCATATAGTCACTGTATAGTAAAGGACTCATTCCTTTTCATCACAGATGATTTCTCAAATCTATACTCCATGTGCATTTTCCCCAAAACCTATTATACTGTAAAAAACAAACCAAAAAAACCCCAAAAACTGATGCAGGTATTGACCGTTTTGCAAATACTTTGCACCTACAGAAATGCTTTATGGTTATCAAAAAATCTACTGCAATTTCTGACTGAGGCTCCAGCCCTCCATGTTGTAGTAACTAATTATTTTCCAAAATCACTTACATTGTATCTACATCTATTTGATATCTTGATACAAATTCAGAATCAACTGGGCCTGCTCAGCATTTTAATACATACTGCCAAACTAGACCATTGTTGAATGTTAATTGCATAATTGCAATCATGCAGTGCACCGGTGTAGAAGTACCTGTATCTGTTATATTTCTTATTATCTCAGGTTGTCCTTGAATCACATACCTGTCGCCTACCTTTTTTTTTTTTTTTAATCAAATACTATAGTTGATTTTTTGGACAGTATAATATGATAATAGATTTCAGATTCTGAATGCATTTTTTCTGTCTTTTTTCTCTTTGTCCTTCACTCTGCCTCTCTCATCACTGATTCTTTCACTCTTTAGATTCAATCAGAGGAGCGCTTTATCCACACCGAGCAGGGCCTCCTGATTCGCGCACTTAACAAGAAGGATTCAGGCATTTATCTGTGCCAGGCAGTGGAACATGGCTTCATGCAGACAGTTCTAAAAGTTAACTTAGAGGTCATTGACACGGAGCGTCTGGAAGATCTTCTGCATCGTGATGAAGAAGCAGCTAGTGCCCCTGCCCATGAATTTTCCTCTTCTAGAGAAACTCCCAATCAAAGGCTGTGGTACAGGGACTTCCTCTCTTTGGTCAATCACCCAACTCTAAATAGTGTGGACGAGTTCTGCGAGCAAGTTTGGAAACGGGAGAGGAAGCACAAGAGGCAAAAATCTCACTTGGTACAGAAAGTGCAACTACATCAGCAACAGCAGCAGAAGACTGCGACGAGTCCTCGCAACCACATGCATGCTCAAGGGCTGGCAGCCAAGTGGAAACACCTGCAAGAGAGGCAAAAGGGTCGCAACCGCAGGACCCATGAACTGGAGAGGGCTCCCCGCAGTGTGTGACTTACAAACCTTGACTGTTAGCACAGACTTTTAACCACACTCAGTTCTCATTCAGTAAACTCATCCTGTTTTTATCCTCTGTTCTGAGACACAGATTTCTTCCACAAAGAATGGAAACCTCAAAAAGTAGATACTACCCTGAAGTGTCAGCTGGAGTGTTCTGTGCGTGGGAAGCCATGTTTACAGTTCACCAGTATGGAGGACTGCAGGAATCAGGATGTTGTATCACGCAAGACCATTGGAGCATGTTATCGTAGTTGGCTCATGCGGTCTGAATACTGCAGAGTGACATATCCACCCTAAAGACTCTAGTGGAGGTGGATCTGACAGTGGCAGTTACATGGTATGCTTTTAACTGTCAGTGCAGATAAACACCCGATAATTTCTGCTGCAGAAATACAAAACAAAAGTAGCTGAGATTATACGAATAAAGTCTTGAAAATTAAAAGACTCATCATCAACAACGACAACAACATGAAGTTCATCAAAAGGACACGATGCCCGATCACTGCAAGAAATCCAGAGGAGCATTTATCATTCATTAAAAAAAAAAAAACTAATTAAGTAACTAAAATGTGTAAATACTGTATTCTGTAACATCTGCTCATCTGAAAGGGAATGCTTGTAGTTATCAAGTTGCTTCATGTTGCTTTCCCGTGTAGAAATTTATTTTTAAAAAAATATCTGTCAAAAGCTGTTGTAAACAAGGAGGTTTTGTACATGTCTGTGTCCTACCCCTAGATAATCTTCCAAAACAAAGACTTGTTCTGTTGTTGTTTTTTTTGTAGTTATCAGATTCCTTCTAGCCTCAACATTTAAAGTTAAGTGTCAGTTCACAGTATATGGATGGCTGCCAACTCTATCGTTTCAGTATGCCAAATCTCATTCTGAGTTCTTCCATATTTATTTAATTATACCTTGTGTACACTTTGTCTCCTTTACTTGTGTATTTATTGATAAACAGTTCTGTACATTGTGTGTTTCCTTTTTTTCATGTGCAGGAGGCTTCCTGGAGGTTAATATTTGGTTTGATTAAGTTGATTTGCAGGACCAATCTAATCAAATAACTGTATTGTCTGCAGTAGAACTAGAAGTACAGTATCACAAGTTTTGTTCAGTGTCAAATGCATTACATATCAAATGTACTGAGCAATAAGCCAGTATCTATACTTTTATTTTTCCCTTTTATTGACTCATATCCATATTCTTCACAGAGCAGTGACAGTCTTTTTTCTGAATATGATGTTAAACGATATCCACGCAAACACAAACCTGGAATGTAGCTGTGAACACCATGTAAATATAAATACTATGGTATATGTTTGAGAAATATGACAGTATGTGCTAGTGCATGTCAGTGCTATTGTAGTGTTGCTGTTTTACTATGGCATTGATAACCAGTCTGATGTTGTAGAGTTCAATTGTTTGCTTATCTAGTGGACGGTAGTTATTATTCGAAAGCTGTACATACTATTTCTGTTAGGACTCTAAATTGTATACTTGATATAAAACAAGAACTAAACATAATCTCTATGGATTGAAATGGCCACAGACCAGTGAACAACAGTAACCAGTTCAACTCTGCAGCACATTAGTATGCCAGATAACATTGTGTGTTTGTGAGCTTCATCTGCTTTTGGAAGCCAAGACAGAGGAAGATGAGAAACAGCTGGGGCCAGCCTCAAGAAATGTGAGGCTCACAAATCAAGTTAAACACCAGTTGTGAATGTGCATATATGATAAGATCATGATTATAAAGAGAAAATGTGGGGGACCTGTAGTGCACATGGAGTGGCTCTGAGGAAATGAAGTGCTGCTCTTGCTGCTTTTTGGCATGATGATGGTGATGCTGATGTATTCTACTGATCTAATAAATGTCTTTTCATAAAATGCTAGCTTCATTAAATCTGTTTTAATATACTATGCCCTGCTGCTTGCATGGTATAGCGAGCTCGTGTAGTGTAGATGATCGGATTAGATCTTGAAATACCTTTTTGGTACATCTGCATAGTAATGAGGAAAACTTTTATTCCCTCATGTAACGTATCCTTAATATTGGGATTCATTTAATGGTGTGCTTGTCTTTTCTCTGTGCAGACAAGAACTGCTGTATGGTACATACAAAACTGACTAATTAATGATTTATAGCTGAAGTAATTAACATAAGAGATATTAAAAATCAATGTTGCTTAAAAAGACAGCCCAAGTGCCTCTTATGGTGTGTATTGAAAAAGTGAAGCTGTGTACTCTTGTGTGCCTCAGGCAGTAGAGTTACTGTAAGTTGATATTAAAACCTTGATGGGTGATGTGCTGTGAATAAAACATTAGACCCCTACAGTCTCTAACTGAAGCCTAGCTGTTGTATTTGCATGCCGACATGAGCTGCAAACACTTCAACTTGGACTCTCGACATATGCAATTCAGACAAAAATTATAAAAAGAAAAAAATGAGGAGGAGAAAAAACAAGTTGCCAAAACTCACCCATGGAGGGTGTGACAGCGTAGCCTGCCACAAAATATTAAGTGTGTTGTACTACCGCCCTCTGGTGGTTATTTTATCACAGCACATATTGTTTTATAAATGGAAAAAAATATCTCTTCTATATGATTGTAAAGCATTTACTGTAGTCATAAAGGTGTTTCTTATACATTTTTGGTCCTGAAGCTGCGTTTGGAAACACAGCAGACTTGTTTTATCACTTTTGAGCATCTGGTGACACCTTTGGCCTGAGGTCAAAGGTCGGTTGGTGTATGTCCGACCTGGGTTATGACCTTGACCTCTGCAGTCAATTCAGCTGAGGCCACGGAAGTTTCAAGCAGACACTTCAAAGGGAGTATTACTATGGCCTGTCTGCTGTATTTCATCTGGAAAATAAATACAGCATATGTATATATATGCTTTTGGACTGTGGAAAGAATATTAGTGCGTGTGTGTGTGTGTGTGTGTGCTATAAATGCTCTTACATTCTCTTTCAGTATTTCAATCACATTTGAACTTGTATTGTTCCATTTGGTCATGTTATCACAGATTCAGCAAAGGGATCAAGAAGCGCTTTCAAAAAAGGCCAAAGAGCCTTGATATAATTGCTTCTGCTATTGTAGTTATACAGCACGTGACTGCCCTCCAGTGGCTGATGAGAGACATCTTTCCACCATTCCAGTCCAGTGGAAAACAGAAACTCCCTCTGACTCGCAGCCAAGGCCATGGTTGAGTGAAAACACCCCTGACACTCACACAAAGGACTACTAAACTCAGTGGAAAAACTGACATAGAAGTGACAAAGTCAGAGAGCAAGAATAAAGAAAACAGAGAAGTTAAAAACTTTCTTGCTGCTGTTTTTACTGCACTGACGATGCTTTTGAACTTCAAAAGAATATTCCAGAGAAGAAATGCATATGTATTATAGAAATGAGATAGCAAGCTAGCTATAATCATGTATAATAGCTATAATCATCTGAAACGGATTTTTCCCATAAAAAACAGATTAGCAATCACCTGGCATACAGCTGAATGCACAGGTAAGAGCACATGTTGCAGAAAACATTATACTCTTTGTAAGACAGACATCAGAAAAGACAGACTGTATTCTCTTCTATCTGGACTCGTGGGAAAACTAAAATGCACCAGAGAGCGCTTATTTTGCACTTATTACAATCTGCTAGACTGATGCTTCACTACACCCAGCAGCTGGAGACATGTAAAAACTTGTATGGATCACAGGTGCTTTCCAGCTGGTCTGTTCTGGATCACTTCAAAATACAACACCTTGGTCTATCTGGAAAATTAACATTTCCAAAAGCAGAAGATTCAGTTAACTTAAGCATAAATGCATGCTTGTCAGTATTTGCAAATCATAAGCCTAACCACACAGAGGCTCCTTGCAATTTATTTTCAAAAACCGAACTGAATATAAGGCAAAGATATTCTGCATAGTTGGAATCTGTGGAGAGAGCCGCATTACCAAAGCATCAGTGCAGCCAAAACCACTCAACCACAGCATGTCTCACATTTACTCAACCAAATGATGGCCCCTGACAGTATCCTGCCTATTAGACAGGCTGCATCAGTTTGACATACCTCAGTTTTGTCACTTCAGTACAAGGTGCTCTCTGAGTGAGGTGATAATCTATTGCTTTCCCTCTGTTACTTATTTGTGGAGTCAAAGACTTTGTAACCCTACTGCTGGGAATAGCACACTTGGAAGTGAAAATGTGAGTGGGATGGTATTTTCCATAAATCTTCCGTTTGCAGGTTGGGTTGAGGGTGGGAAGTTACTAGATCATCGATGGATAGTGCTCTGTAACACGATCGGGTTTTTCTGTCACCATATAGAGTCTGCTTCTCTCGATGAGGATATGGGAGGGTGTTAGATTTTGTAAGCATGTAGGGACATATCCGTTGCCTGGGGTAAAATAGAGGACATAGTTTCTAGCTGTGACAGCTGTGGCAGCTTAGCAACAGTGGTGCCTGGTAGTGCTCTATAAAGTTGGCAGGAATCTTGGGGGCCTTTCTGCTATGAGTGACAGCTTGGCACAAAAAAATTAAACTGGAGATATGACAAGACCTTTAGCTCATTTCCTATGTGGAAAAGACCTGTTCTAATGTTGTAATTATGGTTATTGCACAGGATGCTCATTTTGGAGTCTGCTTACATCTATGGAACTCTTGAGAAACAGGCATCATGATCTTTCCATATATTGACCTTATATCACGGTGTTTATATACTGTTTATTTTAGCACATACATACCAAGTTACTATTTATACATAATAAGTGTTTAGGTTCATATACAGATATAACCTCAAAGCAAAATATACTTTAATTCATTTATATTCATCTATAAATAAAAGAAGCACGCATCATGCGGGTGTACAAACACAACAATCTATGCTAGCTAAGCTGCCATGACATAAAACAGATATTTTGAGATGTTTTATTGGTTTAGTAAATTTGAATGACATTGTAAGCAGTGGATTACCTTCATGATTTGGACGGCTCAAAAGCATAAAACTCAAATCAGACAACGGCTTACAAATAAAGTAAATAAAAGGAGAGTAATGTCTTTTTCATCCTTTAGCATCCACACTTGACTCATAAAGTAATCATCTAAACCTGCAATCACACAAGAATAACTGTCACTAGGGACGGTACATTATACTGAGCCTGTTTGTAAGCACGTTGCATGACATACAAACTCCAGCAAATCAGTGTATCTGTACTCTGTGTAATTCTGCGTAATGTAGTTCCAGACAGTGCTTTTATTGTTTTGAAATGGCATTACTGGCAAAAATGTTTGTGGGTATTATAGAGTTTGTACTGTTGCCAGTGTAAAAATGTGGTGTATTTTTAACAATAACAAAAAAGGGGTAAGAAAAAGAAGAAGAAAAATCTGCAGAGGCTTGAAAGGAAATGCTGTTAAGAAACACTAGAAACTGAAAAAAGTTAATGAAAATAAAAGCATGAAAGCTGAAGATGAGATAGGATTAGACAGTGGGGGAATGAGGCCCATAGCTTGACCTTAGCTGACCCTGAGATGGTTTGAGGGTGCGCCAAGGAGCAAGAGGTTAATTTATCCAGAGAAAAATGTATAGGTACCCTGCTATGTGTTTGACTGTTGCCTGGCTGCTCCCTTGCACACTTCTAATCTGTAACTGATTGAAGTGTGCATAAGCTAGCTTTAGCTCAGACGCCTGCAAAACATTATCCACAAGTGGGACGGTGGGTTCAGCGCTGTGTCATTCTGGCAAGAAACTTAAAAGGAGAATAAAAATATCTGTCTCTTCATAGGAAAGCAACTGAACCTGAAGAGAATATATCAGAAACATAACAGATCTTTGTTCTGAAGTGCACTCAAAAATATTCCAGCGCTTATTCCTCTCCCTGCATAACCCATCACTTAGTCAACACAAATAGCAACCTCAGGCATAATGTTATGACTACTGTTCCGTGGAATATTTTCTCTTTTATGTTTAGTGGCTTTAATTGTCTTGCTTACATTTTTATTTTAGCCTGGAAAGGAGTTCACACAAGACTGTCAGTGATCAAATGTTGCTCCTTTATTAATGGCCAAACACTTTATTTTGGACTTTGTATGCAAAATTCACTCATGGTTGCATCAAGGTTTTAGTCATACATTTACCAGGAAAACTTAGGGATAAATTTTCCTTCACAGTTAAAAAATGAATTTTTGATCTTGTGCTGTGAAAAAAAATTAATCTTTGTGTTTTAACAAAAGTCTATATTTTATCTTGTTACCGCTGTCAAGTCATGCACAGGACAGAGTAAGACAATAGGCATGCCCTAGATGTGACTCACATTAAGCTCACATTCCTGAAGTCCATTAAACTGTTGGGCTGTTTTTTTGTATTATTTGAATTTATTGATTGTGTCAGAATCTGATGGGAAAACAAATTGTGGCATTTGACGGACGCTTCAAACGCAGGTGTGAACTTTGTGATGTTTTCTTGTCTAAATTTAACTGTTAGCTAAAGTTTTCATGTGGTGAACATGTGAAAATAACACTTCTGTTTTGTTCTGTTGCCACACTATCCAATTAGTGGTCAAGGGAAGAGATTTTTTCCGCCACCTTATAGTTCATACTGGTTGTGTGAGATGATGCTGATGAGTGTACACTGGTGGCTCAAAATATGTGACCCATAACAAGTGTGTTTTGTTCCAGGAAAAGTGTTTGTCAGTTAACATAAAGTGCAGAAATGAGTGACTTTGAAAAGTCCGGTGTTTATCTCCTGTCCTCCTCCAAGGGCAAAAGCGGATCTTGTGGAATTGTAAGTCCAGTAATTATGGACAGATGAAGTGACAAACAAAGCTGGTGGAGAAACAGCCACGCTGACACAAAACTTACTGGCAGTACTGACACGGTGGCGTCAGCCTGAAACTTATTAATGGATTTATAGCATGAGGGAGTTTATTTTTTATTTGTGAGTATTTCTGTAAAACTTTATTAGTCTGTTAAAACTGTGTGTTTTCTTCTTTGGTTACAGACAGGCGCAAGCTGAAGTTAAAAGACTAGCCTTTTAGGAAGACTGATTTTTGAAAAGATATGTCTAATACCATAGCAAAATCCCTGAAAATGTGTTTATATTATGCTTGTACTTTTGAACACTTAAAGCAAATAAGATAAGATGTGTTCAGTGAGATTTTGTCACACTGGATAGAGCCACTGTAGCATTTTCCACATTTTTAAGTCTTTGTGGTAAGCTTAGAAAACCAGCTGTCTGTGGTAACTTTGGAATGTCTCCATGAATCTCCTCATCTAGCTGGATAAGACACTGAAAATTCCAAAGTATTGCTTTAATGTTAACCCCATTTTTATTTTTCCAAGGTTTTGACGCTGCCTGCCATGTTTCTGTACGTAGGTGTGCGCGTAAAATGTCAACACAATATGTCAGCCTACACTGCATATCTCTGGAATTTGTCTCATAGTGGTCCAAACGACTGCTAACTGTTATTAATCAGTTAGGGAGCAATGTAAACTCAGTGACATCGACAGATGGATTAACAGGAGCTTTTGACACAAATTACCGACAGTGTCTTTTGGAGCAGACAGTGTGATATAGAGCAGGTTAACAGGTTAACTGATAGTTCTTCCACAATGAACAACACATCTGGAAAAAGCACTAGTGTTCCAACTCACACTTTGGGTCATTTCTGACAGTGACTAATATACACAACTTGTCACTGTGTTTGTTCATTGGGTGCAACTGAAGCACAGTGACCCTGATAGCGCTGAAGGTTCACCTCCCATCTAGTCCCCTTTGATAAGTAAAGCCCCAATTTAGACAACGGTGAGGCGTTGATTTGAAGAGTGCCTGATATTTATAGGTGGCAAAAATGTAGGAAACAGCTAAAACAGTTATTTACTAGAGGAAAGAGGCAAGCCCGAAGATACACACATAGTATGACTCAGACTCTTAAATGCGTGATGTGGATGTGGCATTTGGTCTCAATTAATTTGTTTTCAGTGTTTTTGTCTTTGTATATCAAACAACAGTGGTTGTGCAATTAAAGGAGGGGTTTAAACATAAGAGTTGTGTTTTACTGGTCGCTGACAAAAACTCCAGGAGGACGGTTTTCAGGAACTCTTACTGCTTTTCAGCCATTTCAAAGCACACAGTCAGAAAGTGCTTCTTCTTCGTAGCAACACATGGTGGTCCTGCCCTGGAGCAAGCCTGGGATTACTGATTCAATTAAGGTGTCCCTATTCATATTTCATAAACACTAGGGTTCATGGATAGATGTCCACAGTCATACACACCAAGGAGCAACGATTTTATGCTGAGGGGTTTTCTTTGAGCAAAAGATCTTGTGCATTTTGATGCAGTGCACGGCACTGCCCTGCTGCTTTTCCGCGCATCCCCCTCTGTTTTCGTTTTGCTGCTGACGGAAATGTGTCTGCCATTTCTGTATGCGCTTAAATCACCCACCAGTGAGGTAGAAAAAACAGCAGTAAGTACATGTTGAAGGCAGATGTTTAGTCTGTGCCTCTCACCATTATTATTATATGTATCTGTCAGCCAAAAGCAATCATGGTTAAACATATTTAAAACCAATGGTCAAGGCAGAGAGTATTAAAGAATTTTTTTTCTCAAACGGCCTGATTTAGCCTTATTTTAAACTTGGAGTCATTTAACTGTACAACGCATTAAACTTTGACTTCACAAACCCATGTAAACAACGCATATGCGTTCACAAAAATTCACCCTCACCCCCTCACCTGTAGGTTATGTTGATGGTTACCATGATGATGGATGAGAATCCAAAAGAGACCAGATGGCAACTTCCACACATCACTCCAGAGGCATAACCCATTCTTCCTCTTCACAGTCTGTGACCGCAGACCACTGCCTTGGTCTGTATTTCCCATTACTATACCTATAACAAAGAAATATGTCCTGAAAGCTGAATCACAGGAAGAAGAAAATGGTGACCACATAGCATTTTTGATAACTGTTTTGTAACCACCTGAGCTTTGACACATTGTGGTCTTTAGCATTAGTTTTTGCAAAGGGCGAATTCATTTACTACACTTTGGTCCCATAGACATCCATGCAAGATGTACACCCACATAGGGCCTCAGCTGAGGTTTGACAGCACACGGTTGGAGAGAGGTTGAGCACAAATGGGCTGTGACAGAGTATATACAGACTTATTTCCACTTATCTCAAGACTTAGGTTAAAAGTGGTTCCAAGTATAAATTCATATGCATGAAGGTGTGCACAGTAGGTCTTATACTGTAATACTCACACTCAGCAGACACAGCTAAGCCAACCATAACACCCCGGCTTCCCGGTCAGAAAGCGCCCCTGCTTGTCTCTCTTTCTTGGTTCATTTCTCCATGTTACTCCCTTCTCTGCGTGATATCACTCACACTGAAACTTCAGTTCTCTGACGAAATGCAAAAAGTGCATTTATGTGTCTTGCAAAGATTACTCACTCCAGTTATATCATATAGTGTAATGACTGCTAGAGGAAACAAGTACTGATACATGCCTGCAGATTCTAAGTATGTCTTATTGGCCATATGATAACCACCTGTGTAAACGCTTGGAGTGCATCATGGCTCGAAAACACTGGATCCTCAGAATGTTGCTTCTGTTGCTACGGAAGACCAGAAACATGACCTCTTTGCTCTGCAGGTGGTCAGTAGTAGACATACACATAGGCACAGTTTCATGCATAAATGTATGTATCAATCTATGCATATTTACCCGGTGCTTGATTTTAATATTTTTTATTTCCTTTTGTTTTTCTTAAATTATGACAAAGTGCAGTTCAGTGCGCATTGCTGTACAATACTTAAAAAGACAAAAATGGAGAGTTTGCATGTGTAATTTAGGAGAGCAGTGGGAATGCATGTCAATCTCTGCAGGTCAAACAGGAGGTGCGAGAGGCTCCTGTTGAACAGGGTGCATATTGACACAGCATTATCATGAATGAAAATATTTTCTGTGTTCAGCGGGCATGAAAGGAAAGCCACCAGACATTTTGACATGGCCTGTTCAAACAAACATTAGACACCAGTATTCAATCAAAAACACATTCACCCTCGCAGGCTTCTAAAACAGCAACTAGGAAGGAAGAAGGCATTTAATGATGTGAAAACAGGCAAAAAAAAATGTGACCATGAATGTTGCCATCCTTGCAATCTGATGCATTCACAGACTGCAGACATTGCAGACCAAATATCTCTGCAGTGCACTACATACTGAATAAAAATTTCAGGCATTGGTGGAATCCCAGGGACACGTGTAAGAGGACAGAATTTCAATGGAGCTGGTAAGAAAGTAGCTGCTGTTGTTAATATGTGTAGGGGTGCTGCTTTGATGGGCCCTGGGTAAAAAGCTAACAGTGAAACTGGATTCGTACAAATAGCAACATTGAGGGCTGAAATGAAACACACAAATCAAGAAAACGTAAGGGAAGCAGGGACACACTGAATGAGGATAGTACAAAAAATAAAAAAGGAGTGCAGACAGAGGTTATTTGAGCTTTTATTGTTTCTGGATTGAGGCATATTCCTGACTGATTACTGCTGTTAGACAGGGTAGAGGAATTAGATACCCATTCAGTCAATGATGGGATAATGTAAGCAAAAGAATGCATTGCCAGACTATCTACATTAGACTCTTTAAATGGCTATTAATCTTAGGCACTGGCTTAAGAGATCGGAAATGAAAATGTTCTGCAGAAGCTTTCATCTGGAGCGGAGCTAAAATATGTTCTTGCATTAATGCCTGGGTTCAAACTGATGAAACTCTGTGTCACAGTCAATCTGACGGTGCCAGCTCTGGGAACTTTGACGATGAACAGTTGTCTCATGCTCAACAACAGATGAGAGTCTATAATTGCACCAGGCAATGAAATAACAGAGATAGTATATGTTACAAGACCTCCATATACATACAAAGTCCTTCTGTTCTGCAGGGAACAGGTGCAACGTGGGAGTGTAGTCATGATATCCTAGGGTGGTGAAGGGGCGTGGGGTTGCTGGTGCAGCTGCCACGTACAGCCTAATGCAATCATTTCTGTGACTGCATGTCTTTTAATTGCTATTTGTTGATGAGGACATTTTTATAGAATCTGTAATGTTAACACTACTGTATGTGCTGTTTTCAAGCTTTCTTTCTAATTACTAAGTCACATTTGTTTGTTTTGCACTCCCCTTTTTGCTGCTGTTAATTGACTCGGGGATCTCAAATATGAATGAGTACTGTCACTGGGAAATGTACTCATTAAATCCCTGCTTCACAAATTGAAAAGCAATGCAAAGCAGACACAGATTTGAGAATAACAAAACAAATTTATTTTCTTTTTTTCTGTAGTGACTGATGGGTTACTTGGGGTGCTAAGCATGGATCAGCATGACTTAATGTTGATGTCAACACACTGCCATGAGAAAGAACAGAGAAAAACAGATGTATTTCAGAGAGGTTCACAGAAGACAGATATAGATCTGCTCCAGTGGATTGACGTCTATGTTATTTTCTTGAAGGGTATCTGCAGATTCAGTAATGACTCCAATCTCTTCTTGTACTTATTTTTGCGTGTTTCAGTAAGTTTTTGCATGTGTTTGCAAAACATGTTCAGTCAATCTTTTCCACAATGCTGACAAGACCTGGATACCTCAACTTAAACACCGTAACAGATACACAAGGGCTGCGGGAACCTGGGATAGAAATTAACTTTAGACAGACTACAGAAACAAAAGTCCTGGTAGGATAAATCAGAGAAGACGGTGCAGCATACACTAATAACAAGGTTTTAAAGAACTGATGAGTTTGATGGATGGGGAGGAAGATAAAAAGAAAGAGAACCTAAGCAAGAAAGGAAAAATCTTCATGAAAGGAACCTTGTACATGGAAACCCATGGTAACAGTGGTAATGACTATCCACATGGAAACAAGCACAAAGAGGGAAATAATTGAAAATGAAAAGAAGTGCCAGTTAACCTTGGCTGTGGTCCATATTAATGCAGAAGGGGCAGGAGCCAAATGAAGGTAGTGAAGGAGTAGAGCAAGGGTAGAGAAGAAGTGGGGGTAGTCTGTAGAGTGACATTAGAGGAGGGGAAGTCTGCCTGGGAGACACACTGCACTTAATCCAGCTGCCTGGGAGGGAAAGACAGATCCTGAGGCAGTTTAGAGGAAGGAGCAGGCAATTTTCAGCCCTTCTATCTGATACAAACTCAGTCCATTTCTAACCACACACACACAGGCTTTTACTCAAACACACCACACTGTGGCAGGTGGCCTCTGCCCAGATCAGTAGCTGTGGTAGAAACCATCTCAAGTGACTGACAGAGGTTTCAACTGAGGTTTGGAGCCTCCCTGACTGAGCGTGAGCAGAGTTAGGAGCTGGAGCTTTACTTTCTTTCCTAGTGCAGAGAGACCGCACGTCAGGCACGAGGCTCTCCACTCCTCCCCTCTTCTACTCATCCTTTGCTTGGGCTCTCGTCCAGAGAATGACTGGCTCCAGTGGACCCAAGAGGAGGAACACAGACTGAAGACAGAGCACACCAGCTCCAGCTCCAGATCTGCCTGTCTGCCCTCCTACTGGGATAGACTTATACACTGAGGTTTTACAAATTAGCATCTACACCTTTGTGGGATTCATAGATCTGATTTTTCTACCTTCTTTTCATTCATCACATCAGAAAGAGTGGATCTAAGCTGTTCATACAGACAGACAAAAAAAAACCAGACGGACTGACATATGGACAGAGGACAGTGAGCACTGCGGCGTGAATGTGGCAAGTGGACTTCTCTTCTCCCTGGTTACTAAAACCAAACAAGGATAATACCCAAAGCACTACCCTGTCCACAGAGGTAGTGGGTGGATGCAGCTTTCAGTCGACTGCTATAGGGGAAAGCAGGGGCTATATAGAAGCTGCAGAGATACACTGAGCCAATTCACATTGTTTTGATCATTAGAAAATGGACTGCTACCTCCAAGCAAGCTCTTGTTGGATTGTTATATTAAAGATTGTATCTTACTGAACAGTATTTGCAGAACGCTGCTGAGCAAACACCTGTGGGCAATTTCTTTTTTCCAAAGACCTCGGAGGCTACGTTGAGACTCTGGACTTGCATGGCTTCTAAATAGGCAAATGTAGAATGTTTATGTCAATGATGATGGTAGAGTGCATACGGACTGTGTATCTCTCACTGATGCTGCTGTATATTGCTCTGCTGGGCATGACACACACAGCACACAGCATCAACCCAAGGATACGTCTCTCCAACAAAGGTAAGAAATATCTAATGTGTGTTTCTTTTCATTTATTTTGTCAATAAATATTTATATAGCATGCTTTAAAATGCTTCCTGTGCTTCATTAATATAGAGACAATTTGATTTTTTTGACACTGTCAAAAATTAATCAGCGCACTTTGATTTTTCTGCACAGACTAATAACTGGAAATTGGAAATGAGACAGGTATAATGCAAAATCATTGTCCATACTTAATAGACTTCTGCTCTCTGCCAGTAGTGACTGTAGCATAGTTGATGACTGCACTAAAAATTTAATAGCTAATGTTAGTTTTTATACAGTTTTAAAGCATTATAGTTTCCTGCAGAAAATATGCATAAAGTTATACATAAGCAATGAAATGATGCATCAAATGCTCAGTGAAAAAATAGTGAAGTTAAAAAAAGTGCTATTCTTTGGACGTGAGTTCAGGATGCTGTTAGTTATCATTACCGTGTAATGAGATGTTTATTGAAGATTTATGTTTTAACCTGGCACTGCGCAGCGTTGGCTCAGGGAAGACTTTGGGAAGTGCACCCTTTTTTTCACCCACTGTTGATATGTAAGGAGCCTCCTTGTAGTTTGTTTTGGTGCCCCAGCCATGGTGGTTGAGAATCTAAAATGTGGCTTTCTCTCATGCTATACTGGTGGTGTGATGGAAACGTTGTTTATTTCTTTTCTTGGTGCACGGGAATGTGCGTGCGTGCACGTGCCAGTTAAAGTGTGTGTGGGAGTTTGCAATGCCCTGGTATGTAGACTGATTTTTGTGTATCTCTTAGACAATAATGAGGGTTTTATCTTTGCAGATAAAACTCTTGAGTAAACACTGGCCTTTTCTCACAGTTTCTTTGATCTCTACAGCAACAGAAGGTGATGATTTCACATAAGCCTGTTAGTCATGGTTGAAAATAGGTGTGGAATTTGGATGGTCAATAACTCCAAAATACGTGTTTGGACTCAGTTATGAAAGCTGACAAGTCTGGTTCATCAGTAAGAGGGTGTGCTGTTTTATGATATGTACTGCACGCGTTATTTTTCTCGTCTTTGCTCATGTGTCAGCAATAGCACAATAACTTACAATGAAAAGTAAGGCAAAGTTCGCACCAAAACAAATGTTAGAAAATCACCACTGATATGCTTAGTCACAAAAAGTAGGTATTAATTATGATTGTTACTTTCGGTTCATTAATTGCCCAAGGGGCGAGCTGAGACACTCACTGACATACCACCTAGCACTCTTTCTTCCTCTCTCTCTCTCTCGCTACATGCTCTGGCTAGCACAGGGGAGCTTGAAATGGCTGCAGTTGGATCCTATCATTATGGAATGAAAAACATCTAAGTCCTAATTTATGCCTCATGGGCTGTTCTGTCAGTGATTTTTTGCACACACCCTAAACTCACACATATGCATAAACAAAGAGAGACACATGTACCGGAGAAAGAAATTCTGTAAATTCTTCACACACTGACAATTTGAATGCAGTTCAGGAAGATGGAAAGAGATGGATGTGGTTTTACTAACCTATTCCTAGAAGTATGACCATATTATCATAACATTTGGTATCAAAGCAGGTTAGAAAAACTAAATTCTTCTATTTAAGAGAAGGTTTAATAATGAGAAAGAAAATATTATAATATCAATAATGAAATACTTGTATTCTGCTTTTGGTTAGATGGGCCGATCCATGATGTGGGATCAATAGAAAGCTCAATAAATGAACAGGTCAAATTTCCAGAGTTTGTGAGATTGAATTCCTCTGGGCCCATTACCATGTGTTTTAAAGATGGCATTACTGCCATACAGTATGGACCTCTCTGCGCTTTTATGTGAGCCATACTTTGCACGTTTTATGGCAGAATTATTCACTATTTCTTTTTTTGATCTTTTCCCAATGTTCTTTTCGAGACTTCTGTTCCAGTGAAGACCTCTTTAAATGCATTTAATTCACTTTAATCCCACTCATTCTTTCATGTGCTTACACATCCAGTTAACTCCGAGCTGTTACCTAAATCATATGGTGTATCGAGTTACAAACACAGACTCTGTGCTGTTTGACCGTAATCTTCTGCTGCAAAGATTTAAAAGACTTTAAAAATAACATAAAGATGTTAATGCATCTCAGTTGCTTGGGCTTTTGCCCAATAAAACCCCCTAAGTCTTGGACTATAGCACAGAAAGCCCCCATTAGCGAGATATGCTGACCATAAAACAAAAATAAAAAGATACTGTTTGTTTTGAAATTTTCGGCCACAGAGCCATGCAGTTTGGATTTGCATCATTCAAGGTGCTTGGCAGCAGGTTGTTTTTTCAGCTCTCCAGGACTGTGAAGTGAAATGAGCTCTTCCTTTAGGACAGCCATCAATTTTGCTGCTAATGAAGCTGTTGCACAGCTAGCATGTTGACAGGCTGCAGATAGGTGGTCAGACTTAGATGTATTCTGCTGCTTCCTCAGCACTTTCATCATACTTGGCCTAAGCTGCTGAGAGTTTGATGCAGCAGATTTCATAGTTTGCATAGTTCTAATGACCCAGCTGGAAAAAAAAAGTCACACCCAGAAACGTGTGCATTTAATTTATGAACAAATTGGAACAATAAATTGCTTGTTTAGCAAAGCTAAAACATCACTTTCTCCTGCCACATAATAGATACCTACACAGAACAGTAAAAAAAAAGGAAGAAAAATAATGACCATTTTAAAATAATTAAATTGACCAGGAATTTCCTCAGTCGTCTGCCAAGGACACGTTTTCACTAAAGCTGTAAGCATTTAGTAACAAAAATATTTTAATGCAGCGAGTCAATAAAGGGGAAAAAGGTGTTCTGGCAAGGTTAAAATCATACTGCATACCGCTTATATAAATAAACAGATGCACTTTCTTTATTTTGTCCAATTGGAAACTTCAAGAGAAAGAAAGTTTAAAAAAAACAACAAAAAACAACAACTTGTGAGCTGAATTTCATCATTTACTATTTCTTTCACACGAGTGAGCAAAACATGCTTTTTATTAAAGAAACGTTACAGTGTAGGTATAGATAAGTAAATACACTGGTCGAGAAATACAAAGCTTGTGCTTAGCATTGCCTTTCTTCAGTAGAAACTGTAAAACTGTGTGATTTGAGCAGAGGCAGCAGAGGTGCAAGCATCTGTGAGCACAGGTAGCAATTACTCATGTCCTTTGAAACTATAATTTTAGAGGTGCCACTCCAGACAAGAAAAAGCTTTTTCTGTGTACTTTACAATCTTGAAATGATGAATATGTGGGTGACTTTCATCTGGGGCTAAGATGGAAAACACCAGTGTGACTCTAGATGTGTTTACCTCAAAAGAAATGGGGATTTTTGCTTGTTTTTTCTACTTACATATAATGTGTTAAGTGAGGAGTCCCATTATGTTTCTTGCCTCTGTGTGTGAAGAGGCCTATAATTAGCATTTACCACACTGCATCGCGGTCACAGCACAAGTCATACTGTAGACCTTAAATCAAACAGCTAGAAAATGAAGGGAATGGTGGCGTAAATCACACCTTTTAGGCTAGCACAGGAAAAGGGATCATCTTTCAGCCTTCTCCAGTCGCCTCTACAATCACCCTTCTCATATTCTCATTTTGTGTGTGTACATCTCACCATCATTTTTTTTCACCCATTGTGTTATGTATGTGTTCTCTGGTTCATTAATGAGATGTCCAGAGGGGAAGGCAGCTGGTGAAACTCTAATATCCTTTCTGACCTTTTTGCAGTGAAGGGAGCATGAAGACTAGGTGAGTTAAGTTTGTAACAGAGAAGCATAGATAGGACAAAAATGGTGCCTCTGTAGAGTCTAAGCTGCAATGATATTACAAGGGAGGAGGATGAAGGATAGCAAAAGTGATGGATTCATTGTGGATATTGTTTGTTGTAGGCTGGTGCATCAAAGAGAGTAAATAACAGGAAAGGTCTCTCTTATTTCACTCTGCCAGCTTTTGGGGGGAAAATAAGAAGAGAGGAGAACTGTAATAAATGGTTTCACACAATATTGATCCAAAGCGTTTTTAATGTCCCCAGCTAATTATATGCAGCTAATTATGTTCAAAAGAGTGAGTGTCCACAGCCATCTGTAAAGCACATTGGATGCTCTGTCATGGTTTGGGGATGCATTTCAGCCAGTGGTGTTGGAGAGCTTAGCAAATTTTTCAACACAACCTTGAAAAAAGTCTTGAAAAACTCCATATACACCACATATCTAGTATGATTCAATAAATCGCTAGTGTGGCTAAAGACTTGTGGACAGTACTGCATTCACCGTGCTGGAATTGACATTGAAATCAGTTTGTACATTCTGGTCCTTTAACATACAGCGCCGATATACATCAAGTTATCCAGTAAGTCCTTCATTTTTATCTCAGAGGCCACATAGCCTACTTCATATATGACTGAAGGAGTAACAGATGGGGACAGGCTTTAATTACATGTCAGTCAAAGACGGCACAGTGATATATTCACAAACCTTGCAAAGAGATGAAGTACGTATGAGGTGTATGTATCTGCTTGCCTTTTGATGTGGTTTTTATCTTTTATCTTATCTTAATTTATAACTTTATTCAGGAAACATACTTGCACTCTTGTCATTACAGAGAAGCACACTCTGTCTCACCCTCCACAGACACACCATGTGGGTTTCATTTTGCTCTGTGACATCATTCCCCCTCACACAAGGGAATATAGAAACACAAGGCTGTATACCGATAATGGCATAACACCACAGTTCTTCTGCTCCTGACCCCACCCCCAGGAGTTCTGCAGTCTCACTCAGGCTTTCAGGAGAACAGACCCCCTTCTCATTTTTTTTTACCCTTTAACAGTTCACTTCAATAATTCTCTTTGTTTCTGTTCCTGCACAAGTCCCATTACTCAGTGTAATACGCGTAAGCTTATTTTGCTGGAAATACGAGCCTGTCTACCTCAAGTTTAGGTTAAATGTGTGCTTAGTCCTTGGCAATATACAAAATTATGATAGATACTTTAATTTGTGTTTTTAAGTTTCCAGGGGAATGTTCTTTTTTTCTCCATGATCTCCTGTGTGCAGTTACCTTGGTTTATGTGGCCATAGATGAAATGCTGCTAAAGTACTGCTGCACACTTGGAGACACACGCATACACATACTGTATCCCCTCATACAGCAAAACAGTATTTCCATACATGGATAAAGAAGAGATGACAAAGTTTATTTTGATTTCATCACATCAAATCTCCTTAAACATCTATCAGCACTCCTCAGACAACCGATGAAAGTGTGTGCCTTGTGGGAGTCCATTTTCTTTGTGTCTGTCATTTGAAGTGGGATCACAGTAGGGCCATGTGTCTCTTTGGCAAAGTTGCTGGTAGAGAAACACCCTCTTCCTCCTTCCAACTACTTAGCTGTTGGCTAAGGAGCTGTCACTGGCTGCAGATGGTGAGAGAGCGAGAGAGAGACAGAGAGAAGTGTGGAGAATTGTGGAAATCCCCCCATTCCTTTATTCAGCCAGTGGGGTGGCATGCACTTATAATAACAGAGGAGAAATCTTTAAACAACTCCTCTGAAACATCCTTCAGTTCATCTGTATAATCAGAAGATCCACTGATTGTATTTTTGTAACTTCAACTGTAATTATAACATTTTTTATATGTGATTATAGGTTTTTAGAACTTGCATTTTTGCATTTCCTTTTCTTTTTCTTTCTTCAAATGAACATTGCTTACTGTAAAAACATTCCAGTTCAAAAGAGGTGAACACCATATATCTACAATGTAACAAACAAATCTACACAATTAAATGTAAGTTTATTTGCAGTTTTTCTTGTGTGTGTGTGAGAGAGAGAGACTCCTACAGGTCTATCTTAGTGCCTTGTTATGTGCATGTGTCCATATAAATCAGCTGCAACTCATCTTTATTGACATAGACAAGTGAAAAGCAGATCGAAAAATGGGTTTGACTTACACACTGTTTATTCCATCATTTTAAATTGCCCTGTAAGTCAGTCATCTAAGTGAGTAGCTGCAAATTTGACATCACAAGAAAAAAGAAAGAGCTGATTGAAAGCCAGTGTTAGAGGATTGTGCTCAATGCAAGTCCAGCTTAGCACAGAGGGATTAAGGAGATAAAAAATCTGCATGTGAGTGACACAAAAACTGAAAGAATTCCGTGTATGTGTGGTGGGGGCTGTCTGTATGTGTATGTGTGTGGATTAGATAATTACAGGAAGCATGTCTGAGCCTTGGCAGAACACCACTGCCACTCTCCGTCTCTGCCACCTAACCACCAAAGATTTAATTCTACTCAAACAAACTGTCACTTGTCTCCAACGCAGAAATCTTAATAGCAACAAAACATACACAATCACCCATTCCTCTGTGGATACCTAATCCTATTTTAAACAAATAAAACTTTCCACGGAGTGGAGTACTGTTGCCAAGAGTGATCTGCAAAATAGGATAAACACTCTCTCCTCCTATCTTGGAGATCGAGTATCACTAAAAATATACAGCGCCTAGAAAAACAAATCATACAATTACCCCCTGCAGCCCTGGCACGTAGAGGCACCTCAGTATTGTTTTAAATAGTCCAAAGGCTGGTACAGTAATATGATTAAGTAGGTTATTTTTTTTTTCTCTTCTTTCAAAAGGAGTTTGATGTACAGTGTGAAGATGAACTACCATTTTCATGAAAAGTAGGACGAATAAATGTTTTGGGTTTTTTTCACAAATTCTAGCTTGTCTGGTTGGCTTGACCTAAGGTCTCAAAAAGCACCATTAACACACACCAGATCCTCTTTCTTCCTTTACGAGGGCACCTAGCCCAACCGATCATGTGTTAATGAAAGGTTTTTCAGGCCAGTGGAACCCAGAGGAAGTGCATGCCTCTGGAAGTCTGGGACTTAGTTTAAATCCCTCTCCCCCAGTCTTTCATGAAGATTACAGAGAGCAGGTATGGTGGGGCAGCCTGCCAAGCTCAATCTCAGGTGTGCATGTGCATGGGTGGTATTTGTGATGCAAACCGTGTTTGCTGGTGCGTTTATGTTTATATAAAATGACATGCATGTGATGGTCCACTGCCTCCTTTTTAGAATAAGATTTCAAATCACCTAAAGTAAAACTGACAGGGAGTGGCAGCTCATCTAAACTAATGGCTGATAAGGAGCCAGTTCGCTTTCCTGTCTGACAAAACTGCTTCCTCTCAGTACAAGAAACCATAGCCTAGTGCAACTCAAATGACCCTTCTATTATACAAAAGATTACTTCCTGAATCGTTTCAGCTTTTTTGCATTTTCGAGATGTAGCTAAAAAGAGTCATCTTCTAAGAAATCACTTATTTGTCATTTCTTTCAGATTTAGGGATGATAACCACTGTTGAAGTGAGATATAGGTATCACTGAGAAGGGAGACATAAGATGGAAAGATAACCTTTGCTGTCTGTGATTCTCATGAGGTTGGTATGAATCAAAAACACATGTTGCAATATGACCTTGGCCACTTGAGCAGTTGGACTTTAGGCACAGGTTTCTACAGTTGTTAGAAATCTCTTGAGGAAGGGTGTCTGGCTGAAATTGACTTTCACTACAGTCAAAAAGCTACATACATGTAAAGTATATCTAAATGTGTGCTGTGTTTATTATTGTAATCAATTTATTTGTATTGTCTATATAGAGCTTTGGCAGCTGAACAGGACTTGGGTGTTCCAGAAACATGGAGTGTCACTTCAACCCCAGACCATGCTGCTGGATGAGGGCCACGAGAGGCTTTATGTTGGTGCCAAGAATGCTCTGTTCTCTCTTAGCCTGGACCAGGTTAACACACACCATGCAGAGGTGAGCCTGGTTTCTTTCCTTCCTGTCAGCAACTGCGATATTTAGACCCATAAGTCTATAGACTAGCCAAAATGAATGTAAACGCTTCTTTATCCGGCATGGGTTCAAAATGATGAGCTAAATATGGAAATGAATAAATAAAGAGGACGTTTTTTAAAACTTACTGGAGAGCTACATAACAACAGGCACTGTAAGGTTAAGGGGTGAACACAAAAACAGATAAATTATTTAAAAGTTATAGAGACAAGAGGAGAGTGGGAGAAACAGACAAACCAGCAGGACTGACAAGGCCAAATGCTAATTGGGAACATTTGGAAACAATTCGAGAATGACAGAGGCGGCGATAAGAATGAGACAGGATGCAATTAACACATCTCCCCTTTCTCATTTCTGAATTTCTACATCCTCACCTCACATTGTCTGATGAGATGCGAGCAGAGGAGACAAAGAAGAGAGGAAGTGAAACAACAGGCATTTAACATAACGAGACAGCCTTGCTTCAGGGCCTCATTTTAAAGCAATGTCAATTAAATATGACGTTTGGCACAACTGCAATGCTTAGGCATCAATAAATTGTTTTGTTATAACTTAACTTCTGCTAGTTTTAATTATAATCACAGAATGGCACAATATGACAATATAAAGCTCAGTAAGAAGAGATCAATTGGAAGAACTGAACATGATTTACGGAGACAGACAAATGAATGTATTTTGCGATTAGACTCAGATGACCCATGATGGCAGAATGGAATCCCAGCTGTGATAGGATTTAGAACAGGACCCCTGAAGTCTAGTGGTGGTGAAGATGAAGACTCAGACTTGAATAGTGTTCTGGCTGAAGTGTCTGAGGTGGAGGTGGGGAGGAGGTGGGCTGCGCAAAAGACAGTCTGAAAGGGAGAGCGATGGAGAGCACAGATTTAAACTATGGCTGGCTCAAAGCGGGCAGGTGAGAAGATGAATGGTAAATGGCCTGCATTTGTATAGCGCTTTACTCAGTCCCTAAGGACCCCAAAGCACTTCACACTACATTCAGTCATTCACAATGGCACACTACATTGTAGCCACAGCAGCCCTGGGGCGCACTGACAGAGGCAAGGCTGCCAGACACTGGCGCCACCGGGCCCTCTGACCGCCACCAGTAGGCAAACATGGGGTTAGTATCTTGCCCAAGAACATTTGGCATGCAGCCAGGAGGCAGCCTGGGATCGAACCACCAACCTTCTGATTAGTGGCTGACCTGCTCTGCCACCTGAGCTACAGCCACCCCATGGACTAGAGTAACGATGTCAGTTGTAAGACTGGCAGTGTGGGAAAACGGTAGACAGGTAAAAAGAAAAGCAGCCGAACACCCAGCAAAGCAGACACATGAGTGATTACAGCTTCCTTATTCCTTCCTTATTGAACTTACACATAAGCTTCATAAAGTTTAAACATGCAGTGGATCATCACAAATGCTTAATCAACAAATGAATATAAATAGCACTTGAATAGTTGTTTCAAAACTTCTCCTCCCACCTTGGTTTGTATATTCAAGCCATGTGTCATGCCTCTTTTTTACAATGAGGGTGAAAACATTTCTACAGAGAGTACACCTTTTCATCTTTGATTTTTTTCCCTTCTAGCAAGATTGCTCTCTGCTCTGGACTCCAGATGCATTTTAGGAATTAAGACATCTTTCAGCGTGGTGTGCTGAAATTGATTTCAGTCTCAGACAGGTGGACGGTCAACAAAGGAGATGAAAAAAGCGTATTAAGTAACAACAAAGACTCGGTTCCAGTCTTGCTGGCGGAGCTATGAGCAGGGATGGTGAACAGGTGTATCCCTTTCACCCGCAATGTATGACAGAGTCTTGACGTTAAATATATAAATCATGGTAAAAGCAGGAGAGAAGTCACTGGTTATGATATATGATCAAGTGCATGATCAAAGTTTCGACTCTTCATGAATTCTAGGCGTAATAATGAAAAAGAAAGATATTTTTTGACATTCTTACCACATTTCTCTTACAGTCTCCTAAAATTAAAAGCAAACATATATATATATATATATATATGTTGTCATGGAAACAGTTATGCTCATGAAGACATCATAAAATATAGTGGGGGGTTATTACAAAACAATGGACATATGTTGCAGATGTACCACATGCAGGGTTTAATTGCAAAGTGGTTTAAAATTATAGTTTTGAAGCATGAAATGCTTGCTTTTCCAACTCCTCTTTCACGATTGATCTTCCTTGCTTTCTTCTTTTCTTATATGTCATGTGGGAGGGACTAAGATGAGGGTAGAGAGAGAAGAAGCAAATTTAAGATGTGCAAACCGAGAAATGAGAAAACGGGAGAGAAACTGAAGACACAGGGAAAAAGAACACACTCAGATACATCAATCATTGACAGAAGACAGGAAAAGACACATCAGTGGCCATAACAATTCTTTTGTGTGATATTTAAAGAGTGTAAAGAGTAAATGTGGAGGGACAATTGTGCTGTGTTTCAGATCCAGTGGGCCAGTACAGACTATCAGGTGGAGGAATGTCTCATGAAAGGGAGGGAAAAGGTAAGGCTTCTGCAATAAAATATGACTGAATATACAGATGGTTATGTTCTTTGCTATAACTTGTTGTTATTATTATTGTTAACAGTAAGCACTAATGACCAGCTGAATATTTATTGGCCTGATATGTATATGATTATGAACCTGAACATGCTTTATCAATATTATTAATGATCCAGAAACACCCTGGCATGTTTCCATTGCCCATTTTTCACTGTTTGGTCCCAGTGTAAAAGAACAACTCCCTACCGACTTTACCTTCATCCTTGTAATTCCTCCAACAGCAAGAGTGTGCAAACTACATAAAGGTCTTACAACAGTACAACCAGACCCATCTGTTGGCCTGTGGAACAGGAGCCTTCAACCCTATCTGTGCTGCGGTCAGAGTTGGGCATACATGGCAGGTGAGCCCAGAAGAAAGAACCATACAATGCCATACCATACCACTAAGGCTGACTAAAGTGCTGTACAATCACACCAAACATAAAAGACAAACTCAGGTCAAACGGTAAAAGATACAGAAAAAAAAACAAAAAAACAACAACAATCATTTTAGGTACCAAAAGTTTAAAAAACTTAATTTCAGACACTTCAAGGTCAAACAGAATTGTGAATTATGATCTTTAGTTCTGTTACATCATTCTAATTATTCACTTTCAATATTTATACTAAAAAAAGATGTTGGATTGGTTAATGGTGGATTTCACAACGAGGTACTGGCATCAAAATGAGCAACTAATCCCAGGTTCTTTACTCTTAATCCTACCCCTTATGATGGATATGAACATGAAGTGTTTTGATAAAGTTTCAGCCCTGGGTCTGCTCTGCTGTAAAAACACTGCACATGCTGCTGTAGATGTAAAGCTTTGGTTTTGGAGAGCATAAGGCTTTGTGCATGTGAGCGTCCATGTGGACACTCTCTGCTTATAAATTTAGTGAGCAGAAGGAATAAGGTTTCCGCCCTGCATTCCAGCACTTGTCCAGTAGGTCAACCAAGCCAGGGATAGCTTCCAGGCAGGAACCACACTCAGTCATCACTCAGGTCATTGGAATGCTCATAGCTGAGCACACAACTCAGATATGGCTGATTTATGTAAGCACAGAAAACTTACATGCCAAATTGCCTCCCGAAATCATACATGTAGTACTTGAGATTGTATTCAGTCTTTAGTTACCTTTAATTTTGATCTTATTAATGTATACACTAGGAAAACCAAGATTAATAGATACTATTGAAATCGATTATGCCAACCAATGGCCAATCAACGTAATATCAGGTGGCTTAGATGTTTCAATAAAAGCACAAATCACATACCAAAGTACAGACTGGAAGTAATATTGATTAGATGTATTTTTGCTCTTTTCCATTTAGTTTTGATAGGCCACTTCTTATGATGAATGAGTTTAACCCCAGAACTGGCTTCTGTTACAGTCATGCGTAGGGGGGTAGTCACCTCACAGCAGGGTTCTGTGGCTGCACATAAATCACTGCAGTATATGACATCTCCCCTGGACTGCCATTGACTGTTAAAATCACTGGTGGCCCACAGCATGTGAGCTGTGGTTCTATAGGGAGTTCAGATCTGTATTTGTAAGCATGTGTGGGTCTGTTTGTGTGTGCATACTTCAGCTGTTAGCATCTGAACGGTAAAAGTGGTGATCTCATTATGAAATAAGAGTAGAGAATAGCTGGTTATACCCATCCAGACAGAAGTCCTCCATTTGGTCATCCATCACTTGTTGTCTCATCTATCTTCCTCCCTCATTCTAATCCATCATTTTCTGATCTTTCCTTTCTGCAGTTCTTTTCGATTTATTCCTCTACACATCAGCTTAAGGGATTTGCTTAGGTGCTGTCAAAGCTTTTGCGCAGGAGTAACTCTTTAGTGTGTGTTTGTGGCCCTGTTTTGTGAATCCCTGTGAAAATAACTACACATATATCAAAGTGTTTGCATGTTTTCCTCAGGACAGGCTGTTTGCTCTTGAAGAAGAGAGCATTACAAGTGGCAGAGGACGAAGTCCATATGACCCCAACAGTTCCTGCACATCAGCGTTATCCAGTAAGAACTGCTCAACTTACCACTCAACACCTCCCCATCTGAGGTTAAAAGATAAAGGCTCAGTTGTGAAATAACCATGTTTTCATTTTAGTTCCATGGTAAAGCATGTAAATCTCCTCTGGCCAGTAAACACTGCCACCTTGTGGTCTTTTTATTTAATTTATTTTAATAAATAATTATACTTTGTATAGTTTTAATCACATTAAAAGAAACTGCTGTTATTTTTTTAATAGCACTGTTGTTACTTTGTGTCTGTCCATGTGTACATTAGGAGGAGAGCTTTATATTGGCCTCTACACTGACTACTGGGAGAACGATGGTGCTTTGTGTCGACTTAACAACCAGACCTACACACGCACAGAAAGAAACGACAGATCCCAGCTAAATGGTTGGTGTACATTACAGGATTGTAATAACATGTCCTTATTAATGCGAAGGGCAAATATGTCCATATGGCGTGGCAGTGCAAACTGTGACCTCCTACTCGTGTCGAATGTGACGTTAACTATCTGGCACACATGTTTCTTCTCAAACATAGCTTCAAGGCTTATAATCATGTTAAAAAAGATGCTCATGATTTACACTACATAATTAAAGTCAATATACACTGATTAGCCACAACATCAAAACCAGCTGCCTGGGTGTCCTGTGGTTTTGGCTCATGAGCATTTGCAGCAAATGCACTGGGTCCACTAGTTTGTGTGGTAGGGCCTCTTGATCTGACTTGCGCCGGCATGTGCCACAGGTACTCAATCTCAGTTGGACCTCCAGAGTTTAGGGGCATGCACTCTTTGTTGTATTGTTAGACACTTTTGCTGGGGAGGTGCACTGAAGTCATTTTTATGGTGTGGGAGGGGTTTTATTGTTGTGGCTGATCAGTGTAACTGTGCTAATTAGTACTAGCTTTGAGATTTTTTCATATTTATTATATGTTTTCTTAATAAATGATATATTCACATTTATTTTCCTAAAAAAATGTTCATATAACACTTTTTTTTTATGTTTCATTGTATGCAACTAATTCTTCTTCCTACAGAACCCAAATTTGTTGGGTCTGCAGTTATACCTGACAATGATGACAGAGGTGATGATAAAGTTTACTTCTTCTTCACTGAGCGAGAGATGGATGCCGAAGGTGTGACCAAGGCCGTTTATTCCCGTATTGGACGGGTCTGTGCGGTGAGAACACTACAGAAACAAAATCCAACCAAAATGTTTATACTGACCGTGACATTAAAACCTATACATGCCTTTATCTCTCAGAATGACCAAGGAGGACAGAGGATGCTGGTGAACAGATGGACCTCCTTCCTGAAAACTCGTCTGATCTGCTCTGTGGCTGGACCCAATGGCATCGATACGCATTTTGATGAGCTCGGTAAAGAAACAACAAAGCCTTACAAGCCACGTTATCTAATGATTGCTTTTTTCTTCTTCTTCTTTTTATATCGCACCCATCCACATTTACAAGTTTCAGATGTTCATCACATCTTGTGTCAATGTCTCATTCATTACTGCTGCCTTTGCCACACAAACCATCCCATTTAGAGGGAAAAATGTGATTAATGAGACATCATGAGAATAAATGAACAACTCCCACTGCTTTACTGGAGATGTCAAAGATGCATTAAAGGCACATCTAACCATCTGCATGAAAAAAAAACCTTTCTCTAAAATTTTGAACTAAATTTTAATGCCAGCATGCTAACATACTCAGAATGGCAATGATAAGAGACAAAAAAATGTCAGCTTCATGTGTGCTCAACAATATACACACTAAATCTAAATGATACATTTTGTGTTTCAGAGGACGTGTTTGTGCTCAACAACAAGGATGAGAAAAACCCAGAAGTCTTTTGCCTCTTTAGCACAACAAGGTGAGAAATGAGATGTCAGCATTTCATTAAAGAATTTCGCTCTCTATCAAATTTACTGATGAACCCTTTCTTTGTAGTACGGTGTTTAAAGGTTATGCAGTCTGTGTCTATCACATGGATGACATCAGAGCAGCCTTCAATGGGCCTTTCGCCTTCAGAGAGAGACCTGAGCATCACTGGACACCTTATGAGGACAGAGTCCCCTATCCTCGACCTGGATCTGTGAGACCCAAATTTGAAATAAATCACGTTTATGTGATTTAATTAACAGTTTCACCAGCATTGTTTATCGAGGGCACTCTCCTATTCTCACATCCAGTCTGTGTTCAGAGCGGATGTCCTTTAAAATACAGAGTGCTGAAAGAATGCAGAGCAGTGTCAGTGAATGTCAGCACTGTTGTGGCTACCTTAGCAGGTCATGCCAGGGCAGTTTGAGCATGACTAATGCGTGTCAGCTTTTTTCTTTTCAACTTATGCAGTGAGGAAGCAATAAATAGTCTTTGCTTATCTTTGTCCCATCCTCTTCTCTATTTGCTTACATCACAGTGTGCCAGTAAAGTGAACGGTGGTGGCTTCTCCAGCTCTAAGGAGTTCCCTGATGAGGTCCTGCGTTTTTTGCGTTCTCACCCAGTGATGTATAATCCAGTCCTTCCGCAACATCATAGACCAGTCCTATTACAGACAGAACCAGGCAGAAGAAAGTTGACCCAGATTGCAGTTGACAGAGTCCAAGCCCAAGATGGACACTACCACGTTCTTTACATTGGCACAGGTATAGGCACTGTACTGGACTGCATAAATCCATGCAAAACGTGCAAGTAATGAGTATTTCATCAAAAAAGACACCAAGGAAATTTAATAGGTGTTCTGTAAAAACAAATACAAAGTCATTGCATAAATAGTTTTAAAACAACATTTTCTTACCATTTCACACATAACTTGTTTGTTTGCTTTTGTTTGCAGAAGTATAATGTTTATCTCTCCTTCTGTTAGATGACTCAGTGGTGTTGAAATTTATCACCATCTACAACAAAGACACAGATACTATGGAGGAGGTGCTGCTGGAAGAGCTAGAAGTTTTCAGGGTACCATATTTTTTTGCTCCAGAATGTGAAAGCAAAGTAGACTTTGTTCCCAAGTGAATTCTGCATTATAATACGTCCACACCATAATTCAGTTGCTGCAGCGACACCACGAGAGGATAATGATTTGCTGATTTTCTTGCTTTCGATCATCAGAAGAGTACAAGTGTGATTGTTCAACCTGACAGCTGAGAGATCTTCATTATAACATGAATACATTAGCTCTTCTCTACTAAGATCAGTTACATCTGAAAATTACTCAACAAGAAGTGGTTGCTGCTGTTTTCATTAAGAGCTGATTTGGTATGGACAGAAGAATGACAAGAGGCTTTCAGCTATGGTTTTTAATAGCATACAATGAACCAACCACTTATTCAGCTTTATTCTTAAATAACAGTAAAGTTTTTCCCTTTTTTGCAGGTAAAAACACCAGTGACAGAGATCCTAATATCACCTAAAAGGGTAAGACAATAATCTGAATAGTTATTTGTGTTACTAATGCAGTTCTGCAGTTCTCCTGTTTAGCCACAAGATGATAACATTGTGACAGTATGCATAACACTGTATTGACATGATCTGCATGATTGCCTGTGCGTTGTTAAGTAGATCTGAGGAAAAGACATAATGTATATACAAAGTCTCATTTTAATTAGCCTGCAAATCAATTCTAATGGACCACATTTTTTTGGTTCACAGCAACAGCTGTATGTTGGGTCAGAAGAGGGTTTGGCTCAGGTCAGACTGCATCAGTGTGACCTCTATGGTTCAGAATGTGCTGACTGTTGTCTGGCCAGAGATCCCTACTGTGCCTGGGATGGTATCACCTGCTCCAGATACTACCCTGCTGGAGTCTACCCCAGCAGGAGGTAACAGCATATATACACAGCCTTCAGTACAGGAGTCATTTTCTTTTTATCGCAAATGTCTGCAAGAGCTATCATCTGTTTGCACCTTTAATAGTAGACACCCCCTCGGGTTCCATTTCAGGATCTTGCACTGAAAGTCACAATGCTGTGAAGCTGGTTTCCCAAGTCATTATCACAGACACTGAGAGACATGCCAGCCAGATGTTATGTAATGCCAATCAGTATGCACTTGATCACCCTCTTCCTCTTTCCATCTTTCCTGCTCTCTTTTCCCCACGCTCACGTTCTCTCTGTCTTTCTTTTCACCCATCGCTTGCACTTTCATCACATGTTCAAAATTACTCTCTTTTTGCTTCTCTCTCACTTTTTAGCCGACGATTCAGGCGGCAGGATGTGCGCCATGGCAACGCTGTCCAGCTGTGCAATGGGCTGCAAATTGATGGTTAGTGTATAAAAGAACTGTGGGATGTGCATGTTTGTGTGGGTGTGCATGGCCACTTGCCTGTATTTACTAGAATATTAAAAATGTTGTCAGACAAATATGGTTACATGTTGCAAAAACCGTTTTTAAAAAAAACTATGTGATTGGTGCACTTGTGCTATAGCAAAAGAACAATGAACAATTCAATGTACATTTACCAACTAATGAAAGGTCAAAGCAGCTCAATGTCATTTTTCTTGCCTCACTATGTTTTATGATGTGTGCGTATTGGTGTGTAGATGAAAAATGGCACAGAGCTAAAGACAGGCTGGTGTACGGGGTGGAGAGCAATAGCACTTTATTGGAATGTGTCCCGCGATCACTTCAAGCCAAGGTCCTTTGGTTCTTCCAGAAAGGAGGGGAGAACCATCAGGTAAGTCTGATGCATGTTTAAAATACAACGAACATACTTGTATTAAGTATGTTATTGTGATAAACAAGTTGTCACATTTACTTAGATGACAAGGTCCATAGATTGTTACAGATTTAAATGCGTATATCTTACATTCCATCTAATTCAGTAGTGTAGAGAAAGTCAGAAAGGTTATATTCCTAAAAATCTTTTTAAAAAAGTCACTGAGTTAAGCATATTATTAAAATACTGACATTCTGTCAACCTAATTCATAAAATGACATCAGTGGCATAAAAAGTTGTTTTATCTCTTGCTTCATGTAGGTTCAAGGTGATGAACGAGTTGTTGTGACCTCACATGGGCTGCTGTTCTTACGTGTAAGAGGTTCAGATGCTGGTGTGTACGTATGTCAGACGGTGGAACACGGATATGTGCACACATTGCTACGTATCACTCTACATGTGCTCAGAGGAGAGAAGGTGGAATCAGCAATCCACATGGTCAATGATGGAGATGGGGCAAAAGCAGCGGCTTTGTGTCACTCTTCCATGGGTCCCCCACCACGCCCCAGCATCAGCCCCAAATCTCTGGCACCATCCCTGGCATCAGGCTCCCACTCCAGGCTGTGGTACAAGGAATTCCTCCAGCTGATTGGCTATGGGGATGCTCAAAAAGTGGAAGAGTACTGTGAGAGAGTGTGGTGCTCTGATAAGAAACGTAAAAAGACTAAAAAAAAGTATGTTCCTCTGGCAGGTGAGAAGAGAGTGAAAGGAAAGGGAGGGGAGAACTCCCACAGAGCTCCCAGGCACACCTTGGACACCTGAGGAGAGCAGAGACTCACTGCACATACATACATGCACTCATACACAGTCTAAAGGTCAGACTCGCTCAGTGTTTGCACCATGTAAAAGGTTTTCACTTTGCTTTCGACAAGAGCAGTACAAAAAAAAAGAGAGAAAAAGAACAGTAGCAAGCTGCCTCGCTGTTGTAGCTACATTCATTACTGAGTAGTTTGACTGTGTTGTTTCCTCTTGTTTAAAAAACACTGCCTTTTTTTTTTGTCGTATAAACTTATTTTTGGCGCCAATCAACATTACAAACTTAAGTGTCAGTATGGAGAAAGTGACCTGGAAGCATATGGACAACAGCAACATTGCTTCAAATCTGAAGAGACATGTGTTAATATCCGCTCCCTTGGATTGATCCAGCCTACCCCATCCCAGCTGTCAATTGAAGTGCACACAGAGGCTGCTTTACTTCTAATACAACGGTAAAATCCAGCAAACTCTTACGGCACCTACAGTGCCATGAGAGGGAACAACTGCCTTTTTACCTTATTTGTTACTACGGTAACTTATTTTCGTTTTGTTTTTTTTCTCTGAGTACTTTAGCTTTTTAGGTGTCATTAACTGGAGAATATGTTGTTTTTGAACAATGAAAAATAATTTGAGCATTATAATATTGCTATTTTGATTAGACTGCAGTCATGGCTTTGGGTTGTGTAGTTACAATGACCACAATACAAGGCGTGTTGTGATGCCACTGTTATTGATATTTGAGGCATGTTTCTGTTACAGTTGCACCCTTGATGAAAATAATTATTATCTAAGCACTTCTAAAAGTTTATACATTGGATGAAATGTGATCTTAGTAGTGGATCTCATTGTTGCTCTGTGTCTGCATTTATTATGTGTCTACTATTGTGATCAAATGTACCAACAGTATTGTGTGTATTGTATACTGTATTTATCTAAAATTCAGGGTGGTCCTTATGTGCATATCTGATAATTATAACTGTGTATTCCAAAAATGATTTATCCTTCTCCGCTTCCTGACCTGTTCGCCTTCTGTTTTCTCTCGTACTGTTTCTCTTTCCTCCTTTTGACACTCTTTAAAGCCACGTTATGATTTTGTTTCTCATGAGTGATGCTGTAGATGGGCTTTACCACAAACAGTAATGTACATCACCAAATTTCTCTGTGAAGAAAAACACCAAATAAATGATAGGGTCACTAGCCAAGCATATCATTAGCAAAACTGATGAGTCGGTATGTATATTCAATTTATCCTGGAATGACAAGAAAAGAAATGATCTTACAGTGAAGTATACACTGTAGTCGTGTGGTAATTACTCCAGAGGACCATATTTCTTCTTTATTATTTATTTCTTTTCTTTTTTACATTGTTTTGATCTTTATGGTATGTGATTAAAAAAAAATCCACTTTTCTATGTCAGGCCTTAATGTCACTTATCATTCACCTTGAGTATTCTTGATAAAATGTTGTGTCTGCTATACCCCCTATAAATTCTTGTCATTAAAAAAAGATGGACCATCCTTCCCTGGTGTCACCTCTGTGGTTAAGCAATCAATAATGGCAACGCATACTCCGAGTGTGTGTAACAGCATAAACACACAAACAGATGGAGAAAGTGGTTATGCAGTAGTAGTGATTAAAAAGACAAAACATATATATATATATATGTATGTATAATTTTTATAATAATCTACTATAATATAATATATGTTTATATTTATTTTACCTCTATTATTTCTCAGCAAATAGAACTTCTTTGTTTTAATATCAACATTAAAACAACTGAAATGATCACAGCAAGATTTTCCTATATTTTATTAAAAAGAAAGCACACCAAATGTACCGACAGTATTATGTGTATTGTATGCTGTATGTATATTGTATACTATTGTATGGCAGCACACCATCTGTCAGTTCTAAGGTTTTACATATCAGGGCATCATAAAAATCACCTGGTCCATAGCAGCATAGTAGGTCTTAAAATTTGGTAAGCAACACATGGCATATTACACTGTGCAATTATTTAATAAAAATTAAGCCAACATGCAGAAGAAGTGTGTGAAAAATTAGTACACCCTTACTGCTTCCGTAAAAATTGAGAGTAAGTAGCAGCCTGGTGCTTATGATCAAATGCACTTGATTGTCCTTAAGTGTGGGCACCTCTAGGAAAGCAGTTCTGACAGTTTGTTGGTCTGGAGCTTTTAGATTTACAAACATAATCAAAAGAAGGAAAGGGAATGGAAAGCAATGACCTTAAAGGAGCAACTATTGCCTCTGATCAATCTGGGAAGGGCTATGAGACCATTTCCAAGCTATCTGAAGTCCATCATTCTACAGTGAGAAAGACTGTTCACTAGCAGAAAACATTCAAGACGGGTGTCAATCTTCCCAGAGTGGACATCCCAGCAAATTCATCAGAAAGCAAGACTGAGGATGCTCAGAGAAACTGCAAAAAAGAACTACATGTCAGACTCTGTAAGCAGCAATCAAAATATCAAACGTTAAAGTTCAGAAAAGTGCCATTTGCACTGGACAACTATGGCTTGTTTTGAAGTTTTGCCAAGAGAAGGTTGCTTCCCGATTAAAAGAAGGTGGTAGCATAGTTCAGGTTTGCCGAGCTGCACCTGAAGAAAGTACAAAACTTCTGGAACTTGATGTCCTTAAGACCAAAGTGGAGATGGCTGGCCATGAACCACAGCCCCACTTTTTTTTCTTTTCTTTTTTTTGCATTTATATTATAGTCAGTGTTGGGAAGGTTACTTTTAAAATATATTGCACTATGGATTACAGAATACATGACCCAAAATGTATTTTGTAACGTATTCCGTTACATATTCCAAAGTAACTGTATTCTGAATACCACCTTTTTAAACGGTAACTGTAACAGAATACAGTTACTCATATTTTGTATTTTAAATACGTAACGGCGGTACATGTATTCCGTTACCCCCCAACACTGATTATAGTGCAGTATGTATTTACCTGTATAAAATGTCACCGTCACCGAAAAATACATCTAGGGCAACCAATAACATCTGTTCAGGGTTCTTTTTATTCTCCAGAGTGAAATACATACTGGGACATCAGACTCATTCACATTCCGCCTGGGTCTACCTGAGTCAGTGGGGTGCTGAAGGCATTTCAGAATGGAATTCATGCTGCTGATTTATTCCACATGGCTACCATAGCAACAGACTCAGTTCAGCTCACCTCCTCATCAAAGAATCCTTTTCTCTCTTTCGGTCAAGTTTTTAACACTGTTTCTTGGGCCCCTGTAACCAGTAGTCCCTGTGGTCACTCATAAATCATACTCTACTACATGAAACTTGTTCTCTTAGTTAAGCTCCAAAGTGCCTTCCTTTCTTATGGAATTAAACCCTTAATTCACCTCCTAAATTTGTCTTCTGATCCAACACATGGATTCCATCTGAGTAGATGAAAACAGATGGAAAAGAAAAAAATAAATCTGGAACAACTCATATTAATTATGCATTTTAGGATTGAGAGGCAAATTAATTGTGCTCAAAACTCTGTAAACCAACAAAGACCCCAACAGTCAAAGGGCTCTGTAATAAAAACAGTACCCTTCCTTGGCTTTGTTGAGGATAATGCTCAGTCTTTTCCTCTGTTTGCAATTTTCCCGTTTTTGTCCCCTGTTGTCTTTGTTGTTGCCACACAGCACTGCTTCCATCAGAATCCACTGTATTTGATTACAAGTGAAAATGCCACAGAAAAAAGGGGGAGGTTATCAGGCAGTGGAAAATGAACAAATGGTAAATGATCTGCTACAAGTACTAACACTCTTTAATGTTGTGTCCCTGTGCATTTTTGCAACAACTGATTGTGCTGTGCTCAGCAAATATGAACAGATAGCTCTCATAGTTTTCTCTCTTGTATAATATTTTTTAGTATATTTTGGTTTTGTTTTGTATTTTATAGCATCTGTCAACGTATGGGAATGAATTATTAGCTATGGAAGTGAAAGCTTGTACATCTGGAAAGGCAACATCAGTGCTGAAAGGTATATGCATGTATATTATAACGACACAGTTTTGTGTTAGGAGAGTCCAGGGGCTGAACCGGCCTGCCTGCGGACCTTTCCAACTAAAAAGATTTGTTTCACAAATGAAAAATACTATAAACCTGGACTGTTGACAGTTAGAATTGTATATCAGACGAGAGTGGAACATTTCTGCGAATCCAAAAGTCCAGATATTTGCTCCATTCACAGATGTTTACAGACCGTTCTTCAAAGAAAACAGGGATGCTACACAGTGGTAAACAAGACTCTGTCCCAGCTTTTTTGTGACAGGTTGTTCCTATAAAACTTTAAATTACATTATTTTTCTTCTTATAATAATAATTTTAAAATGTGATGTTTTCTATTTTCTGTTGTGAATGAAATATGGGTTTATAAAATTTTCAAATCATTCTGTCTTATTTGAATTTTTCATATTGTGACAACTTTTCAGGAAATGAGGTTGTATGATGGATGATAATACAAAAAATGTCATACACAAAAACACTGTACACACAGCAACAGGACAACATGTGCTAATCTGCCCAGTGTTATCTCAATGACAAAGCTGTCATAGAAGTATATTTCCCCAGCAGCCACTACATTAGATAACCAAAGTGAGAGAGCTTGTACTGACCCCTGAGTGGGCTTTGTTTTTGTATATTGCTTGCAATAGCACATGTGTCACCTATACAAGACATGAAAACTCAAATTACACATTCAAGAGGATTCACTCTGATTCATGTGTCAGTGTGCTTTTCTCTGATCCCAGGAATGACTTTGTGAATAATAAAGATCCCTACCAGCCATCAGTATGGGAGCTGCGATGTTTCCCACAGCGCCCATACTTCAGAAGACACGAGAGGCTTAGAAAGGACAGCTGAGCGAGTGAGAAAGATGGGAAGTGTAGATCATCTGGCTTTTCCGACTGATAGGCAAGGGAAAGCAGAGAAAGCAGAATGAGTCAGAGAGAGATAGGGAAGTGAAGAGAATAAAGCAAAGAAAAGAGGGCACAGAGTAACGTATACCCACTGAGGTGTGTGATGGGGAGCTCTGTGCTCCCGTCACCTTTGGGGTTTGCCTCTCCAGGGATAACAAACTTTGAATTATATTACTGCCTCATCTGGAAACCTGAACTCGAAATCTTCCAAGAGAGGTACCGGATGCAAGTGAAAAACTTGGTTGCCCTAAAATATCGTGCATGACAGACAGGTAAAAATTTGTAATGCTGCTCAGCACAACTCATTATTTTTTGGCATTTATTTGTATATTTTACCAACAGAATGCCTACATACTAATATGAAATGAAATTTCTTTTTGAAGAGAGAAGAAAAAAAAAGTTTAAAACAACAACACAGTCAGGAGATAGGAAAACAAAGCAATAAACAAAAAATCAATAAAAAAAATGCATCTGTGCAGCTTTATTTAACATCTCTATTCAGTAAAGTGCACTGTTTAGCGAAAGTAATGCATGAATACTGCGTCATGAATCTCAGTGTAATCACTACATTTATGTCCCTGTGGGGGCTGCTCTCTCCTCTAATCCATCTCTTTATCCCAGCGTCTTGCTCATTACATAACTCTGACCTTTGTACCATGTCAGCTCCAACAGCTGGCCAAGGCTGTTAAACACCAAACAACATGCACTGAGAAGCAGCAAATATTGGTCGTATTG
Organism: Maylandia zebra; assembly: GCF_041146795.1. NCBI lineage: Eukaryota > Metazoa > Chordata > Actinopteri > Cichliformes > Cichlidae > Maylandia > Maylandia zebra. The sequence continues at coordinate 11,070,929 of NC_135173.1, read as the reverse complement.
GCTTTTATATGCAGGAGTAATACAATGAAAAGTCTTGATTTACATATAAATGTAGAGATTATTATTTGGTTACAGAGAAGTGAAACAGTCTCAGACATACTATGGAGCTGCAAGAATTCATCTATATTTATTGTTGATCCCAGCTACAGAAATGCATGTACTCAAGGATTTGCATCCTGTTAAGTAAGCATATACAGTAGGCATTCAGCCTGCTTGTCCGTTGAAGCCTCTCAACCATTCATCTAATCAATATGCACAGAAAGAGAGAGAGAGAGGGAGGGAGCAAAGGAAAATAATGATGACGTTTGGACATTATTATTTGCATTATGTGATTTTCTTCTAGCCTGTTTGTGAAATATACTTAGGAAAACAAACATAAAATGAAAAAAATAGTTACGGTATAAGAGACCAAATGTAACTAAACCTAAGTGTGGTGTTTTAGTAAAGACAAATATAAAGCATCCTCTGCTGCAGACAGGTGATAAAAGATGAAGAAACCAATGAGGACAAAGATATTTTACCCAATGCTAAATGATCCCAGGGCCCCTGAGTGAAAACAGAAAGTGCTTAAGGCTGTAAGGTACCAGCATCTGTTAGTTTCATCCACAGAAAATACACGGATTTGTATGAGTGATCAAATTAGTAGTCTTAAGCAGATTGTTCAGCACTTCATGACACTTTCAGAGATATTCTTCAAAGCGTCGTGTTGTACACTAATACTTTGGAAGTGATCACAGCTTTTCTTTTGCCACACTCCAGTTCTTTCATGAACCACACATTTAAATGCAGTTTAACTTTCCAAATTTGCCTCAACAGTTCAACAGTCTGAGCTTTGAAACTAACATTGTCTAGTTGAAACATATAAAACCAATAGCGTTACTATATTTCTTCATTAATACGCATTAGTTTATTAAAGTATAGGAAGGCAGAACCCAGTATTATTCTTTCAGCTAAGAGTTACCCAGTTATATTTTTTAGTATAAATTAAACATCCTGAATGTTAGCATTAAAATACATGAACTGCTTTTAAAGCATAGTTTAATGATCTGTTTTTCATGAAAATGCCACACATTGTTGATTTGATCTATGGTTGTGAATAAATTTTAAACATGTGATTTATGTGTACACTTCCAGGGGAGCTGCAGACACTGAAAACTGATTCTCAAAATGGACTGTTCAAACATTTTACGAGGCACTTTTTTTTCAGTTGACAGCTGAATGTTCGTCAAGCACTGAATAACATAGCAATATGTGAGCATTATAGCAGCAGGCAGCTGGGAGCCTGTGGTTGCTGGTGAATATTTGATGAGAGAATAGATCCTCTCCCTGGGCAGGTTGAGTACAGTGTGCATACTCAGTCACACAGACGCGCACTCACAGACACACACATACAGATATACCCTGGTGCACACACATACACCAGGTGGTACAGTTTCTCTGCTGTTCAGCAACTAAGCGAGTGCCAGTGAAGGTGATATAAGAGTATACTGCAAAACTCCCTGATGAAAAATACACCAGAAAGTGATGCCTCTCACTCTTCATGGTGTCCATCTTAGAAATCATCAGGACACACACTACGCACACATGCAAGGTCATCGTCTCTTTTTCACTAGAGGCTTTCAAGCCGCAAGAGTTGAATACTAAGAGAGCCACACAAATAGAAAACAAGCAACTAATGCAAGAAGTGCACATCTCCATTGGTTCATATTAGTCAGAAATAATATTTATTTTAAAACACATTTTGCAGCATGCAGTATATAAATACCATATACACTGAAAACATTTGAGAATAAAGTGCAATTTGAAAATACTAATACTAATAATAAAAAATGCTCTTTTTGCAAACATTTGGTAGCAATGCTATTGAATTTGATTTGGATTTCTTTGCAAAAGAAATATACATTTTAGTTAAAGTGCCTGCATGCAAGCTGAAGAAAGGCTACCCCTGACACTGTACACTGTTAGTGCAGGACTCTCCTTGTAGTCTAAAACCCCATCTTCTTTTACACCTCTTCAATTATATACAGCTGGCTGTCTGGACCTTATCACAGAACCTGTACAAACATTCTGATGCCATTCAGGCACCGACACCATTATAGATTGGCCGTTTCAGGGCTTGTATGATTACATGCTACATAGACTGAGGTGCACAAAGGTTTATGCTGTCACATGGTTGAAATGCGGATTTCAGAGATTTGCCAAGTATGATATTGTAAGATCTGGAAACACAAAGCAAATGCACACACTCTCCATGCCTTTTATAATTAAAGCTTAATAATGTCAGCAAGATATGCCTGAGAAAGACAGCAAAATGTTTTACTTAAGGCTTTTGCCAATTCCATTAGCAATTCCATTAGCATTAAAGCTGATGTGAGTCTTTTCAGCCAAATTGGGTTTTCTAGACGCACAATTCATACTGCCTGGTCCTACATCTGCTAAACCTGTCATTGACTTTTTTCCTCTCGGCTGTAAGATATTCATTAAGGTAGTGCTTATTTCCTGTCAGACTAGAAAATAAAGACTCATTTTTATTCTCGTCCATCCTTTTCACCTATGCCAGTCTGACTCTATCAGCAGTGATTTTGTGCTCACTGATTTGGAGGATTTGGGGGCGTGAACTGGGTAATCCTCAAATTTCTCCCGTGACATGGCAGCAGAGGGAGGGGCTGGTGTGAAAAGCAAGATAAGAGTAGTAGGGGCAGTGATAAGCCCATACAGATGTCTTGTCGGTGCTGTCTCTTTAAGAGTATTTTTAGTACGGGAGATAGCAGTGGTCACTCATCAGGAAAAAGGACTGGGTGGCTTTAGAGGCTTGCTCAGTGTTCTAGCACAATGCTGAGTGAGGAAGGCACAAAGCACAAACCATTCTCCCAAGTGACACACATCAGACTGCCAGTGCTTGGTAACTCTTTATTTTTTAACTTTTTATTTTTATTTTTATTCCTATTTATTCTATTTATCCCCTTCGTATATTTTATTTATATTGTCTCTGTATTTATATATATGTGTGTGTGTATAACTCTGTAACTTCTGTCGGTGCTGTGCTTTTTTGGAAATCGAATTTCCCAGAGGAACCCACCCGAGGGATTAATAAAGTTCTATCTAATCTAATCTCTACCTGTGTCTCATGTACATTCGAACACAATCAAGTTAACGGTCAGTCAGTTGCATTGTTTGGAACATATTTTATGTGTGACACAGTTTGTACTTGAGTCGAACTGTAAACAACGCATTCAACAGGAAAAACAACTCATGACAGAGTGTGCAATTTTTGTGTATTTTTCCTGTCCACTGTTGAGCCAGTCCCTTCAGGGATGTAAGGATCTATATTCTGGCAATTAATAACATTTTGCAACGAATAACAGCCTGCATTAGATCGAATTACACACAGAACTAGATTCCTGAAATACAGAACCTGTAAACACCTTCATCTGCTGTTAATATTATATTAGTGATTTTTGCTCTTTCCACATGTGTTTCGGTTCTGTTCAGAGAGTATTATTGCAAGTCCATATTTTCCCCTCCCAGGGGCAGATATGTAAATTTAATGATGCTGGCAAAGTGTGTGTGATCAGGTTACTGTATAGATTACATTGTGAACCTGCCAGATACTCAGGCACAGAGACCTAGAGACCTACAGAGGACAGCAATACACCTCGATGCAGGTTACCACTCCACCTTGCTCCGGCTCTGCTCCCGAGAAAACCATGCCGGGAAAAAACTGCTTTGAATTCCTCAAGGGTCAACGTCAGAGGTGTGTGTTTTTGTAAACTTATTCCAACATTATCAAAAAAAGTGAATGTTTGACTGTTGTTCTTGTTGCGGAAGTAGCAGTCTCATATGTGAGAATTGCAGCTAGGGAAGTTAGAAACTGCTAGGCAGCATAATGCTCCACAGTGTCTGCTTAATTAAAATGAGAGAGAGATAAGTACTGCCTCTCAAATCTGTTTGAGTTTGTTTGTGTACACAGCCTGATAGAGAAACAGTGAGAGAGAAATAGGGACGGGTGTGTGGGTGTTGGTATCAACTGTGGAGAGAAGAATACAAGTGTAGAATACAAGAGCGTTACTACATGAGCGAGAACTACAGATGTGTTTGGTCAACTCTTCTTAGTCACGCCATCATGTTTATTTTCTTATTTAAAATTCCTATAAAAGACACATTTATGGTTTTTATTACTGGGCTAGTAACAGATAAGCAAAGTAGCAAGAAGCTCTTCTGTCCCTGTGCAAGCAGGTCTGAAGTTCAAACTGCCATATAAAACATATTTTATTCACAATACAAAATAGAAAACATATCAAATGTTTAAACTACAAAATCTTCATATTTCACAAAAAACTATCACCTCATTTTGAATGTGATGGCATTAACGTGGGAAAACTAAAATCTGGAAAAGTAAGTGGTACCAAAAAAACAAAAAACAAAAAAACACCTGGAGGAACATTTAGCAAAAAAACAAAACAAAACATCCCAAATAGGTTAATTGGCTACAGGTCAGTAACGTAGCTGAATATAAAAACCGCATAAGAGGTTTGTAAAAATGGACAAAAAGCTACATTGTGGAACAATTTCAGGATAATGTTCCTCAACATAAAATTGTCTTCTCATCATTTACAGTACATCATATCATCAAATGACAAATTGGAGAAATCGGTATTGAATGCCTGTGATCTTTGGCAGCGCTGCATTAAAACCAGGCATGATTCTGTCATAGAAACGGGCTTGGGCCTAAGAACACTTCTGTGTTTGTGAACACAGTTCACCATGGCATCCACAAACAAAGGTTAAAGCTCTATCATGCAAAGAAGAACCAATATGTGAACAAGATTCAGAAACACGGCTGTGTTTTCGGGTCAAAAGTTCATTTAAGATTGAAAACAGTGGAAAATGTTTCTTTGGTCAGACTAATTTTCATTTTGGAAAACATGGATGTTGCATCCTTTGGACTAAAGAGGAGAGGGACCATCTGACTTGTTATCAGTGCTCATTCAAAAGCCTGCGTCTCTGATGATGTGGGAGCGACTTAATGCCTATTAAATCGGCAGCTTGCACAGCTGGAAAGGCAGCAGCAAAGCTGAAAGGTATATACAGGTTTTAAATCAACATGTGCTCCCATGCAGGCAGAATCTTTTGTCAGTGAAAGCCTTTCAACAAGAAAATGGTAAACTGCTTACTGCCAACTATTGTAACAGTGTGGTTTGTGCTAGAAGAGTCTCGGTGCTGAACCAATCTGCCTACAGTCTAGACCGTTCACCTATTTGATTTAAAAAAAAAAAAGACCCAGGACTGTTGAGGACTGGGATTCTATATCAGACAAGAATGGGACAGTCCTGGAATTGGTCTCCTCAGTTCCCAGATGTTTCCCAGGATTGTTGTTAAGATAGATGTTACAGTGGTAAACATGCATTTTCAACTTTTTTTAAGCTGTGTTGTCATCACCATATCATCATTAAAGTCACCTTATTTTTTCTTAAAATGTTACATTTTCTCAGCTTAAACATTAGATATGCTTTCCACATTCTGCTGCGAATAAAACATAGGTTTATGAGATTTGCAAATCATTGCATTGTGTTTTTTATTTAAATTTTATGTCCCAACTTGTTAGTAATTGGGGTTGTACTTTCTATACATGTGAAGCCACTGAAAAGAAGTGAGCTTTCAAAGCTTCCCATCAGCAACTTGGTTTTTGTTTCGTTCCTGGATACACGTGACAGACTCTAATTCACTTTGAGGTCAGCTGGTAAACATGTGAGTGATGCAGTTAAAAATCTGCGATGTCTTAGTTGTGTGAGAGCAAAGTCTGGTCTGCCCTTATCAAAGAATATGTGGGGGAAAAAAGGATGGTGACAGTGGAGATTTTGGTTATTGTATTTAAACTGACAAGTAGGGAGGGAACAAAAGAAAAGAACATGCTCGTCCCACATCTGGTGATTTCCTGCTGTCTTACATAATATTGACTGACAAACAAATCTGTTGTGAGGAAGAGTGTAAACTGTTTAATGATAAACACTAAATTATAGACAGCCTGTTTACTGTAATGTGCTTTAAATATCAAAGCTAATCATATTATTTATCTCGTAATCATTGTCAGAAGAAAATATGAAACCTAAAGCTCACGATACAACAATGACCTAAGACATTACCTAATGGCACATAAAGGTATTAGTGTGCATTAACATAATTTTAGCTCTACTCTTTTTCTGTTCTAAAACTTTACAAAAACAAAAAGAGGAAACAGAAGGAAGCGGCAGATTGTGAGGATGAGGTAGAGATAAGCAGTTTTGAGATTACTTAATGGATTTTCAGCCCAGGTAGGAGGACACGGAAAAGTTACAGCCTATATCCCCAGATGGAGATTGTGCTACATGTTTCCTGTGTGCGTATCTGTTTGTGTATGTGTACATGTCTGCAGTGAAGCCAGATTTGGCGCTTTCCAAAGAGAGATCATAGCGATTCTGCTGCTCACACATCACACATGACGTAACTCTTCCACACGCCCACACAACACTTGCTCTCTATCCTTCCCACAGAGCTTCCTCAGGCTTACCAGACACTGAGTAGGAAATTATTGACTGTACGACTGAGTAAACATGCATGCCATGGTGGATCTATATTAGTGCTCAAAAATGATGAACTGTGGTGGTGAGTAATCGCTGAGGGTGAATTTCCTCTTTTATGGTAGCAGGATGCTACAGAAGTGATAAATAATAGAGCAAAAGTTTTGCTAAACTTTGTGATATATTCCATATCATCAGTTCACCAGGAAGAAAACTACATATTTGAATATTTTAGTAGTATACACATTTTTGCATTTACATGGTTATCTGTTTCGAATATAATTATAAATTCTGCAGAGCTGCCAAAAGCTGTGATCATGATATGCAACCTCCTTGAACTGGAAAAGTTTTCCAAAGCAGGACCAGATATGATTGTCCAAATTGTCTCTTCTCCTCACATCTGCTCTTTCAGTTGTGACAGAGATAAGAAAGTTAGTACAAGGGGAAAAAACGAGATTATGCAGTCAAAATCTTGACAGGTGTCCAGGTCTGAACCATGGAAGAACTGATATACAGTGGCAGTTGGTGTGAATTTCTTTTGTATGAGCTAAATAAAACAACACGAGCTGCTTGTGCACAGAGTTACTCATGCATTTTGCTTCACTAAGCATGTTTATTTGTTAATGAAACTAAATGAACTGATACTCTATAATGGAGGCTGTGTGGATTATATCTAGCCCATTATTACTGTGGAAGAGATCCGGAACCAAGGCTGGTTGGAACATTTACCTTAACTAAATTGACAGAGAGCACTATAAGAAGAAAACTTAGAGGCAGGTCAGATGAACTAATTTCTTCTAAGACAGAGTCTAAAGCTGAACTTTACAATATATAAGCCGGGGAAAGCGCTCTCATTCTGTCTTTCAGACAACAGAGGGTCATAGCTTGCTCACTTTCTTAATGGTGCTCGGGCATGCTCACACTGCAAATCCAAAAGAGGACCTAGCACATACATAAAGCAGATGAGGCATTATTTGCCTTTCTTGTGCTCAGTGTTGATTTAAATCCACTGTGCTTTCAGGAACAAGAGAAATAAGTGAACGTGACAGGGGAGCGTCATTTGTCTAGAAAATGCAATTAATCGGGTATAACATTTAAAGTGATGTGAAATTATCCAGTGCTGCTCTTTTTTTTTATTATTATTATTATCCAGCTATACTGCAACTCACGATCACAGCAATGACATATCAAATCTGTCAGCGGCCACTGAGAAGACGTTCAGCATAAGGGTAAATTTTCAGGTCTGATCACACGTGACTCCAGGGGAAATAAATCGCTTGTCCCCTTTAATTTCAATTTCCGTGCGTGATATATATTGTGATCACCTGTCAGATGTGGCGCATGCGCGCAAAAGTGGGAGGCGGAGTGGATGCTGATCGCTCTCTATCCGCTGCCCTGTGCTCTCTATCCCCCGGCGATCAGACAGACACGGATAGGGGATATCTCAGGAAGGTTGGGCAGGATGGGGAGACAGATCAGCTGTTGATGAAGGTACTGTTTCTCTTCGGTTTCTCTTGAATTCTGCGCTTCAGTGTTTGACATTGTGACCGTGGAGGGTGAAGGATGCTTGGTTGCATGCAGGATGGGAGGAGGTGAGCGGGGGGCGCAGAGTGGATAACAGATGGTATTTCGGGAAATCACAGGGATGACAGAGCTGTTACTGGGTTTCGTCACAGTTTTACGCTGGTTTACAATAATCTAGAACAGTATACTACACATTAAGTATAAAAAATATTCGTTAAGATACCTGGTCAAGGACACAAGAAAAAGGTGAGAATGTGTTTTCCATTTTTTCGCTCACCCGTGGGCTTGGGCTGTTATCACCTCGTACCCTCTGCGGACTAAGATGTTGTCCGGTTTAGAATGGTTGGTGGTTATACATGATGCCTTTTCATATCGGTAAAGCGCCGTGGATACGTCAGATACACCGCGTATGAGTGAACCTGAGCTGCAAGTGAGCATTGCGTAGTAAACGCCGAACGCAGCTGTAATTGCCTATTTAGAAAGATAATTGGTCATCACAGACTTGTATTGTCCTTGATGTTGCTTTTGTCCAAGAAACTATCAGTATTTACTTCCCATGCATTATTTGCTGGGCCGCTACCCGGATGTGCCTGCAGTTTCTCCAGTGAAAGCGCTAGATTTCCTGTGTTTACTCGTCTGGCTGCTGTAAAACACGTCTTGCGTGACATTTTTCACTCCGTGACAATCGGTGCCATTCGGATAATGAAAATCTAATTCTGTCACCGTGAAAAAAAATGGTGTTCTGGACCCGCGAGTCCACCTTCAATAGTCATTTGAATAGGATTTGTAGTAGCCCGGTCAATTGAGAGCAACATCCCCCTCCTGTATTGCACATTAGGCTGTATCGTAGGCTTTAACTGGCTGACAAGGATCTCTCTGATTTGTATAGGCTGCAAGCAGCAGAGCGGTTCTGGTCCCGTCCATGGTACTGAAAGCAACAGTCGGTGTGGAGTAAATCAAAGAGAATGAATCTTTAATGGCTTTAATGACAAATAATAATAGTTCTAACCAGAATGGAAATAAATATAATTTATCAAACACCGGTGTGTCTAATACACAGATTCTTACAGAATATTTATATGAAAATTTCTCTATTGAAAACCATGCAGTTAATAGGTTCAGATAAGGATACACTTGTCTAAATCGAGTTAAGTACATATTGTGTAATGCATTGATGGTCTTCAAAGTTGAGTTATTAGATTAAGCCAACTTTATGTTAATGTTGAGTGGATGGGTGAAACTACGTTATCCCTTCTTCTACATACTTGTGGTCCGCAAATGTTACTCTCTTTCATTATCCCTCCCTTGTTTCTGTCACCTCACACATCCTCTCTTTGTCTGTCATGTATGTAGGAAGTCTGACGTAGATGCTGAGCCAGAGGAGAGCCCAGGGAGCAGCAGCAGTAGCAGCAGCAGCAGCAGCAGGAGTGGGGCTGTAGATGCCCTCTCCACCGGTCCAGCCGCCCCTCAGGCATCTGTGGGAGAGCCGGGTCAAAGTGGAGACAGTTCCTGCTCTGACTCTGACAGTCCTGTAGATTCCAGCTCCTGCAAGGAGGAAGAGGGGGAGGACGAGGAAGACCCAACAATGTTCTCCTCCAAATTCCTTAGTGGGGCAAACCCCCTCAATGCCGTGTCCTCTGCTGTAAATAAGTTTGGTTTGTTTGGAGATGATGGTGAGGGGGATAAAAAATCACCTCCCCAGCAGGGGCAAAAGCAATCTGGAGAACAGAAGCCAACAGCAGGCTCTGGAAAAGACCATCAACAGCAACCGCATCCCCATAAACCAGGCCAATCTCCCCCTATGCAAAAGACCCAACAACCTCCCAAGCAAGGTTCACCACAGCTACATGGAAATGGACAAACTGGCCCCTCAAACAAACCTGCTGGGCAAAAAACAACTTCAAAGACAGGGGCTCAACCTGAAGTCCAGCCTAAAGGAGAACCCCCCAAAAACCAACCTATACAGCAAAGTTCTCCTAAACCTGGAGCTCAACAACAGACAAGGATGCAGCAACAAAACCCCACTAAGACTGGTGCACAAGGGTCAACAAAGGTTGGGTCTGAGGTTGGAAAACAACAGCAGGCATCACCAAAAATTGGGCAGCAACAGCATGACTCGTCTAAGGCAGGACCAGAGCAGAAAGGCATCAGGGCCACATCCCAACAGCAGTCCTCTGATAAGCAAGGGAGTAAGGGACCTGGTCCAACTGGCATGACACAAGCAGGGTCTTCATCACCTGGAACAGCTAAAGCAAGATCAGGGTCAACAGCAGTAGCAAAGCTTTGCCCAGTGTGTAAAACAACACAACTTACAAAAGAACCAGCTAACCATAAAACCTGTACACAGTGTAAAATGGATGTGTGCAGCTTGTGTGGCTTCAGCCCTCCAGACTCTAATGTAAGTAGTGGTTTAATTTAGTCTTAATGTGATCTATTTTATGCTTTCTCGTAATTTTGCTTCAATGCAAATGTTCTTTTATTTGATACTACAAATTTCAAGCAGTTTTCTTTGGTTGGATACTTTTGCTATACACTACACTTACAGAATTAATACATATGTAATTAAAAATATTAATGCAGTGTAGTTTTAATTGATATCATGAGACAATGAGGGCAAATGGCCAGGAGTTGAATGGTTATTCATTTGCATCTATCAATGCATCTTAAAAGTTCAGAATATCATAAAAAATGCATTTTGTCATTTAATTAAAAAAGGTAATATTTAATGCACATTTAAATATTTCAAGCCTTTTTGTTTTCATTTTGACAATCACAGCTCATAGCTCACAAAAATACAAAAATCAGTGTCTCACATTATTCAAATATTTCAGTTTGAGATTAAAACTTCTACTCAAACAGTATAAATACCGTGTATGCCTCAGTCTAATTCAGTGCACGCAACCTCAGTCACGGGGAAGACTGCTGACTTGACTGCTGTTCAGGTGGTGATCTTCGACACCCTCTACAAGGAGAGTAAGCCACAGAAGATCATTGCTGAAACGGCTGCCTGTTTGCAGAGTGCTGTATCATAGAATATTCATGGAAATTTGACTGGAAGGAAAAAGTGTGGTAGGAAGAGGTGCACAAGCAACATGTATAAGTGCAGCCTTGAGAGGACTGTTAAGACCAATCGATTGAAGAACTGAAGAGCTTTGCATAGAATGAAGTAACATGTTAGTACAATACTGTGAACAAATCTTGAGCCACCCCTCATTTCTTTATATTTTGCTATGAAAATGTGAGATATGTTCAGCTGTTTACTGAAGCTGTTGCAAAACTACATGGAAATGCAATGTAGAATGCAAAAATCGTGTTTGTATAATTCTGACAAGCATGGAAGTCGGTCTTTGGTATGACCACCTTTATTCACCAACACAGCTTGAAATCTATTAGGCAGGTTTTCTTGTAATTTCTTTAAGTAGTCTTCAGCAATAGTTTTCCAGTCTTTCTGAAGGACGTTCAGCCTCTTCTTTGGATGTTGGTTGCCTTTTATTCCATTTTATCCCAAGATGATCACACACTGTTTCAGTAATGTTAAATGCTAGATTCTCAAGTGACCAATCTATGACTAACAGTCTTCCACTGTGTTTTTCTATCCAGGTATGCTTTAGGCAGTATATTTGAGATCATTTTCATGCTGAAAATGAAGCTGTTGCCAATCAGCCATTTTCGAGTTGGTATTGCTTGGTGGAAAATCTGATGGTAGATTTCTATGTGCCAGAGGCTGAAATGCAGCCCCAAAACATGACAGAGTGTCCAGCGTGTTCTACAGATACCTGTAGACACAGTACTCACTGTTGTACTTCTCTTCTGACATCCTTTGTATGTACTGATGATGATTTGAACTAAAATTTGGTTTTGCCACTGATTTTCTGGAGTAGTTTGGCATACTTCCTTGTTTTCCTTCCTTAAGATTAACTCATTTACAGCTACCCTTCTACTGAGACCATTTCAAGATTCACTGAATAGTACATGGATCAACTTAAGGACCAGTGTCAGGTGTTTTCTTGATTTTTTTCCTATTTCTCAAGAACATGACTGTCAGATACTACTCATATCTTATTGATGGTCTAAGGAGCTTGGAAAGAAAAGCGTCTCGAATTCTTTAAGTTGCTTGAAAACGTTTCACCTCTCATCTGAGAAGCTTCTTCAGTTCTAAGGTCAAATGATGGAGAGTCCCAGATTTAAGCCCTATGGGAGTCCCCCAAGAGGGACAATGGACCCCCTAATGATCCTCTACCTAATCACCAAGGTGTGAAAATGGGTGTAGGCCACAATCAGCCAACCATCTGTCTTCTCTGTCCAAAATGTGAACATTGGTGTCCTCGATGGAGTGACCTTTGTACTTTAGATGCAGAGTCTTGTCCCGTCGAGGTGGCTCTTCTATGTTGTGCCATGCGTTTATGAAGTGGCTGTTTGCTCTCTCCAATGTAGAGGTCTGAGCATTCCCTGCTCCACTGTACAGCAGTGTTCCTCGCTACACTGTACAGCAACAGTGCTGTACAGTGTAGCAAGGAACAGTCTACATTAAACAACGATGACCTGGATGACTGAGAACCTTCACAGACATCCTATTGATGGTTTTCTTTAGTCCTGACACATTTTCTTTTTTCTCCACTTGTCAAATTTCTGCAAAATTTTAAGTAAACTCTGTACAACATGTTAAGAAATGGAGAGTTTTCAGCTAGTAGCTCTTTGGGAATCTATTTCTATAACAATTTATAACTATAGCAATTTATAACTATAGCTAGTTATAAATAAAGTATCTAAAACTTGTATTAACTATTTTATGCCTTTGAAACTGTGTTATTTTTGGACTTTTCATTGATTTAATTTCAGAAGAAATTATATAATTTTGCGATGTGCTGCTGGTAACAAACGTGCCTAAATATATAATTTAAAATTGGTTCTTGGCTAACTTGTCTGTTATGTGTATGTATATGACACTAGTTCATTCATTGAGTTAGGTGCCTTTTTATGCTTGATTGAGTCATAGGCCAGTGTTAAGTGGCTTAACAAACAAGCAAAAGCATTCCATTCATAATTGCTAGGTACAAGGACTGTATTGAAAATGGGAAAATTTAGTCAATATCTAATATCCAAAGAAAATCCTTGAAAGACCTTCACAAAGCTTGAGGAACTCTTGCTCTACTACTTTAAAATTACAAGAAGGAAATAAAATAAAGAGAAATGAGGGCTCGCTCTAGAGTTTTGCACAGCACTTAACTTCAAGAACCACTACACACAAACAGCTTCAGGAAAGGGTCTACAACTATCTAATTTCTATTATCAATCATACCAAACAATCAATACTCAGAGACAATGTCAGAATCGTCTTATCTTGGCTAAGGAGAAAGATATTTCCATTTTCAGCAGGATTTAGCTCATGCACACAGTGCCAAAACTACTAACAAATAATTCGCTGACTATCTTGTCACTGTCCTTGATTGGTCAGCCACCTCACCTGACCTGAACCTCATTAAAAATCTGTAGGGTATTGTCAAGAGGAAGATGAGAAACACCTGACCTGAGAATGTATACAAGATGAAGGTTGCTGTTAAAGCAACTTGATCTTCAAGAACACCTTAGCAAGCTGGTCTGCTGTATGTCACAACACAGCATATTAACAATAATAATAATAATAATAATAATACATTTTATTTGAGGGCGCCTTTCAAAAACCCAAGATCACCTTACAAAAGAACAAAATTAATAAAAGAAGCAATAGTCATAAAATAAGTTAAAATTGCAAAGCAGAACTTGACAACAGATAAAATCAGCACTAAAGCGAATAAGCCAGTTTGAACAGATGTGTTTTGAGCTGTGACTTAAATGTGGGAAGAGAGTTTATATTTCTTATGGCTGGAGGAAGAGAGTTCCAGAGTCGAGGAGCAGAGCGACTGAAGGCTCTGTTCCCCATAGTGGTAAGACGTGCGGACGGAACAGTAAGATGAATAGCAGATGAGGATCGGAGAGGGCGGGAAACAGTGGTGATATGGAGCAGGTCACACAAATAGGAAGGAGCAGATTTATGGATACATTTGAACGTGAGAAGTAAGATTTTAAAGTTTATCCTGACTTCTATGGGCAACCAGTGAAGCTGCTGAAGAACTGGCCTAATATGAGCTCTTGAAGGAGTACGCGTTATGACCCGAGCTGTGGAATTTTGAAGAAGTTGGAGTTTATGAAGGGACCTTTTAGGGAGACCAAATAAGAGGGAATTGCAGTAATCAATGCGGGACGTAATAAGACTATGGACAAGGATGGCAGCAGCATGGGGAGTAAGGAAGGGGCGTAAGTGGAAATATGCAGACCAGGTTATGTAATTAATGTGGGACTGGAATGAAAGAGTATTATCAAGTATGACACCCAAACTCTTAACCTGAGGGGAGGAAAGGGTGGGAGAACTTTCAATGTCAATGGAAAAACTGTGGCATTTGGATAAGATAGAGGCTGTACCAACAAGTAAAACGTCTGTTTTATTACTGTTTAGTTTAAGAAAATTGGAGGAGAACCAGGATCTAATCTCGATAAGACAGTTTGAGAGGGAGGTAGGTGGGAGGGATGAATTGGGTTTAGAAGAAATATAGAGCTGGGTGTCATCGGCATAACAGTGAAAATTTATATGATATTTTCGGAATATATGACCAAGAGGGAGCATGTAAATAATGAATAAAAGAGGCCCTAATACTGAACCCTGGGGCACACCAGCAGAAACAGGATGGAGACTTGAAGAATGGAATTTAAATTGGATAAACTGAGTGCTGTCTGAGAGATAGGAGGTGAACCAGGCAAGGGCCGTATGACTAATGCCAATGGATGCTAGCCGGTTCAGGAGGATATTGTGAGAAATGGTATCAAACGCCGCACTAAGATCAAGAAGGATGAGGATGGATAGGAGACCAGAATCAGCTGCCATCAGAAGGTCATTGATAATCCTTAACAAAGCAGTTTCTGTGCTATGACTGGGGCGGAAACCAGATTGAAATTGTTCATAGAGATTATGTTTATTGAGGTGTAAGTGAACTGGGAGGTGACAATTTTTTCAAGAATTTTTGAAATAAAGGGTAGATTTGATATAGGGCAAAGATTATCAAAGTTATGGGGGTCTGCACCAGGCTTTTTGAGAGTTGGAATAAAAGAAGCCTTTTTCAGAGATGAAGGAACGATTCCAGTGTTAAGGGAGGAATGTATAATACTGGTTATGAGAGGAGCTAATGAGGCAAGACAGGCTTTAACTAACACAGTGGGAAGAGGGTCAAGGTGACAGGTGGATGATTTAGATTTTATAATAAGATTAGATACATCAGTTATGGAGGGAAGAGGAAAGCTTGAAAAAAGTGAGGGGAAACAGGAAGTCTACTTCAGAGTTGGAAGCTCCTGCAGAGTTAAGTTGACGGTGGATATCTGAGATTTTACGGGTGAACAAAGACATAAGAGAATTACAAAAGTCAGCAGAATACATATGGGAGGGTAATATGTCTGGAGGTTTTGTAATTTTACTGAACATTGAAAAGAGAGACCTTGAGCTACCTTCATTAGAACTGATTAAACCAGAGTAGTATGTGGATTTGGCTGAAGCAGTGCAGTCCTTATAGAACAAAACATAAACATTATACATTTCTTTATGTAGTCCATTTTGATCCAATAGTATGTTTTCAAGGAGCTCCAATCAAGTATTGAGTGTATAAATGAACATATTTTTCAGAGGTTTGATATTTTGTGTTGTAAATCCTTTTTTGATTGATATTCTTATAATCTGAGATAGAGATTTCTGATTTTCCTGAGATATAAGCTATAATCAAAATTGCTATCTTTTATCTAACAATTAAAGCAACAAAGACTTGAAATATTTCACTTAATGTGTTTTAGCACATTAGCACATACTTTGAACAAAGTATATTGTTCAAAGTACTTTGCAATGTCTTTTCACATTCACACACAAGGGGTTTTACAATTTTGGGTTCAATGTCTTACCAAAGGACACGGAACCCTTACCGTGCTAGTAGTGGGCAAGCTACTTGGTGACACCAAAGTTCTTACAAGATGAAATATTGTACTATCGCAAGTATTGTACATTTTATGTCATGTATTTGAAAACTGCTGTTAGATTGTGTTTAATTAGTATTGAATTAACACGGGTTTAGCACTGGTAGAGCTAAATCAATCTGGTACCATTATTGAATCACTAGTTTTTACATTTTTTTTATTTTCAAAAGTTTCAAAACTCAGTTGTGATGTCCCTTGAATAATTTGGGGAAATGTACTTTTTTTCTTCTTTCACCTTATTACATTATGTGCATCTATCTGCACATATCTTTTAATAAATTTATTTGTCTTTGTTTTTTTGTACAGGCACACGAGTGGCTTTGTCTTACTTGCCAAATACAGAGAGCTCAAGGATCTTCTGAACTGCCAGGACCTCCCATGAAAAACCCCACACCTAACAAAATGTCTGGTCCCCAAAAACAGACACCATCAGCTGCTGAGCCTGTCAAAAAGGAAATATCAGCACCAGGTTCACCGCAGAAAATCCAGTCTAAATCAACAAAAGTGCCAGAAAAGGCAGAAGCTGCTAAAGGACCGGAGGCTCAAAAAAAAGGCAGTCCAGCACCTGTTCAGAAAATGACACCTGAGGCCCAGAGAGCATCAGGATCTCCTAAGCCACACCAAACTAATCAGACTGAACGCAAGCAAAGCAGTGCCACCTCAGCACCCCAGCAGCAGTCAGGAGGTTTATTTGGCTTTGGAGGTACTAAAACTGAAACTGCAAAGACAGAAGATTCAGTGACTGGAAAGATGTTTGGCTTTGGTTCGTCTATTTTTAGTTCTGCATCTAATTTGATAGCTTCTGCTGTTCAAGATGAGGCTAAAACAACTCCACCGGTTTCTCCTAAAATGCAATCTTCCAAGGAGACCAAACCGCCTTCTATCCAAAAGTCAGAACAAGACAAGAAACAAGAACAACCTCAACAAGCAAAGGTTCATCCAGCTGGACAGGCAAAAGCAGAAAAATCCCTGCCAGTCACTCCAAAGACAGCAACAACTTCCCACACTGCTCCGACTACAAGCCAATCCACTTGTCCTCTCTGTAAAATAGTGCTTAACATGGGCTCGAAGGATCCTCCCAACTACAACACATGCACTGAATGCAAAACCGTTGTCTGCAATCAATGTGGTTTTAACCCCATGCCAAACGTTAATGAGGTAAGAGGTGCAGTTTACTGAAGTAACTTAGGAAAATTAAAATAAAATGTATATCTTTTTAATTTTGGAGTTTTAAAGGGTCAGTACATTTGTTTGCTGTAATATTTTACAGATTTCTCAGAAGTGTCTTTTACTTGGACTTCTGAGGCATGCTTAAGAATTAAGCTTGTTGAAGCTGTTAAGATCCTTTTTTATGTTATTTCATAGATTGGAGAGCTATTATCAAAGAACCATTACATGTTAGATGATATACAAAATTTTGTTACATTTGAGCGTTTTTCACAAAGTTTTATGAACACAGAAGTTACCCGAGAAAGCTATTTTGTTTTTGTTTGTTTTTGTTTTCATGTGCAGTCCTGTTGAACGTCTGATACTTTGACTAAGAGTCACACTGAGAATGCTATTTGTCAGATCCTTTAATCATGCTGAGCAGGGGAAGGCTCACACTCCTGCAAACAGCTGTCTTTTCCATTAGACCTAGATCTCTTTTCAAGTAAAAGGGAGTGGCATTTTATTTCTTTCAATAATTTTACCACTCTTATATGGTTATATAACAGAAACAAGAAATAAAAATGCTCAGTAATGCTTGAACAGTGTTGTTGCTTTTTCACATTCATACTGTGCAAGTTCCTGTTCTTGGATTTTGGACAAAGACATTTACTTTTAAAGGTGTTTTCAAAATACATCACTGCTCAAAGTAAAGCCTTTGAGGGTAAATGACAAAGTACCTACTGTGTTGTGATACTGCCTTAAACTAAAATAATACTATCATTATTGCTCTCAGTTTTTTAATTTGTAAGTTAAACAAATAGTTATTGGCGATTAATCCTTCTTTAAGCTTTTGTTTTGCTGCACTATTTTTAGTTGGAAAACCAAATTTATTTGGATACAGTTAAAATACATTACATTGTCTCATGTAGATATTTGGTGCTACAAATAGCACCATAAAGTACTATCCCAATCTTAAGCTGATTTTTGGACCACCACAGTTCTTGCTTACTGTAGTTATAACATTTTTTGTGCATTTGTATTTCTATGGTTCTTTTCTCTTTTTGTGGTTTTTTTTCCATAAGACTGTTTTTGTGTTTTTAGGATTAATACATTTATAATGTATTTTATGCTGTTCTTTTAAGGGGAAGGAGTGGCTATGTCTAAACTGCCAGGTGAAACGGGCTGCTGGAGGAATTGAACCTCAAATTGATACATCTTTGGGAAAATCTTTCAAAAAGACTACTCCCACACAGCCTACACCACAGAAGACTAATGCACCAGGCTCTCCCCAGAGAAAAGTACCAACATCAGCACCACAGCCAGCAAAGACTAAAGAACCAGACAGTCAAAAGGCAGTCAGCCCAGCTCCTGGTCAGACAGCATCTCAGGAGAACAAGAAGACACAACCGCAGCAGACGAATCAAACTGTAGGAAAGCAGGAAAGCACCACTAAAGCTGCACAGCAAGAGTCCGGAGGCCTCTTTGGTTTTGGTGGTGCTAAAACTCAGCCTGATGCTACAAAGCCTGCAGATTCAGTGACAGGGAAAATGTTTGGTTTTGGTTCCTCCATTTTCAACTCTGCATCTACTTTGATTACCACAGCTGTTCAAGATGAACCTAAAAGTACACCACCTGTTTCTCCCAAGATGTCTGCTGCAAAGGATTCTAAACCCCCCACTTCGAAATCTCCTCTTCCAGTCAAGAAGCTGGAAGAGGCCAAAAAAACAGAGGAACTACAGAAAGCCAAGGGCTCACCACCAGTACAGCCAAAAGCAGACAAGCCATCATCAGAGCAACCAAAGAAAGCATCAGCTCCACCAGTTGTTTCCAAGGCAGGCCAGTCTACCTGCTCTCTCTGTAAACTGGAACTTAATGTGGGCTCTAAAGATCCTCCCAACTATAATACTTGTACTGAGTGCAAAAACACTGTCTGCAACCAGTGTGGATTTAATCCTATGCCAAATGTTAAGGAGGTAAGTTAAGAAGAATTGTGTCGAATATAACAATTTATTTGAACAATAACTGTGACATTATGTCTTTTTTATTGTTGTCACTTTAAAATGTCTTAACATTAAAATGTATTCCGCAGCACGACTGATTGAATTTTTAAATATTGTTGCTCCATTGTAGGTGAAGGAGTGGCTATGTCTCAACTGTCAGATGCAGAGAGCACTGGGAGCATCAGAACCTCCAGGAACTCCCATGATGAAAATACAGGCTTCACCGAGTAAAGTCACTGCACAAGACAGTGCCCTAAAGAAGGAAACTCCCCCAGTGGATAAACTTCAAAAGAAAGAGAATGTGACATCTGCTGAATCTAAATTAAAGGAGCCCTCTCCATCAAGCTCACCTCAGCGGAAAGTGCAAAAGCCAGGAGAACAGCTGGCAAAGACTGAAGATGTGAAAGGATCTGAAAGTCATAGGCAGGCCAGTCCAGCTTCTGGTCAGAAAAATGCACAGCAAAGCTTGAAGACAGGTCCTCAGAAGCCAACAGATCAGATAAATCAACCAGGATCTAAAAGGGGTAGTACAGCATCGACACAAGGGGAATCTGGATCGTTCTTTGGCTTTGGCAGTTCTACAACTCAACCTGATTCTGCAAAGACCCCTGAATCACTAGGTGGAAAAATGTTTGGCTTTGGTAGCTCCATCTTCAGTTCTGCATCGACTTTAATAAACTCAGCTGTCCAAGATGAATCCAAAAAGACACCACCAGTGTCTCCTAAGATGTCTTCTGCACGTGACTCCAAGTCTCCCACTGTCAAGAAACTGGTACAGGAGAAAACATCAGAGCAAACACAAAAAGACAAAGGTTCACCATCAGTACAGACAAAAGCAGGCAAACCTCCTGAAGAGGCATCCAAGACAGCACCTGCATTGCCTGTCGTTTCTAAGACACGCCAGTCAACTTGTCCTATCTGTAAACTGGAACTCAATATGGGTTCTAAAGACCCTCCCAACTACAACACCTGTACTGAGTGCAAAAACACTGTCTGCAACCAATGTGGATTTGATCCTATGCCAAATGTTAAGGAGGTAAGAAAATACTTGAACAATCACCTATACATATTACATATATAAATGTTTGTCAATGAACTTATTACAGTCTTTTAATAGTAAAATATTCTATTGCATTAAAACTACCCTGACTATATTTTAATTAATTTTTCCTTGCTTTAATATAGGGGAAGGTGTGGTTATGTCTCAACTGTCAGATGAAAAAACCAGCAGAGCAACCAGAAAAGCCACCGCAGAGCCAAAAGACAGGACCTCAAAAACCACCTGAACAGAGAAATCCAACTGAAATCAAAAAGAGTAGTATTACATCCACTACACAAGAGGAGTCTGGAGCTGTCTTTGGATTTGGCCGTTCCACACCTCCCTCAGATTCTACAAAGCTTGGTGAATCACGGGGTGGAAAAATGTTTGGCTTTGGTACCTCCATCTTCAGTTCGGCTTCGACTTTAATAAACTCAGCTGTCCAAGATGAATCCAAAAAGACACCACCAGTTTCTCCTAAGCTTCCTGTCTCAAAGGCGAGTGAATCACCATTTGTTCAGAAGCAGGAGCAGGAGAAGAAGGCTGTGCAAGTTCAAGAAGCCAAGACCTCTCCCCTGATACAAGCCAAAGTAGAGAAAGAGCCAGCTTCACCAGCTCTTCCAAAGGCAGGCCAATCTACCTGTCCACTCTGTAAGATGAAACTCAACTTTGGCTCAAAGGAACCGCCAAACTACAGCAAATGCACTGAATGCAAGAACACTGTGTGTAACCAGTGTGGATTCAATCCAATGCCAAATGTGTCAGAGGTAGGAGAAGCAATAATTACTCATTTTACTTTAATAAAACTTCAATAAAATGCACGGCATAAATTACATATATAGACCTGTAATTGAATTGTTATTACAACATTAATTTAGATGTTAATATTATTTTAAATGTTTCATATTTTAATAAAATATACTTTGTTTTTGCAGGTTGGTTATGCAGAATGGTTATGTCTGAACTGTCAGATGCAGAGAGCTCTTAGTGCAGCTGAACCCACAGGGCCTCCTGTGAAACACCTCCATGGAGATAAAAAAATTTCTCCATCTGCTGTACATCATAAAGCAATAGTTACTGATCAAGTGGAAACTAAAAAGGAAATAAAATCAGATGCAGCTCCTAAGATGGAGACTCCAGGGGCTTGCATACTTCAAAAGAAGGACACAGCCACCCTAGGCTCTCCTCAGAAGACACGGTCCACAGCAGTAGCACCTTCATCTAAGGAGGCTAAAGGACCCGAAAGTGAAGGACATCCTAGCCCAACTCCTGGTGAGAAAAAGCCTCTTGATATTTCAGTTGCATCAGGCCCTGAGAAACCAACTGACCAGGGAAGTCAACCGGGATTAAAACAGAGTAAGGTCACCACAGTCACACAAGAGGAGTCTGGAAACCCACTAGGTTTGGGTGGTAAAATCGTAACTGATACTTCAAAAACAACAGAATCCATCAGTGGAAAGATGTTTGGCTTTGGATCTTCCATTTTCAGCTCAGCATCCACTTTGATATCATCTGCAGTTCAAGACGAATCACGGACCACACCACCAAGCTCTCGAAAAATGTCTGCGCCAGCACAAGTCTCGCCGAAGATGTCTGCTGCAACCAAGAGTTCTCCAAAAAGTACACCAACAGTTTCTCCCAAGATGTCACCGGCAAGGGAGCCTAAAACTCTTCCTCAGAAGCCAGAACAAAAGAAGAAACCAGAAGAATCCCACCAAAGCAAAGATGATAAAGCTCTACCACAAGTAGCAAAAGTGTCTCATATGGCTCCTAATGCAGGCCAGACAACCTGTCCACTGTGTAAGGCTGAGCTTAACATAGGCTCCAAGGACCCACCTAACTATAACACCTGCACTGAGTGCAAGAACATTGTCTGCAACCAATGTGGATTTAATCCCATGCCAGTAGGAGAGGTAAGTACATGAATACAAGATTTAAAAAATATTGTCTGTTTTCCACATTGCCTGTAGTGTCAAAACAATCAAATACCACCATGCTGGCAGCAGTTATAGTCTCAGGCATGTTTTTGTGGTCATCTGTGTCCATGTCTGTGCATCTCAGACTTGAAAACATCTCAAACACACCATGTGATTTTTTAAATTTTTTTTTAGCCAAACACTGTAGTGTACTCAGAATTTAGTTATCAAAAGTCAATGCCACTGTGAGCTGAAAATATGCCTTTTGTCATAATTAATAAATCAGATGATAATTCTTATAAAATTTAATATAAATGGCTAATAGGATTAAAAGATATAGTGATGATGTCTTATAAAGAGAAGTTAAAACATTTTTCAAGCCATTATCCAATGCTCTATCTCAAGAGCAGAGGTAATATAATAATCCTATTTCACTTTGGGCCAGATACTGTGTAGGTGACTTTAATCTTTGGTACCGGCCTTTTGAATTCAATCATTAAAAGTTGCTTTTTAAAGTAATTTATTTGTAGATGTATCATCTGTGGTATTAAACTATATTTAAGTAGAGATTTGATGAATTTGTTTTGATGCATAATGTATACATTTGATGATATAATCTGTAGTTATAAAGCATCACTTAACCAAGTGTCTATTATATTTTAGGTAAAAGAGTGGCTGTGTCTTAATTGTCAGATGAAAAGAGCAGTAGGAGATTCTGAGCTTACTGGACCTCCATCACTAAAGTCACAAATGTCACCCAATAAAGTTTCTTTACCTGCTACAGTCCAGTCCAAGGAATCTTCCAAACTGACTACTCCTCAAACAAAGGACAGTCCAGACACAGCTGTACAAAAGCAAACCTCAGAAGCAGTCTCCCCACAAAGAAAACAATCAACAGCATCTGTGAAACAGGCTAGCCCAGCACCTGAACGTAAAACATCGGAAGAAAAAGCGAAAACCGCTCCTGAAAAAGTCCCAGATCAGGCAACCCAACCTGGTCGTAAGCAAACTAATGCCAAAGCAGCAACACAGCAAGAGTCAGGAGGCTTCTTTGGCTTTGCTGGTCCTAAGCCTCAACCTGAAGCTGCAAAGTCTGCAGAGTCAGTGAGTGGAAAAATGTTAGGCTTTAGTTCTTCAATCTTCAGTTCTGCATCTACTTTGATAACCTCAGCAGTTCGGGACCAGCCAAAAACTACTCCACCAGTTTCACCTAAGATGTCTCCTGCAAGGGAAACCAAATCTTCCACTGTAAAGAAACCAGAACAGGAGACGAAATCTGATCAACCAGAGCAGATAAAGGGTCCACCATCAATCCAGTCAAAAGCAGAAGAGATGAAGCCCCCTGCTTCCCAGAAGCTGGAGCAGCAGAAGTTAACTGAGCCATCCCTGCAGACCAAAACACCAGCATCAAGACAGGTGCCATTAGAATCTCCAAAGGCAGCAGCTTCCCAAGCAGCTGTCAAACCAGATCAGTCTACCTGCCCACTCTGTAAGGTCAAACTTAACACTGGTTCCAAGGATCTGCCCAACTACAATACCTGCACTGAATGCAAAAACACTGTGTGCAACCAGTGTGGATTTAACCCTATGCCAGACGGAACTGGGGTAAGACTAAGAAGAAAACAAAACATGTTATTATTGACACTTTGTATTTAACTAATATCAGCAGACTTATACTTTTGAAATGTCTCTTGTTGACCTAGATTTCAGGATTTCAAGGAATATTCATCCAGGATTTAGGAATATTAAATAATGAAAAAATACTACGTATTACTAGATGTATTACAGCATTGGAAAAGTAAACTAAAATAAAAATAACTAGTTTAATAAACAATCAGTATTTGTAAATAGATCACCTAACAGTATGTGTGTGTGTATATAACTTTTAATTTTATTTAATTTTTCTTTCAGGCAAAGGAGTGGTTATGTCTTACCTGCCAGATGCAGCGGGCTCTAGGAGTAACAGAGCCTCCATCAGTAATTTCAGTGAATGCTCAGACACCTGCAAAACCCCAAAAGAAAGATGTCACCAGCCCAGCTGAACCTGAAAAGAAGGTGTATTCAGCACAGCAGTCACCTCAGAGGAAACTATCCGTAACGGCACAGCCTGCTACATCTGAGACTAAAGTCAAGCCAGAGGTTCACAAACAAGCCACCCCGGTTTCTTCTCAGAAAATACAACAGAAGCCCCAGAAAACATCAGCTCCTAACAAATCACCAGACCAAATCAGGCAGCCTGAACGTAAGCTGAGTACTGCCACTCCACCACCACGAAAAGAATCGGGAGGCTTCCTTGGATTTGGCAGTGGTAAATCTCAACCTGATGCTGAAAAGCAGGCAGAGTCTGTGACGGGGAAAATGTTTGGCTTTGGTTCTTCTATTTTCAGTTCTGCATCCACTTTGATTACCTCAGCTGTTCAGGACCAGCCTAAGACTCCACCAGTTTCTCCCAAGTTATCCCCTGCAAAAGAGATCAAATCCCCTGCTACCCAGGAGAAAACCAAGGCTGAACAACCCCAGCTGATCCAGACACCACCATTAGTCTCAGCCAAAGTTGACAAGGCTCCATCAGAACCTCCAAAAACAGGTGAAGCCTCCCAAACCACCGTCAAACAAGGCCCGTCCACCTGTCCACTTTGTAAGGCTGGGCTCAACATAGGGTCTAAGGATCTGCCTAACTACAATGTCTGTACTGAATGCAAGAAAACTGTCTGTAACCAGTGTGGATTTAACCCAACACCAAATGAAACGGAGGTAAATAAACCAAAAATGTAGTTATTAAAATGTATGTTATGTATAATATATACGTTATGTTTTCTTAACTGTGGCGATTTATGCTTTTATTTTAAAAATCTAGTTGTTAAAGACACACTTACTCAAAATAATATGCTTTTCCTTGTAGATGAAGGAGTGGTTGTGTCTGACTTGCCAGATGCAACGAGCCCTCACAGCAGCTGAATCAGTACAGCCTCCACTGATGAAACCTCAGGCATCACCCAGCAAAGCATCCGCACCTGCCGCTGAGCAAAAAGATGTCTCTGAGACTAAAACGAAAGATATTATTCCCACACAGAAAACAGACGTATTAGAGAAAAAGCAGAAAGAAAGTCCAAAACCAGAGGCACCAGCAGAGAAAATGGATATCGTACATCGAACTCCAGATATCGTTCCACCTGCAAAAGACACCACAGCTACTGTTTCAGCTGAAGCAAAAGAGGAGAAAGTTAGTTCACTGCCTGCCAAGGATGTTCAAGCCATCACTGCACCTCCAAGCGAAGAAAGACAACTGCCTTCCCAAGGTGCACCTGTTATCACTAATGCTGAAACTTCAGCTATGAAGAAAAGTGATCTCACACCAAGTTTTCCTCTGCCTAAAGAAGATTCAGAAAAGGAAAACAATAAAGTTGAAACACTTCAGAAAACAGCTGAACAGCTGATTATATCCTCTGATCAAATACAGGAAAAACAACCCCTAAGCAAAGAATCACACCAAGTTGTTGCTCAGAAACCACAACTGGAAAAGAAGCAACCTCAGCCAGTCAAGGCTCCTCTATCAGAGCAGACAACAGTGGATAAAACACCAATAGAGTCTGAAAAACCAGAAGCTGCTCCCAAAGGGGCTCACTCTACTTGTCCACTCTGTAAAGCAGAACTCAACATGGACTCCAAAAATGTTCCAAACTACAACACCTGCACTGACTGCAAGACCACTGTGTGCAACAAGTGTGGATTTAGTCCTATGCCAAATGTAACAGAGGTAATTAAATGTTTTATCAGTGTAGAATGCCTATTTAGACATAGTTCTAGTATTGGTTTGAATTTGCTTGTGTGAGAGAGAGATTGACAGAGCTCATGTGTGTTTTTCATACAGGTAAAGGAATGGCTATGTCTCAACTGTCAGATGCAGAGAGCACTTGGAGCCTCTGAACCTCCAGGCCTACCAATGATAAAACCACAACCTTCACCAAGCAAAGAGGTCCCTGCCAGCACACAGAAGACAGACATCTTGACAGCTTCTAAGAAAGATGTTTCTAAGCCAGATGTACCCAAAGGTGACCTTGTTAGCATTCCTGCAGCCAAAGAAACTGTCTCCCCTGTCAATATTGACCTAACTAAAGAGGTTGCTCCAAAAGTTGCTTCATTGCCTGACAAAATGATTTCATCCACTATCATAAAGACGGATGTTTCGCAAAAGCCTTCTGCAGAGACTCCCAAGGGACAGCCAGACACACCCCAGCAACAAACTCCAAAAATTCAGCCTGCCGCTCCCCCTGATTCAAAGACAGAAAAGGCACCCCCTCAACAGGCTCCAAAAGCTGCATCTTCTTTAGCTAAGTCTGCTCTTCCATCAGACCAAGAAGCAAGAAAGGCACCCCTTCAACAGCCTCCAAAAGCTGCGACCCCTCCAGCTAAATCTGCTCCATCACCTGTTCAGCCTGCAAAACAGGAATCAGGAGGCTTTTTTGGTTTTGGCAGTCCTAAAACACAGCCTGCTGCTGCAAAATCCGCTGAGTCAGTGACAGGAAAGATGTTTGGCTTTGGGTCATCGTTCTTAAGCTCTGCATCCAATTTAATAACATCAGCTGTTCAAGATGAGCCTAAAACTACACCACCAACGCCACGTAAAATGTCCACCACAGCCAGTGTCACTCCTAAAACTACACCACCAACGCCACGTAAAATGTCCACCACAGCCAGTGTCACTCCTAAAACTACACCACCAGCCTCTCCTAAAACATTACCTGCAAAGGACACCAAACCACCGCCTGTCCAGAAAACAGAGGAGAAGAAACCAGAGAAACCACAGCAGGATAAGACTCCTTCAACAGTTCAAGCCAAAGTGGACAAAGTTCCATCAGAGCCCCCTAAGGTGCCAGTAGACACCCAAGGTGCTTCAAAAGCAGATCAGTCTGTCTGCCCACTCTGTAAGGTGAAACTTACAGTGGGCCCCACAGATCCTCCTAACTACAACACTTGCACAGAATGCAAGACAACTGTCTGCAATCAGTGTGGCTTTAATCCAGTACCAGATGATTTAAAGGTATGCAACTTTCTGTTTATTGTTGCCCTTTTTGTAGTTTTCATATTTTTGTCACTCAATTATTGTGGGTCCTACTAAATCAAGTATTACTTGATTTACAAAACAATCCAGCCATAACAGCTTTATGAATATTTAACTGATGTTAATCTGAATTTAATCTAAATCTAAAGACTTAATCTAAATTATTTGTAATAAATTGCCTGAATTGGCTTAATTTTTGCCATTTATCTCCAGTAAAATGCACAAATTATAGGAAGAATTTGAATACCAAATTTGAGAAATAATTTGTTAAAATATAGATGTTTTATTTTTCAAGAGACATCGAAAACATGTTGCATACCCCAATTTGAGACTGTAACTTTTGAAACTTACATTTGGAGAAGAATTATCAGATTGAGTTGATAAAAGCTACGCTACTCTGAGTCAAAAATATAAAAAATAAAAGTAACAAAGCTGGGCATTATAGAAAAGCTTTTAAAACAATACAGGAGCTCTCACAGTTCCTATTGTTTGAAAAAAAAGTTCGCCTCTGATTTTTTTTTATAATTATGCCTTATTAAAATTGCATTAAAAGAAAATAAAAACTACATTACACTGGTAAAACAGTTTGAGAAATTAAACACATTTTATTTTTCAATGATCATGATTTGTTTGTATGAATGAATCCCCTTTGAATATATGCACGTTACATTAGTAACCTTGATATCATTGGATATTTTTTGTGCTTTAAAATCATTGCACCTTCATCTGATTTCAGAACACTGTTATTGTTTTTTTATTTATTGGACAGTGATTTATGCTTTCCATTACACTTGTTCCAGGTAAAGGAATGGCTTTGTTTAAACTGCCAGATGCAGAGAGCCCTTGGAGTATCTGAAGCCATTGAACCTACTGTGGTGAAACCCCAGCCCATGCCAAGCAAGGTTTCTACACCTCCTCGCTCTGAACAGAAGGACACACCGACATTAGTCCAGAAGGAGAAAGCTGCAGAGTATGCAGATGTCCAAAAAGAGGCTACTCAAATAGTTCAACCCAGAAAAGAAATTCTCAAAGGTGAGGCTCCAGTGCCAACTGCAGTCCAAAGGATGGACAAAGCACAGCAAGATTCTAAGGAAAAGGCACAAGGACATGCTCAGGATGTGGCCAGCCAGCCAAAGCTTGTGGAAAAACCCCCACAAGGACAGATTTCACAACCTACAAAGCCAGAAGTAAAGTCAGGTTTCGCAAAACAAGAAGCTGGCAAACTACCACAACAGCCATCAAAGCCATTGACCCAATCTCCCAAGCCTGCCCCACCACCAGCTCAACCAGCGAAACAGGAGTCTGGTGGTTTCTTTGGCTTTGGTGCCCCTAAACCTACTGTTCCAAAGCCTGCTGAGTCAGTGACTGGGAAGATGTTTGGTTTTGGTTCATCAATTTTAAGTTCTGCATCTACATTGATAACCTCGGCAGTTCAGGATGAACCTAAAGTTACACCACCTACTCCACGGAAGATGTCCACTACAACAAGTGTCAGCCCTAAACCTACACCTCCGGTTTCTCCTAAGATGCCCCCAGTAAAGGATAGTAAACCACCGGCAACACAGACACCTGATCCACTTCAACAGGCCAAGGCTACACCATTAGCACAGGACAAAGTGCTTCAGGTTGCTCCTAAAGAAAGTCTGTCTACCTGTCTGCTCTGTAAGGTCAAACTCAATGTGGGAACGAAGGAGCCACCCAATTACAACACCTGTACTGAATGCAAGAACATTGTCTGCAATCTTTGTGGATTTAACCCCATGCCTCATACAGCAGTGGTAAGTACAAAAATACTCTTGAATACACATATTAATGTTTCAGTTACAATTTACAGAAAAAAGGGAGTTTTTTTCATCAGCTGATATGCCTTGTGTTCAACTGGCAGGACTGATCCTTATCATGATCATGTCTTTTTGCATTAATGTGACAAAAGCACCTTATTTTAATATTCAGTGTTTCCATTGGGGAGCCAAACATGAGTAAGAGCACCACAGAGTGATAGTGAAGTGGCCATGTTGCTCCATTTGCACACTTTTCAACATAATTTATTTCAGTGGCTTCTTATTTTATATAAAACAAATTGTTCCAGTACAAAAGTTTTGGTCAGGCACATTGTTGGCTTTCATGTAAACGTTGCATAAAATCTAATATAAGAACACTCACGTTTTGGCAATGCACCTGAGACATGTTAATGAGCATGTTAATGACTTTACAAGTGTTTGGTAGTCCTAATGCTGCTATTTATCAGTACAGTAAGTTTGTATCCTTACTACACTTTCTGTTTATGTGGTGTTTCTTGTGCTATTAAATATTGGTTTGGAGTGTTCAGGCTGCACCAACATATTTTAGCACATTTTTACTCTGAGGAATATTCCTTTCTGTTGCAAAGGGTGGAAAAACATAGACTGACTGTCATAAAGCTTTTTATTCCTTCTGAAAATAGAGCACACCCGAGGCAGCATTTTGCTCTGTTGTTTGATTTTCTTGACAAAGAAAATAAAATACAAGTGGAGTAGAATATTAGATGAAGGTGCCACAGCAGCTAGAATCTGATGAGAACTTCAATTTATATGTATTTTCAGACTTTGATTTTGAAGAGCTGTCTGTGTCCATTCAGTTTATTATGTCTTAGTGTTTGGAATAATTACAATGTAAAACAAATCATACCAAAACTACACTCTCTCTAACTGCTGTGGTTCTCTCTCCACGGAAGATGCCAGGGTTATTACATAACTGCTCATGAGGAGAGTGCTTCAGCTGGCCAGGAGCACTGAAAATGTATTAAAGTGATTGACGGTTGCGCAACCGCATTAGCGAGATGGGATCTACTGCCATAGGAGACCCGGGTCAAGGGAATCTCCATCCCCCATAAGAGATTTGAGATGGCAAAGCCCTGTGATATGCCAATAAGTAGAGTTGAAACAGATTAAGTCCAGCAAAACAGTGCAGTACATTAGAAGAGCAGACATTTCTTATCAGGCCATCTGCTCTCACACGCAGCAGTGGCTCCATGTAATTCAACAATTTCCTCTTCGTTTTGGTGACATGAATATACACGTGTACCTGCTTTGTGACTTACCCACGCACATACAACGTGTAGCTGAATGAAATGTGCAGTGCTGTCTACTCTTTCTTTGTGAAATTCTAGACTTTAAGTGAACAAATACCACAACGCTTTTTTAAATCTCCTGAGATGTGGATTTAAGAGTTGATGCTGTAATTTGTTCTGGCACACTCTGGCACACTCAGACCTGAATCTTTTTTTCTTTCATTTTCCCAGTGACAGATAACCTAGAATGACATGTGCCATTTATGCAATTGACACTTGTCACTTTTTTCGTTGACACAACAAAATGGTAATAACCTGGAGCTTGAATTTGGATTGTGTTCTGGGGGCTGGGGGGATGTGAGTCAGAGTTTGCTGCTTTGGGTGTACAATGCACATGTTTTTTCTAAATATGTGATGAAAACAGAAAAAGCTTCAGTATGACTGGATAGCACGATAGGATGCCATATTTGCTGCTGTCCTATGACCTGCTTTGTCCAAAATGGGTGTGTTCACCAGTTTACTATCTGGGTTATTTTAGCACCCTTTTAAAATATCAAAAAGTAATGTTTGAAAGAAGAGGAGGTAAAGTGAGTGCCATCAGCAAGTCTATTCATTTTTTTCCGTTTGCCTGTTCTGCTTCAGCTGATGCCATCAAAAGCCTGGGAGTGACTGTTGTCTGACAAGTAGGGCACACGTGTGTTGTGCTTTGCTAGCTAAAGCTTAGAGTGTGACAGCTGTGACAGTATGAATGATGATTCCTCTATTTTCTGTGTTACCACTGGTTTAAAATAGAATATTTGTTCAGCTTTACCAGTACAAAAGCCCCACATTATTACTGTCCATTTAAATTGGTTTACTATGAGACCCAGTAGTTGCCTCAAGGTAAGACAGTACTGTCAAGGTACAGAGGAGTACCTTGACATTGCTATGTTAAGTTGCTACATTTCAGCTAATAGGAAGAAAAAAATTAATCGTTCTAGAAAGAGCTGTGTGATATATAGCTATTTTTGCATGATTTCACAATTTTATGGTGTTAAAAAGTAATCAGTCAGCAGGCTAATTAATGTTTTTTAAATTATTATTTTTTGCGGGGTAGTTCAATATTATGGTAAATGGTCTGATTCTCATATAGCACTTTTCTACTCTCCCAAAGTACTCAACGCACTATATACAACATGCCTCATTCACCCATTCACACAAGCACTTCTAAACTAAACTCAAGTGCAAACTAATCTACACACACACTACATTCACACTCCGATGAACGCATCAGAGGGCAACTTGGTTCTTGCCCAAGAATATTTGACATGCAGACTGGGGAAGCCAAGGATCAAACCACCAACCTTCCAATCAGTAGCTAATCTGCTCTACCTGAGCTACAGTCACCGCTATGTGAGCATAATATCATGTATGAAAATCTCACATGCATAAGCTTAATGATGCGGTCCAGCATTAAAGAGGTGACAACAACAAGTCTGTAAACGCTGAAGCTGTTGAATGTTCTTTAAGAATTTCCCAGTTTAAATTCATGAAAGTTGAAGCAATGGAAATTAGTCACAAGATCCAACATTTATCAAAGAAGACCACCTTTGGAGTGCATGTGCCACCCTTGGCAACCATCAAAAAATGGTCTTAACTTAAATTTGAACTTAAATGGAAATTTAAACTTCTGGAGGCGTGATGGCTGTTTCTGGTTTATGTCAGGTGTCGAGAGTAATCGCTGGTGGGCGTATTGAATTAGTCACTGAATGTCACATTGCAAAGTAAATGCATCTCAGTTGCACCTTCACATTTCTTTTGCATTTCACTGTCAATCAGAAGACCAACTATTAGAAAAAAAACATCCACCAACTCTCGGTGAGCAGCCATGATATGTTAGAGCAGGTAAACTGATGATGTTGTTTACTATTGTGTTAGCTGGTATGTTATTCACTAACACACAGTGAAACAGAGAGCAGATGTAAGCATTTTTTTTTTTGCTCTGACTTGCAAATTATAGGGAAGGACTTTCACTAAATTTGTAAAAGTAGCTATGAAAACACCGAACAGGAAAGGCTTGGTTTACAAAACATAGAGGGAGTTTAACTCCTTGGTGCTATGTTACAAAGCAAATACTCAAAATTGTACTTACATAACCTGTTATTACTTCATTTTACAGAGTTAGTTAATAATTAAAAATTGTATTAATGCTTAAAGTATCTAAATATAAATATAGAAATGAATAATAAGTAACATGAATGAAATGCTTGTAAATTCCACATCATCTCAAGATGCGTTCTCTCTCCTGTACTGACAGTGATTAGGGGTTATATGTTAATACATGATCATTTCTAAGAGCTTCTTTAGTTCAAATGCTTTAATTCTTTTCTATAAACAAGAATCGTAGAAAATATATTTGGAATTTGGAAACACTGATGTTTCTGTATCAGTAATTCTGTGCCTGCATTTATTCATTGCTTTAAAAAATATTATTCTATTCATCTATTTGTGTTTGTAGCTTATAGCTTTAATTTGTAACATTTCCTTCTAATGCTGGAACACCCTCTTACCACTGGTCCCACAACAGTCTTTATCCCCACTGCACTCTGCCATCAAATGAAACTTTGCTGATGCACCAGTTGTCACAATGGAAAAAGCATGGGCATATTTCATTGTCTTTAGAGTGAGTCACTGTGGTTATTACAGATTAGTAGGTCAACATTCTGTATTATCAGAGTGCGTGATTTATGAGAAACCCTGCTCTGTGGGGGCTGCTGGAAGCCAAGTATATTAGCAAGCTACAGCCTTTGCTAAAGGTGCTTGCCAGAAAATCAATAAGAGCCTTACTAGATCCGACACATCAGCAGGAAAGCACAGAAGAAAGGCTGAGAAATAGTGAGTCCTTGAATCTAGCTATGTTAAGATACATTTCAGCACCACCACGATAAGTTATGATAGGTGTCTAAGAAGTGACAAATAATATTCATTATTAAAACAATATAAAAAAATTGTTTCATTCGTCTAAAAATGCAAGACTAAAACATTTTTGGTCTTTGGAGCACTTTGATTAATGTGTCTTTGCTGAACCAGTCACTTTTCATCCCAAACACTACGACGACCTAAGAGTACTGAGGATCCATTGAGAGTTATCAGAAGAGATCTGGCAAATGTTTTTATTTAACATACATAAATAACAGTAAAAGTATTTTAACATCTCACATTTTGAATGACATATATAATTTATTTGTCTTTTTGTTTAAGTGATTTGAACAGGGAAATGATTTCATAAGCTCAGCAGATCTAGCTTAATGCAGCATACCTGTGTGTCAAGAGCCTATTTTCCTTACTGCTGTCATTGTCAAGGTCTGATAATCCAGCTCAGAGGCTAATCGTGTGGAGCAGTCTCTCCCACAGCTCTCTGCTATAAGCTCCTGCTCTTTGCTCATAAAATAGATTTAATTAAACAAAAGAACGATGGCAACTTTCCAAGCCCTGTGGCTCTGATGCATGACTCTGAAGCAGTGACTGGCGCTAGTGGGGGATGTGAAGGGTCTTTTTTGTTGACGGAAGTTCTTTTTTTTCTGCCTTGCTGTCAGATTTTGCATTAGGAGGTTAAATGACTTATCAGGTTCTAGACTGGTGCAGTGAGGGGTGTACTTGTTTATCACAGCTGCCTTGTCCACCATTTAATACGCAATGCAAAAGTGAGTTGCTTTGTTTACGTTCTTCCTGCAATTTGTCAGTACATGCATTCATCACTTCGGTTGAAAAAGATCAATTAATACGATTCAGACCAGTGTAATACTATTACCTGAAGATGGCGTGAACCATATTAGATTGTCGGCAAGTAGCTTTGTCACAACCTCTGTGTTGTGAATATGTTTTAATTTCAGTTTGCAGTTATCTTTACTAAAGACAATCCATAGAGGGTAACTAATAAATTGATGCTGACTAATAGAATATCAGAAATATTACAACTGTAAACATCTCCTGTAATCAATGATTGTAAAATGTATCTGATTTTATATCCATCTTCGAACTAAAGTTAAGATTGCTTATGACTACTTGCGATTTCATCTCCTTGAAAATGACAAATGGCACAGGTGTTTATACACAGGAAAAATTGTATTCATTTTAGTATACATTAGTTATAAAGATAATCAGCTGCCTCCCATCAGACCATATTGTAATGGGTCTACAAGATGATCAAACAAACAGGAAGAGCAGAAGTTTATGATTATTAATTTATCCTCTGAATGGCCTTGGTAGTGACATGAAATTGCTGATTAGCATACACAGGCAAGAAGAGCATCTTACACCTTACCTGTGATTACATCTTGTAAGCAAGACAGAGAAGAATATGGAGCATGGAAGGACATGTTGGGATTATATTAGAATACTTGAACTAACCCTAACCTTTAGACTTAAAAGGTTTTTCAGCACATATTCTGTATTCTTGATGAATTGTTCTCAGCAAATATGGGTTTTAGATGAACCTCCTGGTAATTAGTGTTTGATCAACTTCAAAGGTAAACATCACTGATGCTGAACTCGCATCAGATCACACGAAACTGAGACTCAAATCATTTTGTGTTTAACACAATTATCAGCATCATACACTCTGCTGATGAGGTATTATTTGTTACTGTTGGTAACAAATAGGATTATCATCCTCCTGACTGAATCACGACTCACTGAACAAAAACATCTCACTGTCAGGCAAACTGAATGCATCAGTATCAGATTTTCCTCTAAGTCTAGCATTTTTTCCCCATTTTTTATGGCGTTATTTATCAAAGATTATGTTAATGTGTTCTCACTGGCTGTAATTTTGTTTTCAATTAATATTTCTCAGTTAGAAACAAAACACGCTCATGCAGTTTATCATATTCATCTTGCAGTGTTACTGCTGCCTACACTTTCTGAATATAAACACTTCCTTGCATGCTCTATTTGCAGTAGATGTACGCTATCAGTCTTCAGTGGTAGTTCTGGAAAGTTACAAGCAATAATTATACAATTTAGTGGGACAAAATATACAAACAAGAGGGGTATTTTAAAAGCTCAGTTTCACAAGTAAAATGAAAGAGAAAAGAACAAAGTAACTGTGTTACTAGTTTATGAATTACATGGGCATTGTTATGCATATATGACCACTGTATTAGCATAATTATGATATTCTAAATGTATATACACTAAACAGTATAAGTAGTATGGGTCTAATACATTAAACCATGGATGAAGTAATTAAAACTTTGTGGTGTTTCACAGGATATGTGTGTGTTATAAACTCCCCCTCTGTCCTATATGAGAGCAGCTCTCCCTGACTCTGCAGAGGCAGGCGCATTGCTGTGATTTGGTCTGCTAGGTTGCTAGTACAGACACAGTGCTTAATGTATTGGCAGCTTATGGCTTTTGTCCTCTTTAGCTGTTCATTAATGGAGCTTAGATGTGATAGGAAATGTCTTCAGAGGAGTACATTTTGAAGTAATAGCATTCCTTATAAAATGAGATTAGCTTTTTTGCAAGGTAAGCATTCTATTGCTGTTTCATGTGTAATGTACGGTCTACTGTAACAGTACTGAGCATGTTTATATTATTTTATTAAGAAGTTTAAAAATCTAAGTCTGTTTTTCAGCATTGATAGCTGATTACTGAATTTAGATCACTTAGAGTGCTATGGTATTACTCAGCATCCAAAACTGTATTGTATTGACTATAATATTTGTCTATGTGAAAACCATCAGGAATTATCATGTCTTAGTCTAAAACACATAATTTGGAACTTTTATTACTTGCAAACGTACTTAACAGGAAAAAGTCTAGACATCACACGACTGAGTTCTTCAAGTATTTTTTCTTTTTGTTGTTTTGTGCTTGTTGTTTTTCTTCAGTGTTTTTCTTTGTTTTTGCTTTTCCTTTCAGTAAAGACATAAAGCAGCCTCATTCAAGTAATTTGGCACTATTTTCAGCAAATTGTCTTTCTGAAAGCAGTTTAAAAAGAAATAAAGTCTGAGGCGAGGCTTTTGTAAAATGAGATTGATACTGATTCAACTTACATAAGCCCTTCTTTTTCTTTAATAGTTCCACTTTGTATGAAAAATAACCTTTCTGTCTAATTCAGCCTGGCCAGGTTACTTTTGACCGTGGACTCTTTTTTTTGAATGTGTATGGATGAAATGACATATAAAACACAAGATTCTGTATCATCATAACAGAAAGCAGAAAAAATGCATGCACAAGAAAACTGAGTTCTGCACACAGTGGGGTAATTTACTGTGATCTTAATGCAGGATTTTAATGAGCACCTGACATGTAACAAAGTTTAGTGTTGTCAGTGCTCAGATTTAGTCTGTTGTTATTTGAGCCGATATAATTCCCTTTCTTAAACAGTGAAGGTAATGGGCTAATAATTAGTTAGGCACAGTTATATATATTACAGAATAGATATCCTTTTTTTGTGTAATGTCTCAATGGGCTAGCCAAACAATTACTCAACAATTTCTTTGTTCTGCTAGCTTGGTTTTAGAGCGCTGTTTTTCTGTGGCATTGGTACACACATGGAGACATCCCACCTAAATACCAAGTACTAATTTAGTCATAAATTCCAGACAGTTTCATTTTAATTATTACTAATAATTTAAGGTATAATACTTTATTTAAGTAGGCTCTAAGTCAAGATTTTAAATCATTATGCAGGGCCATCCATATACATATCATCAGGTACTAGTCCAGAAGCTAATGAAAAAGCAGTGGTGTGAAGCATGACAAAGAAGCTAATTCATTCATGACTTTACAACTCTGGCATAACGCTTCAGTTATCTTTTTGAACAAATAAATTCTTTGGATAAGGACCATAATTAGCCTGATTACAATAGCTCTCATTTGGTATTGTGACTTTTTATCTTAATGTGTTTCCTAATTATGTTGTTTTTGTTTGATTACAGAAGGAATGGCTGTGTTTAAACTGCCAAACTCAGAGGGCTTTGTCAGGACAGCTGGGAGACTCAGGAAAAATGCCTCAACCTTCACCTCCACCTGCCAAGTCAGAGACCCAGGCCACACCAGTAACCACAAAGGCAGAGCCCAAAACCACCTCAACGAAGTCAGAGACCAGGCCTGGACCCACAAAATCACAACCCACCCCCGTGCCTGTTGAGACAGCACCAACAGTTTCAACCATAAAAGCAAATGTAGACTCAACATCTCTCAAAATGGAAACAATGCTTACAGCAGCGTCTACACATATTGAGCTTGAGACGACACCTTTACCCACCAAAGAAGAGGTTTTAAAGCAACCTTTGACAGAGGTAACACCAACGATTGACGTTCTAGATACAGATGTTACCAAGAAAGAAGAGGTACCAAAAACAGATTTCAGCACGACAAAATTACGCAAAACTGAAGAGTCTAAAACGGATCTTCATAAAGTTGAATTTGAAGCAGGAGTAGCTGAACCTTCTTCAGTTCCAGTTCCTGACGCTTCAGTTGTCTCTGCGTCCCCTGTCACTCCAGAGGTTGCAGTAGCTCAAGTTATTCCAGAGGCTCAGACAAAACAAGACCTGTCTGTTGCAGAGAGGATTATTAAGGTGGTAGACACTGATGATCGCACCATCCTGACAGACTCATCAAAATCTTTGCAGCAAATTATGGTGCAACCAGAGTCAAAAGAACAGCAGCAGGTGGTTATGGAAGGAGATGCAGTCACAGTAACTGACAGCAAAGAATTTACTGATGACTCTGCTGACAAAATTACCAACATCCTCTCAACCATTGAGTCGCAACCAGTCTCTCCAAAAAGAAAAGTAAGAGTTTATCC
This sequence comes from Maylandia zebra, assembly GCF_041146795.1. Taxonomy (NCBI): domain Eukaryota; kingdom Metazoa; phylum Chordata; class Actinopteri; order Cichliformes; family Cichlidae; genus Maylandia; species Maylandia zebra. The sequence goes on along the minus strand of NC_135173.1, from coordinate 11,032,786 downwards.
TGTTTGTTGAAAAAAAATCTAGATTATCTAAAAGAGATAAAAAATTAAACAACAAGAGCTTTTCTCTCTGTTCTTTAGTCTTGGCTATACTTTACCTGTATAAGATTAGATGTATTTTTATATTCAAAGCACATCAGATTCCAAACTCTTGTTTTGCTAATCTTGAAAACTTTGACTTTTATCTTTCAAATTATAAGAACGTTAAAGTTGTTCACATCAGTGATGGCATTTTCATGAGTATATGGAGTAATATGGAAATTTGTACATTACAGCTCCATTTGGTTACACTGATTAACTCAAAAGGGGACAGAATCTTGTTAAGCTTGTTGGTGTGTCTTCTGCAGTAAGTTAGCTCATGACAGATCTTGGGTTCCACAGCATTAAGAGTCAACTTCATTTATTAAAGAAATGTAATCACAGGCACACTGATATGTCTTCCTTTTCACAATTTTAGGATGAAGATGAAGACAAAGAGCTCAGTAAGAAACGAAAAGACTCTCTTTCCACTGCGGAGGTGCCTACAGATGTCCCTGTAACAGCTACTAAGCCCAAATCCAAACCAGAGGGTCATGATGAAGAGCAACCTCAGATTTTACCCATATTACATGAATTGAATGATGAAATAGTGAGTGGTGCAAGCAAAGATGGTGCGGATTCTTCTATACCAGCAAAGGAGCAGATAAATGCTAAAAGAAGGCGTCTGAGTTTCCAAGCAATGGATGAAAGCAGTGAAAGTGAACTCACACCCTCACCATCACCTAAAGTCCAGAGAAGGAAACTAAAGGTGAGCAATATTTCATCCAGCAGTGAGGACATCAAAACTGAGAGTGCTGACTCCTCTGTGGAAGACGAAGAGTTCATCCGCAAGCAGATAATGGGTATGGGTGATGAAGAAGAAATGTCTGTATCAGAAGATGAGAAAGAAAAGAATTTGGAGAATGTACAAGCTATAAAGGATACTGACCTTGATAATACATTGGTGACAGTCAAACCACTTTCTAGAAAAGGTAGCACAGATAATGAAGACAGCCCAGCCAGGAACAAAGCAGTCCCAAAAACTGACAGCATGACTGCTCAAAGCGTGCCTGAAACATTACCCAGAACTACTTTCAAGAAAGCAATTCCAGTCATGAGACAAAGACAAAGCACAGATGAAGAAATAGAAAGCATCACAGAATCTGTGTCAAAGGGTTCATCTAGTGTTCAAGCATCCAGTTTTACTCCAGAATCTTCACCTACATCAGCCTCCTCCCTGGAAGAGGATAGTGATAGCAGCCCTAGTCGCAGGAAACCCAGTGGGGACAAACAGTATCGCAAAGGTAAGCACAGGCAACCAACTCAGCCTCTTCCTACCATCGAAGACTCCTCTGAGGAAGAGAAGATGGGACCCCATGGACAACTACTGTCCCCACACAAAGATTCTTCCTCCACAGAGGATCTGAAAGAAGTCACAGTTATAAAGGAAACTCATAGAACATCTGGCTCGGAGTATTCTGCCAGTATAGAATCAGAATCAGAAGCCACTCAAGCTGTACAGAGAGGACGTAAACCTTCACCAACAGTCATACCATACACCCTTTCTGATCCATTTATAGAAAAGGACAGTGTGACAAAATCATTAAAGAGTGCAGAAGAAGCATACGAGGAAATTATTCAGAAGACTAAAGCTATTCCAGGAGACAGTCCACCTGATATTGAGCCACTCTATGGGGGGATGGCAATAGAGGACTATCTTTATGAATCCTTAGTTGAGGAACCTGAAATTAAAATGAGTGAATCTCTGGAAGAACCCAAAAATGATACTGGCTCTGATTCTCTCAAAAAACTCAGGTCTCCTGAGGAGGTTTATGAGGAGATGATGCAAAAGAAGAGAGAGTTAATGATGATAGAGCATGAATTTCAGCAGGCACAAAATGCCATGGAATCTTCTGCCTCAAGCGCTTCACAGGTCACTTGCCCTCCCTCATTTGCTGAAACTTGTGTAGTGACTATAGAAGAGACATACCCAACTGAAAAACTTGAAATGCCTCTTACAGAAACTGAAACTTTAAGTGACATGTCAGCAAAGAAAAAGAAGCGACCAGCCCCTCCACGCCCTTCTGAGCCCCCAAAGCGTCCTGACATAACTGTTGTCCCTAGTACTCCTAGTGGGGCTATAAGTTTTGTTAGGCCTATGATTCAACAAGATCCTGCATTAAGGAAAGCATTGTTCCCTATACCAGACCTCAAGATTACTCAGTGTTCATCTGGGGAAGAAGAGGATGACAGTCTTGCAGATGACTATGGCATTGGTATTTCCTCTGACATTACCCCCAGTGATGACTCTGAGACCAAAGAAGAACCATGCATAAGCCCATCTTTGTCTGAAACTGTTGAGATGGATCCTATATGTGTAGTCTGTGAAATTCCAGAGCCAAAACCTATTCCAACTCCAATATCAGCTCCAGAACTAACTACAACACCTTCTCCTGTATCACCAGTGTCACCTCCAACCTCACCAGCTAGTGCAGATTCCAGTTTGGCCTCTAATGCTACATCTTCATCTCCATTCCAGGCTCAAACACCTCTTTCATCAGATTCAACTCCACTGTCTACACCAACACCTTCTGCTTCATTTAAAACACAATCACCTCCAGAGATCTCCTCACCACTGCCTGCCACAGATGCAGGAGTACAATCTAATGAAAACTCAGTCTCTTCTTCTCCAGTTACAGTTATAGTTACAATACCAGATGTTGTGTCTGATCCATCCAAAGTGCAAACAGCTACAGCCATTCAAGTTCAGACTTCTACAGTAGAAGCCATAACTGCATCACCTGTTGTGGTACAAATGCCAGACTTGGTTTCATCTCCATCTCAGGTTCCTGACAACATTCCAGCTATTTCACAGGTCTCAGCACCAAGTCCAGCACCTTCTGTTGTCTCCATTCATTCTACAACCCTAGTAGCAGCCCGACCTGTTGCAGTCTCGGCTCCAACATCTGCCAGTCTTTCCACTTCTGTCACTCTAGTTTCATGTCCTGAACCAGTCATAGTGCAGATGCCTGACCTGGTTTCAACCACAGCTCCCATACCAACACATCCCCCATTACCAGTCTCAGCACTTGTTACTACCCCAGCTCAAGCTGAAACTAAAGTGGTACACTCAGTCCCTGTACAATCAGCCATCCCATCAGTCAGTCCAGTGGTAGTCCCACCTCTGGCTCAAACCGCCCAGATGCCTTCAGCAGCAACAGCTTCAACTACTATAGTCAAAAAGAAGGTCCCGCCTCCTCCTCCCCCTCGATCTACTTCGGTATCATTACCTGAAACTAATAAAGATGTTCCTTTTGTAAAACCTGTTGAGCATGCCACTCGGACTACATCACCTATGGGAACCACAGCTGTTGGACAGCCAATGCAATCTGTTGTTGTGGATATCCAACCAAGAATGGAAGCCATGAAATCAGATGGTGGAGTTGTACCTCAGTTAGTAACACCAAATAGACAGGGGCATGTAGTTATCATTGTCCCCAGTGTAGAGAACAAAGCTTTGATTGAACAAGCCAGAAACCAAGGTATACCTAGCAAAGGGCCAATATCTTTCATTGCTTCTGCTCCATATGGTAGCCAAGTAGCCCCACATTCTGCTTCAGATGTGTGCAGTACAGATATATCTTCACTTCCTACTAAGGTGGCAACAGTGCAGGAAGTTGTAGCTCCACCCATTTCACCTAAAGTTATAGACACAGTAGAAGTACCCATTACAGTTTCTAGTCCAACACCTCCATCCACTTTACCCAAACCAACTGTTCCAAAGCAATCAGTTCCCACTCCAGTGACAACTGCTAAAGCAAATTTCACACCAGTTCTTTCTGCAGCTTCTATTCCTAGTCAGACTACCAAGCCTCCTCCACCCATACCACCTAAACCTGTATCAATTCCAGCTGGACTGGTTTTCAGTCATAAACCAGGAGAGAGTGTCAAGCCACCTCCTGTAGCTCCCAAAGCGGCAACCCTCCCCAGGACAAAAGAACCTCCAAAGGCTCTATCACTTAGTCTGACAAGACCTGTGGAGTCTAAGTTGGGTGCAACATCTCCTAAATCACCTGTATCTCCTAGACATGCGAAATGTTTACAAACCTATGTAGTGATAACGCTTCCATCAGAACCTGGTTCACCAACAGAGTCCATAACTGTCCAAGCACCTGTAAGAAGAGGGTCCATCCCTTCCACAAAAGTGTCAGGAATACGGACAACACCATCAGAGCAGAAAGCACCCATTGAAGTATTCTCAGCACAGGCTACAGTAAGGAGAGCCTCGGTCCCTACTGTAAGGCATCCACCTCCAATATCTGTAGCTTCAGCTGTCCCTGAACAAATGACAACTTCTGAGGTAGTAGTTTCTGAAGTCCAAGCTAAAACAGACACTATGCCATCTGTAATGCTGTCATCGCTTCCTGTAGTTGATATCGTAACATTGCCATTAGCCCAGGAAACTTCTGTCCAAGCACATACTGTGCCTTTTCCAATTAAGAAACCATTTGTGCACCAGGAGCAATCAATGACTCCACCACTGTCACAACCTAAAACACTGTCTGAGGTCATCACAGTGTCCCCAGAGCCAAAAATTCTCATTCATCCAGTCCAAGCCACAATTACAGAGATCATAACAGTTCCATCAGAAAGTTTAAGTGAAGCACTGGTTCCTCAGGCTCCCAAACCAACCATACCTCTCCAGCCAGAGCCTCTGATTGAAGTTTTTTCTACTTCATTGCAGCCTGGAGTATCTTTTGACAAACCTGTAGCCCAAGATAGACCATCTGCAACTGTTTTTGATGCACAAGCTGCAGCCCAAATTGAAATGCCACATACAGACGAGGATGTACCTACTGATGTCGTTGTTGCAGAAGCAATTTCATTAAGATCACTGATACCAGGTGTTCAGCAAATCCCTGTTGAGCATCCACTTACAGTATCTGAAGCAATGACTCATTCGAAAGATCAAGAATTGGCCACAGGTCTTAACTATAGCTGGACCATTTCTGAACCCTCACCTGTTCTACAAACTATTCAACCTTCAGAAGTTCTGCCTGCAGTGACAGAACATCTGCCTACTCAGCAACCACTTCTTGTAGCTGAAGGGGTTTTCCTCCCTACCAAGTCTGATGTACTCACAGAAGTTATTACAACTGATGCAGCTGTTAGAATACCAGAGATAGCAATGGTACATCCATTACCGCATCATCAACCTGTGGTAAGTGAAATTACCCCTGTTGAGTTAATGCCATTAACTATAGACGATAAGAAGATATCTCCTACAGCTGCTGAGGAAACACCATCACCTCTTATCATGGAAGTTGAACACATAGTTACACATCCAAATATACCTCCTCATATATATATTCCAAAGGTCTGTGAAGGAATAACATCCTCAGTTATGACACATTCAGTGCCACCACTGGCATTGCAACCTCAATTTGAGCCTCCTTCACAAATTATAACTAAGGATGCTGATCTCATAGCTTCTTCAATATCATCATCCATGATACAACCTCAGGCTGGGCCTGGAATGCCAGTTATGACAACTGAGGAAACCACCCATAAGAGGAGGACATCCATATCTTCCATAGTACAGCCAACATATGCCACAACTGAAAGATTTACTTGTCCTACAGAGTATGAAATGCCCAGACAAGTGGTTACAGCTGAAGCCTTTGCTGCCACCAGAAGAGAATCCATAACCATGCAGCAACCATACCAATTAGCACAGGTAGTAAACCTGCCAGCTGAAAAAGATGTTTCTAATGATGGTTATGCTGTTCAGCTCCCCTACAGAAGAGAATCTATTCCAGAACGCCAACCACATGCATTGACTTATTCATCAGAATATGATCACCCTGTGGAGCTAATAACCACTGAGGAATACACCGCGAGGACCTCACGGCCCACAGTGCAAGACATTCCACAGAATGTTTCTCCAGTCACCATCACTAAAATTCAGCAAGAGTCTATTGAAAGCCAGGAGATAAGAGGAGCAGAAAAGGTGGTCTCTAGTATGAGCCATATGTATTCAGCTTCAATTTCCACCTCAGGCCAGCCACCTGAAAGCCTTCCTAGCCTAGTTACTCAAGTAGTTACCACTGAGGTCCAGAGGACCACTGTTTCTGTTGTCCATGAAAGACTTCCACAGGTCCCTCCACCTAGTGTAGCAATAACTATACAACCAGACATTGCTAAAGTCCAACCTGTACCCAAACAGAATGGTAAAATATATCCTGGTGATGTTATTGATTTACGTACAATGAAGGTTGGTATAAAGATGACTGCGCAAGGCATGGACCTGACTCCGCCTGAATCAAGTCGACAGTCTTTTTCAAGTGACTCTAGTGGCCGTCAAATTACAGCAGTACAGCCGGAGATAGTAAATCTTAGTCCAGCAATTACCCCAGCAACCACACTGTCTGTTGTCACTGACAGCATCACAATTGTCACATGCACAGCTACTATTGCTTCATATAGCAACACTCCAGCAGAGAAACCGCTTGATTTGCAAGGCCCCGTTACATCATTGCCACTATCCCTCACAACATACAAACCATTTGAGCCCTTAGCACAGATCGTATACAGACCTGTTAGCACCCAACCCATGCTGAGTGCTGTAGCATCCACAGCTCAAGATATACCAATTAATCTTTCCTTTGAAGCTCTTGTGTCCTCTGGAGCAAAACAGCCATTGATGTCAGTCCCCACACTTCTCAGCAATGGAGGGCCTGTCCTTTCTCTAGAGGCCACAGAGGCCATGGATCTGACAAACTACAAACCAATGAGAGCTGTGGTAGCATTGTCTGGTACAAGTCCAGGAGTGGTGACCACTGTTGTAGAGGATGAAGGGACCCCAATGGACCTTACAGCAGGAAGGCATAGTGTTTGCTGTGATGTAATTTACAAGCTACCATTCACGGGATCATGCAGAACACAGCCTCCAGTTACAAGCCAACCTGATAACCGTTTTGGCTACAGAGATGACCACTATCAATATGATAATGCTGGACTGTATAGTATCAAAGGAACTAATGGCATAAAAGCATCAGTGTCTGAAACCAACTTGACAGAGGCAGGACTGTTTTCCATGGTTCCTAAAAGTGACTATGACTACCTCAGTGGCTCTTCAGATGGCGCTATAGACCTCACTGCAGCTAAACTTTCTGCTGGTGAGTATGAGAGTACTTCTGCATGATTTGTCTTTTTTACTTCCGTGTTTTCTTTTTTTGAGAGGGGGGAGTGGGCTTCCATTGGCTTGAATCAAGCTTTTAAAATGCCTCTGCATGACATATAGTATGTTTTTACAGTTCAGTTCTTTCTGAAGATAAACATACTTATTTTTCCTGGAAGTTTATTATTTCATGTTTGCTTGCATACTGTTTCCAAAAAAGTTAGGACACTAGCTTTACTTTGTTGTCTGGGTCAACTTTGTTAGTGAGAGACAGAGGGACGCGCTGAAAGGTTGCTCCAATGGAGAAAAACACAAACAGAGTTTACAGTTAATAGCTTACTTACAACTGGGCTACACTGCCCATGAGGCTACATTCTTTAGGGCTATGCCTGTAACACTCTGCCTATTGCCTTCACATTATATAACTTTTTAAAATATTTCGCCGCATCATTATACGGGCTGCAAGTAGGGGTGACATGGGCTGCGAGATTGAGACAGAGGAATTAGAGCCTCTTAATACGTGTTTCGTTTGGGTTTCCACCAGGGTGGAATTACCACAAATAGAGAGGGGACAACATAACGTATGAAACAGGAAAAGATCGCCGTGTAATCCCTTTAATTCAACAAAGTAACTGTATTCTGAATACCACCTTTTTAAACGGTAACTGTAACAGAATACAGTTACTCATATTTTGTATTTTAAATACGTAACGCCGGTACATGTATTCCGTTACTCACCAGCACTGCATATATGCCAATTTTAAATTTAATGCCAGCAACATGCTTTATAAAAGCTGGAAGGACATAGTTTGAGGAATATCTCATAACAAATTAGGAAAATTATTATTCAATCAGGGTAAAAAAGATAACTCTACCAACTGTGGTATATAATATCATTAGAAGATTCTGATAATTTGAGAAAAATTGACAATAAATGCCCTTTATCTTTAAGACAGAAATAGACAAAGAACATACAAAGATGTGTTCTGTAATTTCACAAATTAAAAAAATATTTTGATTCATAGATTCAGTTCCATTTTATTATACTTATATAGCGCCAAATCACAATAGTTACCTCCAAGTGCTTTATATTGTAAGGTAAAGACAATAATACAGAGAAAACAGAGAAAACCCAAACAATTATATGAATATCTATAAGCAAGCGCGTCAGTGGGAAGGAAAAACTGTCTTTTAACAGGAAGAAATCTGCAGCAGAACCAGGTTGAGGGAGAGGCAGCCACCTATCCTGATCACTGGGGGGTCAAGCGAGAAAGAGATTAATAATAACTAATGTGTATAGACACATGGTGAGTAAAAAGATGAGTAAAGAAAGACACTCAATGCATCATGGGAAGCCCCTAGCAGCCTAGACATTGCACCGTAAGGGAAGATTCAGCCCTAACTATATGCTTTATCAAAAAGAAAAGTAAGCCTAATCTTAAAAGTAGAGAGTGTTTCTGTCTCCTGAAGATGTTGTGTACTCTAGGCTAAAGCAGCCATTGACCACCTGGCTTGTTTTCAGCAGACACATGACAATCTGAATAGTTATAGGTTCCACTGATGCACATAGCATGGAAAACTTAATTTCTTCGAGGCACCATTAATGCTGAACAATGATTCTGTCAGTGAGAAGCTTGGTTATATCAGCAAGATAATGGAAAATTCTGTACATATTACAAAGAGTCCAAGCCTGCTGCCTGAAGGCAAGACCCGTCACCCTTTAGCACATAATAAAATTAACATAAAATTCCCTGAAGTGATTACCAACTAAAATTCGATTTCAAGCAAAGAAGCATTTTGGAAACATTTTGTTTGAAAAAAAAATCACCAGTATTTTATATATTTTCTACACTTCTCTAATAAAATCTTTTATATGATTAAATCTTCTGTTTTTTATTTATAGGTTGCATGATCTCCTTAACTTTTTTGGAAATTATTTAATTTGCTTTGCTGTTTAATATGCATGATTTCCTTAAATATTAACCTGTTTTTCTTTTCTTTTCCGTTTTTTCATACAGATGCATGTGTTTGCCTACGTGTGCTCCCTCAGTATTTTGGTTTTGCATCTTGCTAGCCAAAATGACTTCAGATATGCATGTGCAGTTTTTTTTAATCCAAATTGCATGACTCATTTGGGGTTTTTTTTAATAAAAGTTTTTTAGAAGAATAAAATATATATTTTATTACAACAGGTAAAGCACTAGACTACACTAGCAAAACGACTGGAGTCTACCCTTTGATGACTACTGCTCAATACTCCCAGATCCCTGCAGCTGGGTTTGGTGTAAATAGTGCTCTAAGGACATCAGATGGAATAGTTTACTCCTCTGTTGCTGCCCCAGTTCCATCCACATATGCAATTACGACTCAGCCAGGTTCTGTCTTTAGCACAACCTTAACACCCACATCAATAGTCCACAGCCAGCCATTACCACACCCATATGGCTTTATCCCCACTACAGACCCTGGACAGATAATTCCTTTTGACTCTGGGCTATCTAAAGATTTTCTACCTACAGCTTTGGCTGACATCATAACTGGTTATCCAGAGATGTACTCTGATGCCACCCTGGAAGCTATTGCTGCTTCTCTGGATGCCCTAGCTTCTTCTCCAATATTCCCTGGCTTAGATAACACCAAAATGGCCCAGTATCAGATGGAGAGGGAATTTCTAGAGCTAGAGAAGCTTAAGCAACTATGTCTTGCAGAAGAGCTGGAATGGGAAAGGCAAGAAATCCAGCGATATCGAGAACAGGAACAGCTTATGGTCCAAAGGGAGCTTGAGGAACTTCAGGCTCTGAAACAGCAGCTTCTCCTTCAGCAAGAAGAGGAGCATCATGCCCACATGGTGGCTCAACAGGAGACCTATGCACAGCAGAAAGAGCAGTTGCAGCAAATTCAGCAGCTCCAACTGCAACTCCAGCGGCAGCTAGACGAGCACTATGGTAGTACTGGTCCCACTGGAAATCTTCTAGATGCTAAATATGCAGGTGTAGGAGACAGTGGCCAGTACTGGCCAGTCAGAGATGAGTCTACGACTCCATCTGCTGGGACACACATAGAGGAAAGTCAAGATTTAGTAAAGCTTCAAGCTGATCAGGACATAGGGAAAAAAATAATTGATAGTGGGGTGCAGACAGATGATGAAGACTCAGCAGAGAAACAACACGTTGGAAGGAGAAAGAAAAATAAAAGAAACATTGATAGCTCAGCTCAGACTGACGATGAAGACCAAGATGAATGGGATGCTCCAACAAAAGCTCGGCGACGCTCTCGAAAGCATAGCAGTGATGGAAAACATGGCTCCAAGGTCTCTAGCATTGCTATCCAGACAGTGGCAGAGATATCTGTCCAGACTGATCACTCTGGAACTATCAAGCGACCTAATGTCCAGATGGACACAAAAGTAGAAATCATTAAACATATATCAGCTCCAGAGAACTCTCAGAGAGGTGGAAGTCTGAGCTGTCAGACAGACTCAGACAGAAGACATGCTCCCACTGAGGTGGGCTACAGCACACACCTCTCAGCAGACATCCCCGCTAAGTCCAAAACCTTCTATACTACAGTTTCCCCACTGTCCCCAGAAAAGTCACTTGGAGGACAGAGAATGTTGACTGCAGACCCAACCAGATTTTCTTCTGGTCCTCGGATATTGAAGGCTGGTCAAAAATCTCTATCTGACCCTAAGTCCCTTAGTCCTTCCACAGAAGACAGGATGGGTGGATACTATGCAGACAGCTATTCTGTAAGTCATATCACATATGAATGGAAAAATATGAGCCGTCATATAGTAGTCTGAATTGACAAACTGATTGTTTGATTGTTTTTATTCTAGAGCCGAGGCTCTCCCTCTAGTACAGGTAAGAAGGTAAAGAGAACACTGCCAGATCCCCCTCCTGAAGATGACTCCCTCTCAGGACGGTCAGGCTACAGCACCAACTCTGCTCGACGCCGTCTAGCTCGCAGTACAACTATGGCCCGGGCAAAGATCCTGCAGGACATTGACAAGGAGCTTGATCTAGTGGAGAGAGAATCTTCTAAACTTCGAAAGAAACAGGCTGAGTTAGATGAAGAAGAAAAAGAGATTGATGCCAAGCTACGGTGAGACACATTTAATTTTTTTAAAATCATCGCAGTTTAGGATATAAAGTTACCTATACTTGTATTACTGTATTAAATTAATAAATAACTAATACCTCAGAAAATGATTCAAGCTAACTCCACTGCATCAGTCATTGCATCTCATGCCATCAATCTTCCTAATTCGTCTGCATGATTCCCTTCTTACCTTGATAGCTTATGGGCAAAAAGGCTGCCTTGACATCTCTCAATGAGACTTCTCAACACTCACACATAGTAACAGGTATTAATGTGTGAGAAAACAGAATATTGTTTGCCACCTCCCCTGGTTTTTATTAGAACTTTTGAGTACTAAAATTGTAAAAAAATATATATATATATATTTATTTCATTTATTTATTCAAGGTACTTGGAGATGGGTATCAACCGTCGTAAGGAGGCCTTGCTGAAAGAAAGAGAGAAGAGAGAAAGAGCCTATCTTCAGGGTGTGGCAGAGGAGCGAGACTACATGTCTGACAGTGAGGTCAGCAACATCAGAGAGACCAGAGGTGATGGTCTTGAGAGACCACGGACAGCTCCCCAGTCGGAATTTGAGCAATTCATCCCCCCACAGACAGAAGCTGATTCCCAGTACAACACACTAACTAGTCCCTACTCTCACTATGGCCAGTATGTTCCCCAGACCCAAACCACTAGCCACTACACCCAACAGAACATGTATCAGCAACAATCACTTTACCACCAACAGGTGTCTCCTTACCCAACCATGTCCCTCTCCCATGCCCAGACTCAGCCAGGCAGCTACCAACATGCTCTGCTCTTGCAGCAGGGGAAGCAGCGACAAACAAACCTGTCTGATTTAGAGCCCAAAATCACCACTAACTATGAGGTGATACGCAACCAGCCACTGCTCATTGTGCCAACTTCCACAGAAAGTGGATATGGAGTGGCTCACCTAGGGGGCAAGTATGGAAGCTTGGACTTGAGGTTAGGACTTGAGGAGAGGAGCATGGCCTCTAGTCCCATGTCTAGCATTTCTGCTGATTCTTTCTATGCTGATATTGACCACCATAATGCCAGGAATTATGTGCTGATAGAAGACATAGGGGAGCTCACCAAGGCGTCAACAGGGCTGAGCAATACTGGCTTGGGTTCTGGATTCAACTTGCCTGATAAGGAGATGTCCAAGGCAGACAGACTCAGGCGCACAGCAGAGGTAAATCCCATACTGTTAACTTAGTTTCTAGTTTTTGCTACCTTTTTCTCCTCAGACAAATGCTAATAGCTCAGAATGTTAGTGTTTCTTAGTGTTGGCTCTTTCATTTAAAAAAGCGATTCAACAATTTGAAGTGCTGATTCTCCAGTTTTATTTTATTAGGCTTGCATGAATGTAGAAAACAGTGTGACTGATATAGCCCTTTTAATTGTTCAAAACACTTCAGTGTTTTGAACAATTACACAATAACACTTAACATGTGGCGTATAATTTTATCTATTTTTTCCGTTTAGGTGGCAGAATTTTTAGGCTCATCTCGGCTTCAGAGTTATGGCAAAGGAGAAGATGATACTATGGAAGAACCTTATGAGCTGAAGCTACTGAAGCAGCAGATCAAGCAAGAATTCCGACGAGGAACTGAGGGACTCGAACACTTGACTGGTCTGGGCTTACCACAATATCTCCCCAGTGACAGCAATTTTCGCCATTTCCCTAAAGGAGAGAAATATAGCATTGGCAGGCTCACCCTTGAAAAACAGGCTGCAAAACAACTCCCAGCGGCTATGCTTTACCAGAAACAGATGAAGAACAAAAAGGCCCTTATAGACCCTAAGGCCATCACAAAATTTTCCCCAATTCAGGAGAGTAGGGACCTTGAGCCTGAATATGGTAGCTACATGGGATCTGGAGCGTCCTCTGTGTCCAGTCTGGCTGCTAGAGCTAGGCTACTTCAGGATGAGATTACATTTGGGCTAAGAAAAAACTTGTCTGAGCAACAAAAATATTTAGGCTCCTCCTTAGGGGCCAACCTGTCTGGTTCTCTTAATCTTGGTCAGTCTCTTGGACTTGGCTCTACTATCAGGGCAACTGCCCATGATGATGGCACCTACCCAAGTGGTACCCGTTCTCGCCCCTCCTCCCGACCCTCTTCAGTCTATGGTTTGGATCTATCTATTAAACGGGATCTGTCCAGTTCTTCATTAAGACTTAAATCAGAGGGAGAGGTTCTAGATGCAGCGTTTGCCCCTGGGGTAGCCAGAGCAAAACCCACTAGTTTACCTATAAGCCAAAGCCGTGGACGCATCCCCATTGTTGCTCAGAACTCAGAGGAGGAAAGTCCTCTGAGTCCAGTGGGGCAACCAATGGGTATGGCTAGAGCTTCAGCTGGTCCTCTCCCTCCCATTTCTGCTGACTCCAGGGACCAATTTGGGTCAAGCCATTCCCTCCCAGAGGTACAGCAACATATGAGAGAGGAATCTCGGACTCGTGGCTATGATCGAGACATCGCATTCATCATGGATGACTTGCAAGGTGCCATGTCTGACAGTGAAGGTAAATGGAGCCTAAGACTGCTTCAACAATTTGACCATATCGACGTGCTTATCATGCATGCTAATACTGAGTGGTCATATTGACTTTCTGGATTAACTGTTTCTTTCTCAGTTATCAGTGCTCCAGATAATTATTGTTGTCTGTTACAATATTTCCCTCTGTCACGATAAATGTAAAGTCATAATTTTGCATGATTTTTCCTTTCTTTTAATTATCGTGGTCAGCGATACATAACACTCTTTGTTTATGTATGCCACGTCTATCCATGCTTTTCTGTGTCATTTCATCAGCTTGATGTTTGTTTGTTTTTTTTCAGTTTAATTTATTCAGTGTCCTTCCTTATTCTTAGACCCAAACAGTTCTAAAAATGTTAAATTAGATCCTCTCTAGAATCTATGTTATCTGTTTATGAACTACAAAGAGATATGCTAAGCAAACATACTGCTCACAATGCAGCTGCCTTATTTTTTGTATAAATTTCATTAAAAATCTGAGCAATATTGAACAGCCTACACTGGAGCCCTTTTTCAGTGGCACAGAAAACTTATAGAAAAAGAAATACATACATTTTTAAGGTTCTTCCTTTAGTTTTGCTCGAAAACAACAGCAGTAAGTTTAAAAGAGTACTGCTGAATCATGGTGATATACATGTTCTGCAGATTCTACAGGTATTTTTGTTTCATTCTAACTAAATTGCTAAGCCAGTGCCAGGCCAATTTAGACATTTCCAAATGGATGGTTTATATAGATCAAAAAAGATGTAATGCAGTAGCTTTCTATAAAGCCGATGTTGTTGTGTATACTTAAAGAAAATTGTGTCAACTGTGTTAAGCGTTGATTCTGTAATCTTTCAGTTTCTAATCTGGTCTTATTTTCATCCTTGCATGTACATCTGTTTTCCATTTTCATCTTAATAAAATTAATGTTTTCTGCTTGTTGGTTGTTGCTGTGGATGTCTCCTTGTGGTGTGAGATGTCTGTGTTCCCCGGTGATTCACAGCAGATATTGACATGCACTGTTTCCATTTCCATAAGAATGGGACTGGTAGTGTTCCATTAGTTTAGGTAAATCCAGTGCCTTTATAATTATTTATCTTTTATTTGGTAAGTATCTTGTATATGAAGTAGCATTAAAAAGCACAGGGTCTGATGTAATTGTCAGATAGTGCCAACGAACAAGAATATCTTCCGCAACTTTAGCTTTGTTTCAAGGCCAATTTTGAGGAATCAATGTAAATACATTCTTGTTGAGACAGAAGCATTTGTCTTGACCTTACATAAAAGTGTTCATCTGCCTCAATTGCAGCACAAAGTGAGTCCATGTTGGCTTTGAACAGAGATGATGCCAGAATCTTTCATGAAAGTATCAGACACGGTAGAGTATCTTACAGCATAGTTAAAGTTACTGCCTCTCATGATAATGTGGCTCAATCTTGATATGGCTTTCCCTCCTAAAGAAACATCTTATATGTTTTGTTTGGGGGGTTTTTTCATAGTGCTTCTGCTTAAATTTGTGATCTGTCTGTCAGGCTAGTAAATGCAGTAAAGCATGCATCTCCTACTATTGCTTTTAGTGCATGTGCTGAATTTTAGCCTACTTGCAGTACAAATCTTAGTCTTAGCACTCTACTTCCTGTAGCTTGATAGAAGAATGAACATATGTTGAACAAATTTCTTAAAAACATATATAACTTTGTACCACAGCTGGAGGCCCAAACTGGAATATAGAAGGTGAGACGGCATCGCAATTCTCATGTAGTTACTTAGAGACTGTATGCCTCCATGCCGCATATCATGAATGGTTCACTTCTCTGGCTGAGTTTGTAAACATACCAGATTCATTCTGGAATGACCCACCTCACAATCGTATACAATACATATCATTTAGTGACTCTTGTAGTTGACATGTCAGTTCCATGCTGGTATGAACCCCATCTTAATGACACTCGATATCTTTTATGTGTCATACACTGCAGAGACTTAATTTATGTGTCATTCAGGAATGTTTGCACTGTGGTTTTGTAAACATATCAGACCCATTTCCAGTATTCATGTCCATGCACTAAAATAAATGTGTGTTGTGCATAAGTGTTACCAAAAACATGCAGATTCACAGCACAAAGTATTTTAAGATCTTCTATAGAATTCTGAAAACCAATGCTGCCATCATATACCGATTTGTTCAAGATCTAATGCTTTCAAGATATTTACAAGATATGTAGCAGTCTATTTTCTGTTTGTGGGCTTGGCTCGCCAATACATAGAAAATTCTATCTTTGTTTGGATTCTTTTACATTTAACACCAAAACAGTATTTCAAAGTTGAGATATTACTATAGCTTTCAATATTTTGATTATTTTTGCTCTTAAAGGTATGATTTAGAATTGTGATGGTAAAATAGAGCATGAGACTGTCAGTATCTTCCAGTCGTTACTTATAAATGAAGATGGTTTGGGGGAGATTTCCAGTACACAGTGCTGTAAAATAATACATAGAAAATAAAACGTTCCAAACATTTAAAGCATATCAATTTTTATCAAACTTGAAATTATTCATACACCATTTAGTATTTTTAGTAGCCATCTGATCTCACACTTGTGGATAGGATGGAGCAGAGTTTCTGTTTCTTTGCTTTCACCTATCCAGTCAGGACAGATCAGAGATCTTCCTGCCTTTTAGAAAATCTGGGTGGATGTGTGACAATTATTCTTAAATACAAAAAAAGAGATTGCTTGATTCTATGCTGAAAGCTTCTAGTCCCTATTTTCATGCATAGATTTTAATGCGATCCTTTCCTTGTCTAGCCTACCACCTGAGAAGAGAGGACACAGATTGGTTTGATAAGCCAAGAGAAGGGCATCCTCAGAGCGGGAGTGTTTCAGACAGGAGACAGGTGCGATTCAAGCTAATAATATTCAGCTTGGTCCTTTTTTTTCCACTCCATGTTTATTTTTGGTTTTAATATGTAAACCCGGAATGTTTTCTGCTTACAAACATGCTTCTTTTAATCCTGTGAATTTTCAGATGAAACTCGTGCCTTATGCCTTCCCTCACACTCGCATCAAGCTTAAGAGAGACATGAAGGACTCCAGTGTGTCAGGTATAAAACTATTACAAAATGCAGACATACAGTTATCGTACAACCATAAAAAAATCACAAAGATTGTCTATTTCTGTTTTTGTAATTAGGATTTGTATCCCTATTTTTACCGTTTAGGTAATGGACTTGGCATCCGTGTGGTAGGTGGTAAGGAGATTCCAGGGAGTCGTGGAGAGATCGGAGCGTACATTGCCAAGGTCATCCCTGGTGGGGTGGCAGAACAAACGGGGAAAGTTGTGGAGGGTAAGAGCAGAATGAAAAAGATTCTCAAGGCTCAGGAGAATCATGATCACAGTGCTTTTTAAGTGTTGATGATTTTAGGGCCGTTTACGCCTTCAGTAAAAATTCATGCCTAAATCACTCCAGATGGAGTTGTGACAGGCGGCTGTAGCCTACTGTGTGTTGGTTTGTCATGTGTCTTTCCTCAACACATCACGCGCAAACACACCCTCCACATCAGTGGGCTGTGTTAGTCATTAGACTATATTTAGCGTCCCTGTAAACATACAGATACAGATAGACAGGCAAGCACAGATAAACACACGCACACACACACAGTGAATTACCATGCAACAATCCCTGCTCAATTTGTTCTTGTAGTTTCTGGAATTTCAAATAATTGATGCTCTAATCTTTGTTTAGAAAGAGAAGCGCCTGAGTATTGATTGCAGTTCCACCAGTAGTTTTAATGAGATAATTGGTTCTAGCTTATTATTCCATTTAATTCTGATATAGCTTACTCCCTTTTTGTCTTGCTGAACAAGAAAAAAATTTTTTTTTAAAAAGGCAAGACAGTAGGTTGGCTGGTTTACTTTCAAGCGTGTGCTGTATGCTATGCATATGTTTATGTTCTGTTGAAAGAAACTGGCAGCAGAACATGCCTTTAGGTGCAGTGTGAATTAAAGTGGGGGAGGATACAGATTATACACAGAGAACAGAGGGAATAATCTAAGAAGAAATACTGGCTCATGCATGAGGATACGCACTTATTAATGTGAGCCTTTATTGTCACAGCAGCTGGTGAGTTGCTTCGTAAGCAGAAGTCTAATCTGAAGACCAGGTTTCAGTTGTGTAAGTGAGGCCTCATATTTCTTTGGCCCTGGGTGGAAAAATTGAGTTTGCTGTGATTTGTTTTGTGTATTACATCATAAATATGCGAATATTAGTGGTTATTTCTTGTGCTGTTGCTGTGTTTTTACTTCTAATATGCTATTTTTTCTACATTATTCTTTGTGAGAAACAAAACATCTAATATAATCATCGGCAAAACTCTTCTTTCTTGCTTTTGTGCTGGGTGTTGTTCCAACAATGGAACAAAGCCAATGCATAAACCCAACTGAGAATAAAGAAGAATGAAGACAGAGTTAATTCAGTTGAAGAGCTGTTTGCTATTACTATTGTTCTGTGAGCATGAAAACTGCACTCTCTGTTCTAACACGTTTCATGTATAGAGATGAGGGGTAGTCACTCATTTTGCATGCTGGCCTTCATCGTATTACAGGAATGCAGGTGTTGGAGTGGAATGGAGTCCCTCTAACGGGAAAGACTTATGAGGAAGTGCAGTCTATTATGGGCCAGACATGTGCAGAGGCGGAGCTTTGTGTGAGACTGTGAGTAACATCTGTCACCATTTATCCCTCTATCCCACTGAAACTCCTACATGTTTAGTCACAAAATGGTGACTCTGCAGCCATGAACACCTTCTCTCGTCTTTCCTTCCCCTTCTGTTCGTCCCACACCCCTTCATCTGCCAAATATCCACTCTGTGACTGATTACTCCTACAACGCACTGGTTGTTATTCCATTATAAATTCCCTGTATGGATCCAAACAGCGACCTAAACATGCTGTCTGACCCTGAGCACCCACAAGCCCTGGAGCACCATGTCCAGCTTAAGGCTGGTATGTACGAGAATTTGTTGCTACGTCTGCATGCGTGCATGCGCCTGCGTACATGTTTGACATAAATAAAATGTGAGTCACTATATACACTCGTCTCTGTAGGTGGACAGCGTTCCCCCGGTGTGGATCCTAAGCAGTTAGCTGCAGAATTGCAGAAGGTGTCCCAGCAGCAAGCACCTGGTATGGCTGGAGTAGGAGCTGGGGGATTGGGGGTCCTGTCTGCACTAGAGCGCTCTGCCCTCCTCCACTCTGGTACTGGATCGGCTGCCTCCAGTGGGGTGCCAAGCCCTGGCCAGCCTGCATCCCCTGCAATAAGCAAGAAGCAGCGACACAAGGTAATGGATTTCATCCATTAAAATTCTTTTTAGTGGCTTACCTCACACACATTCTTATTCAAATTAGTCTTTTGTTGACATTTCTGTGAAATGTGTTTGCTTTAAATAAATGAAGTGAAGACCGCAGGCAAGTTCAGCCAGGCAACTCGAGCTGCACTGCATCAGACAAATGAAACATTCTCCTTAAATCATATACCAAACACAACCTCTCATCTGGGCATTCTATTTAAGAGTCTGGGTTTCTCGTCTCTCCCTCTGCACAGAGCAGCTGGCTGCTTCGACCATCCTAGCATCCGCATGTAGGGTCAAGGGGGATAATTACCTATCAAACCCCAAATTCGCAGTCTGATGCTGCAATAAAGAACTCATTTTGAACACGAGATGTCTGACTAAACTAACTAATGGTGTCACACTACACCGACAGACTTTCCTTTCTAACACACCGATCAGATAGTCAGTGTCCCCCACAACGTGCATACGTTCAATGAAAAATGTTAATATCTATTCTACAAGGGCACCTCTTTCACCAGTACTCTATTAATATATACTTCAACTTAATCCCAGGTTAATGGCTAAAGTCTGTTATTGTGGGCCAGACAAATTTGTTTGCCAAATCATTAAACTATCAATCTAGAACCACTCCACCTCCTGACCTCTCTGTTTTTGTTCTATTTTTTTTAGCAAACAGAGATGATGAAGATGCCTCATCCCATCACAGGAGAAATTCAGGTTAAAACACACACACATGCAAACAAACATTAAGAAAATATCACTATTTACCCCCAACAACATAAAGATGGACCCCTGTAGTTTCTCTCATAGAGCCTCCTCTACACTCTGTTTCAAACAGCTCCAGATCAACTATGACAGAAATCTAGGAAATCTTATTGTCCACGTCCTGCAAGCTAGAAACCTGGCCCAAAGGGATAATGATGGCTACTCTGACCCTTTTGTGAAGGTCTACCTTTTACCTGGGAGAGGGTGAGCTTTTAGCATTTTAGTGCTAACTAATATGTGTTCTGTGTCTGCTTTTCTGCCTTTGTGTCTGTTTTGTTTTCTCTCTCCCTGTTTTTTTTTTTCCTGACTTTGTACTGACTTTGCTGTATCCCACTGACTAACGTCTTAAGTTTGTGTGAGAAAATGGTATAGGACATGATGATATGAGGCAGTCATTTCTGCAGTAATTTGATTCGATTTGCTTTAGTCTATAAATAAATAAAGTGAGTTGTGTTAGACTTTACATAAAGCTGTAAGAGGCGGCCTTTTTCCAAATTGCTGCATTATAATGTATCAAATTAGCTGGCAACAGAGAGTCCACATGGTCAACCTCATGTTCTTACTCTTTCTACTTTTGGCTAAAGTGAGTGCTTTGGTTTTGTCCCTAGGTGAGACTCCTTCTTATCGGTGTCGACTCCACTGTCTTCCTAAGAGCTTGTGAATAGCAAGAGAGAGGATCGATGCAGCCATTATCTCCCTTGTAACAATATCTGCTCTTAGATAATGCCTCCATCAGGCCTGTTTATTAGATTATGCGCTCTCTCCCTCAACCTACACGCTGTATAGGTTAAAAATGTAAGCTCGTTGAGAGCACCTTTGTACTGCTGCTTTATTGCAAGAATATATTTGAAATGCATCTGTCTGACATTAGCAAAAGAGTTCACAGCCGCAGTGTCTCAACAAAAGGTCAGAGTAGTGAATTTCTCATTCACCTGTGAGCCAGTATTCACTGTGAGGCTTTTTGGTCTTGAGTCATATCTACTGTGTAGGCACAAAAACAGTGATTTACCCTCAAGAGAATATTGATTGCCTCAGCTCTCTATCCTTTACTGCCTTTTCTTTGAGCTCTTTGAGCTTCTCTGACTGTTATTTTGTATTTTTGCTTTTCTTGTTTGTGATATATGCCCTCCTCTTCCTCTTCTGGACTCCCTCAGCCAAGTCATGGTTGTCCAGAATGCAAGGTAGTGTGGTGCTGATCTTTGTTTTTAGTTGGTGTTATGTTTTTATTTGTGTAATTTACCCATCCAAAGTGGTTTTCCATCCTTTTATTGTGGCCTTTGTTGTTCGTCCAATTATCTGCTCTATTTCACAATGTTTAAGAGCACTTCTGCCATTACATTTTCTCTCCATGCCTCTGACTTTGAACTCTCCTCAGCTTCTATCTCTGTACTCATTTGAAAAAAAAATTTAAAAGCATCTTACTCAGAGCAGACAATTAACAAAAATATTTCAGTTTGTTTGCAATCTTTCTGGTGCCTCCAAATAAGGATATTGACCATTTTCCAAGCAGCATCTATTCAGCCCATTTACTGAGCATTGCAGTTTTGTGAATGTTGCCATGGGATCAAGCAGTGGAGAGATTTTTAATAATGTATTATTAACAACCAATCATTCTGAATGTCATGAATTATCAGTGCTGATAACAAGAGAAGGACCAAGTATGCCCAGAAGACCATGAACCCAGAATGGAATCAGACTGTCATCTACAAGAACATTCATCTGGAGCAGGTACTGTGCAGACCCTCTCTTCCTGTCCCACACTAAAACGCACATGCACACAAACATCTTCCCACAGTCACTCTTGTGTAGTTACTGTATTTGTTGTGATCCACTTTGGGCAATGTGGAAGCCTCAGCGTCTTATACGACACTTAGAATTCCGTCCTCATGCTCTCTCCCTCGGGCTGTTTTCAGTATCCTCCATGCAGCCTCTTATCAGCACTAGCAAACCTCAAGTTAACAACCGACATTCTTGCTCTTACAGTGTCAATACAGACACTTTAACTGCATGCCTTTTTAGCAAAAAGAGTAATAGAAGAGTGTTAGGTAATCATGCCCATGTGTGCTCATCTGTGACTGCTAGAGGTATATATGGTTGCTTGTGTTTATTCTTAGCCATCTGTGTTTGCTTGTGTTGTTTGTGACAGACACCACCATCGTCTTACCACAGCCTTAAAAAAAAATCTGCAGCGCATACTTATATAAGTATATCTGTATATGTTATGTCCTCCAACATGCTTCCGAGTGTTTCTATACACGTCCACGTATTTGCACACATGCATTTAACAACTCGTGATTTCCTTGCTGATTAAATTACCCCCTCATTAGCATTCATGGCTGCACTCATTTAGGCACGACTCATTCAGTGTACACGAGCTCGTTTCTTTTGTCCTTCATCCACCCACATTCGCACAGACAAACAAGCTCACACCTCACACATTTTGTTCCCTCGCACGATCGCCTCAACGCCTCACCATAATCTGTGACCCTCTCTTTACTTATTTTTTCTTTCTTTGAAGCTGAAGAAAAAAACGCTGGAGGTGACAGTGTGGGACTATGACAGGTCCTCCTCCAATGACTTCCTTGGAGAAGTAAGTGACTTGTGAAGCCGAGTCTGCCATCTGACAATGTGAAATTTAGCTCACTTTTTCTTTTTCTTTTTTACCAATTTACCTCATTAAAGTGGTTTTTGCTATTTTATTTTATTTTATGTTGGTTTATTTTTATTGTTTTATTGGTGGACCTGCGTTTCTTAACTTAACTCTCTGGTCAGACAAACACCAAATTTAAACTTGGCTTCTATAACTATATATATTAAATTCCTATTTATTTTGTACTGTCTCACTCTTTCTCTCTTTTATTTTCTCTTATTGTCACTCAGGTACTGATTGACTTGTCAAATACCACCCAGCTGGACAACACTCCTCGCTGGCTGCCTTTGAAAGAGCAGAGTGAAAGCATTGAACACAGCAGAGCCCACCATGCTGCCCAAGGTCCGTCAGGGTCTGGGTCAAGTCAGGGACATGGCCAGGGCCAGGGCCACATTTCAGGTTCTGGACAGGGGTATGGAATGGGTCAGAGTCTAGCACCAGGGCAGGGAGATGGGAGTCATGATTCACCTAAAAACTCTGTAATCAAGAGCAGAAGCCATGGAATCTTTCCTGATCCAGCTAAAGGTAAAGAATCACCTCATTCTTACAGTTAATGATTGCTAAATATCAATTAATTCCATATAAGTAGTTTTAAGCAATAAATAATATTAATATTCTTGGCAGGTATTCATAACCATACCTTGAACACTGTAAATACATACATATCAGTACTGCATGGAACAATCAGATGACTGTGAAATATTATTTGCACCTGAGAGGGGTTGGTTTATTTACAGTGTCTTGCAAAAGTATCCTGCCCCCTTGAACCGAATACTCTTGCAAGCCACTGTATTTTGCAGTTTTCTCTTTGGCACTTGTAACCATTCATTTAATATTCCTTTAGACATGCAAATGATGCCTTTGGAAAAGTCACACAGTAGCCCAGGCAGTTCCAAGTCTTCCTCCGATGGCCAACTACGTTCCCATGGCCCTTCCCGAAGCCAAAGCAAGAGCAGTGTCACTCAGGCCCACCTTGAGGATGCTGGAATAGCAATTGCTGCTGCTGAAGCTGCCGTGCAACAATCCTGCCTGCAACCAAGTAAATCCTTCCCCTACCCCTGATAAACCACCTTCGAAATGCACCTTTTCCCCTTGCATGCAAGCTTTGTAGAGATTGTTTGATAAAGCCTTGAATTGCTCTGCATTCATCTCCTTAACAGTTTACCTTGCCTTCTGCTCATCTCATCTTGCTTTTCTGCCAGCACAAAGTCACAGTGATCTATCTCATTAATATAACTGTTAAGCAAAAAGCAAGGCAGATAAAGAATCAAATAAGTACACAAATAAAAATAAACTTGCTGTGAAATCCTATTTAATACACTATGTAATTCTAAAATCTTATTTTTAGAGATGGGGCTCATTCAGTTTACTAAATTGTTATGTGTTGTTTCTGATATTTTTCACCAGTTTAATATTTTGGCTTTCTCTTTGGGCATCTTAAATAGTTAATTAAATGGGATAATAGTTTAAGAAACTACAAACATAATTAATGGATTATTTTAACTTGTAGTATTAGTATTATTAGCTAAATTAGAAATCCAGACCCCTCTGTTTCTACATGGAGTGTGCATGTGCCAATCCCAAGCATATGGTTTCTACAGAACCCCGGTGTGGAGATCTCCAACCCCAGTACAGAAACCAAGCTAGGATGGCAATCCCTTACATGTTGTATGTTCTACTGTGTTAACATGACTTAAACAACATCCATTACCTGTGTATAATCCTCAATGTGATATCCTCAAAATGAGCTCTAATGGTCTACTTCTTTACAAAGGAAAGTAAACTCATTGTTGGAGGTTTTTATACGCATGCAACTGTAGATTCCCTAGCTATTATTTCCTGGCCACAGAATATTTTGTGGAGCTGCAATATTGCTGTGTATGTGCATGTGTGTGTCACAAGAATTAACCCCTAGAAAAGCACACACAGAGGCAGACACAGGTATGGCACACAGTCTTCTCGCCCTGCACAGTCCTTCCCTATTCCTCCCACCTAAAACAAAGGGGGCACAAATGACCCAGTCAAACCTGGAAACACAGAAACACCAAGAGGTTTCAAAAGTCAACAGGAGGTTCACGCTGCACTCACCAGCCAGTGAGTGTAAAGCGGTCAGCTAACCATGAGGGAAGCAGAAATGTCAAGGGAAGGTGAGGCAACATAGGAAAAATGTACTCTATAAATATATAAATAAATCATATTAATCAACAACTAAAAAAACTACTACTAATAATAATTATTATAATTAAATAATTAAAACTAAGCCTTCCAAATAAATGAATGTGTAAATATTGATATTTCTGTTGTAATTATTTTCTGTATGTAGCACTATGAATGTCTGGAAATGCACATATTCATTTTATATATTATTTCATTATTTATATATTTATTTTGTGTCGCTTTTATTATCGAATGATTTTGTTTTCATTAGGAACAGAATGAGTAATTATTGCATTTCAGTAACAGACTGTGCTTCAAACACATTGTGGTCACACATCATCTTTCAAAAATACACCGAAAGTCACTGAATGTGTTTCAACAGTAATCTTCACATATTTTCCCAAGTTCTTTCTTACTGCAAAAGCATAACAGAAACCAGCCAGAGCCAAGAAAGAATATTTAATTGTATGAACAAACTGCCATGCCATGTCCTACAGTGAATTAATCTTGTTTTTTTTCATTAAATTTAGTGACCTTCATTTAGTTCTAATGTAGGGATTTGCTTCGTATTACAGAGATTTTACACAGCACTGTTACGTAAATGCAAGGAGATGCTGACATTTACAGTGATGCCCTGTTATGTGATGCTTAGTCAAAGTTGTCAAAGTTATGTGTGATGGAGAGTGCCTCTGTCAATGAGTGATAGCTGGGTGTGTGTTTTGTTACATACAGCACATGTCTTGGGCACCCATGCATGTGTGGTAAAAGCTGGGTCGTTTAACATTCTCTGTTTGTTTGTTTTTTATGCAAGTCATTTATTTTGAAGGAAAAAACTGAGTGATTGATTTCCTCAGTATCACACTCAGTATTGCCACCCACAGGACCAGGACACCGGCTGAGTGATGTTTCAGGGTCAGTGGTACTATCTGCCCCAAGCCTGGTTGGAGACGCTTATGGAGGTCTGGATAGTGAAGATGGAGCAGGCACAGGAGTGGACAGTGCCATTTTTCAAGTGCCACGGATGTAAGACTGTTTGTAGCTCCATGCAAGCATATTATGCATTAACGGTTGTTAATGTATATGTCATGTTATACTCTTTTAAATGTATAAAACAGTGTTCATAAATTCATTTGTTCTGTTTTTTTTGTTTTTTCTCACAGCGGTAAGACTATTCCTAATGGCACAGACAAAAACCAACTTGAGACTGCAGAAAATGAAGGCAAGCTCTAGAAATGTCACGTTTTCAAATGTTTGCTTTCTTGGTCAGAGGGCTCCCCCTGTTGAGTGTTTTGTGCAATGGTGGTTTTGTTGTATTTTTTTTTCAATTTCTTTGTAACCAAGCCACCTAATTAACTGCCCTCTAAATGGTGTTGCTAATGTCATTATTAAGTTGCGAGGTCAAATTGTCAGCTAAGTGCTTATTGTCAATGAACAATATTAACCCGAATAATAACTTACTGCACGGCTTGAGAGAAGTGGTTGCCATGCTGTCCCACAACTGCTGTTATATCTACATTTCATGTAGCTCAGGTGTCACGATGCCTCCCTTCCCTCTCTAGTTTCAATTTGTTACAAAGAGCAGAGGGTCATTTTAGGGTATAGCCTGGCAGCTGTTACAATGATGAAGGTCGGGAGGTCATTTCCATGGTGCCTGACAACTAATTTACCAAGTTTAAATCAGCTTGTCTTGTAAAATTCTTAATTATTTCAGGACATGTAGAACTGGTGAGATACACGTGAAACTTTGGCGATATATTCCCTGATGTGATTTTGATTTTGCTCTTTCTGTTTCGTGTTAGCTGGTAAAACACAAGTAATGGGGGAGATCAAGGTTGCTCTCAAGAAGGAGGTGAAAACAGAAGGGGACCAACTGGTCTTGGAGATCCTTCAGTGCAGAAACATCACTTACAAGTTCAAAAGCCCAGACCACCTGCCAGGTGTGGAACCAATCAGTACTGATGTACATGCATTTTGATTTTTTAATCTCAATAGTCCTCTTTTTATGAATTCATATTATTATTTATCCAACTTGCATCCAGATCTGTATGTGAAGTTGTATGTGGTGAATGTGGCCACCCAGAAGAGGATCATTAAGAAGAAGACGAGAATTTGTCGACATGATAGAGAGCCTTCTTTCAATGAGACCTTCAGATTCCCCCTAAACCCAACTGGACACTCCATACAGGTAGTGTACAACAGGCACCTAAATAACTTTCAGACCCCTGCTAATTGTCAAATACGATGAGTCAATAAAACTTAATAAATCATGATTGTGTTAGAGTCTGGACAATAAAGGCTATTTATGACTGATACCAATATTTGGTGATTTAAAAATCCAATATACTTGGCAATATTCTGTTGGGTTTTTTTTCTTTCAGACACACAAAACATAAATAGATTTCCCTAATATTTGTTATGCGTATTGACAAGGAGTCACAAATATCCCATAATATGAGAGTGTTGTTTAAAAATAATCTTATTTTATTATTACAACCAGTTGTGGATGACTAGTTTACACTCTTCCCAACTTTTTTTGTTGCGATGAGTGAGAGACTAGGCTGGTTAAGCACGAGGACACAGTGAGTATTTAGAAAAAAGTGGGTTTACCCCCCAAAATTGTAAAAAAAAATAAAAAATACAAAAATACAAAATGAACTAATAATACAGGGCCTTTAAAAGAAGTCAAATGAATAGAAAAAAACTTAATCCAAAAACAGCAACTTGACATATCTCCAGATTAACTACTCAGCAAACAAAACTGAGCTAACTGCAAGAACCAAAGGGGACTTAAATACTGGCTGATCAGGCCAAGTTGATACATAAGGGGAACACAAATCCTAACAAATTATCTAACACCAAACAAACAAAGCAACACTTAGTTTAATAATTACTTCAAATCAAAAATACCCAGCAGAAGGCTAAACAAGTCACTTATGCACATCTATGGGTGGCAAGAGCTGCACTTGGTATGGCCCAATCAGCACTTCAATATATAACACAGCCCAACTGCAGAGGTGTGTGGCTGCAGGTGCGGCCATAAGGCCGTGTTTGTAGTGTTCCAAACATAGGGAAGTTGCAGAGTTTCCTCTGGTACTCACAACGTGGTTAAAAGCTGTAAATAGCTCATATGGGCTCTAAAATTTCCAGGTCTATAAAATGCATTAAATTTTAGACTTATAGATATACTTGTAACAATCTGCTTGCAACTATTAATAATCATACTGAATAACATGCACTTTTTGAGCTGGCAAAGCACATATAGATAACTTACTGACAAATTCTCTTTGTCTTTCTCATGCATTCCCAGCTTTTCTTGGTGTCTAATGGAGGGAAGTTCATGAAGAAAACCTTGATAGGTGAAGCCTACATCTGGCTTGACAAGGTGGACATGAGGAAGAGAGTGGTCAGCTGGCACAAGCTGTTCGTCAGTTCCACTCAGACCAACCCCTGAACACCACACCAAAAAGATCCAGATGCAGCAGATCAGCCAACACTAAATGCAAAGTGCATAGTTCAGAGATGTGACAAAAAAAAATGAATAAGAGAATGAGAATAAGAGCAAAGAAAAAAGATTCCTTTAATTCGTTGCTTCGGTTTATAAATCATAAAATAAAGGTTTATTATGTGCTACTAACATTGCAATTATATCAGTCCAACACTGCCAGCACATTTCCACCTCTTCCCATTTCAAGTCTCTGCTGGTTTTGGATTTAACATGCAAACATAAAAAGCTGGCACTGATAGACACTCAGCAGCAATATGGCTTTGAGGGCAGTGACGTCTTTCTTACCACAGTTCTATTTCCATAATCCACATGAGACGCCGAGATATGATTCTGCACTACTGAACAAACATATCTAACAAAGGGAAAGATGAAAAACAGAATCATGGAATTCATTTTATTTCCTTCATATGAGAGACGTGGTTGTGCTACGATCGTGATGTGTGTGGATTTAAGTGGTCTTGGAATATTAACTGATGAAGAAATGCATACATTTTTTGTACAATATTCTTTCAGTTTCATTGAAAAAGGAAAAAAAAACACAATAAAGAGCTTATGTAGGCCTGAGTCAGACAGTTGACCTTTGCTGTGGGATGAGGATTAAATGTACAGCACTTCTGATTGTAGATATCCCACATGCAAATATAAGAGCATATCAGAGAATCACATTGTACAGTGTGACGTTTATATAGTATACACAGATATCAGATGCAGAATATATCTAAATATAATATACAGTATAAGAGTTGTTCTCTTGTCACTAGATTATATATACAAATATATATAATATGGGACAGATACAGACTTGTTAGATTGAGGCTGTGAGTGGCGCACTGACAATCCAGTAATCTATGGTGTAGGCAGTCACAATAACTATTATGTGAATGTGGACCTATGTGAGCTCAAGGATGTTAATAATCATGTTCAGTAGCTCCCTTGGTTCTCTGATCACACTAATGCACCACTATATCGAACAGGGCTGTGACAGAATAAAAATAAAATCCAAGGTCAATGACAACCTCTAGTGGCTGATTACTATTTTACTAGCATGATATTGTTAGGAAAGATTAGAATTAAAGTTTAAATTAACAATGAACAGCATCTGCTGTGTTGAATGTTACAACTGTGGAAGGTGAGTTTCACACATCCGTCTCAAGTGTACAACATTTTGCTTTAAGATTGTTATAGTGGCTCAGATTTTGCTAATATTTCCTTCTGTGTAGTCCATCGTCAGACATGTAATTCATACAATATGTGTCAAAATCCTCTGTAGATCTGCAACTGTCATTACTTCAGTATGACAGCCCTGCTGTCTCTGTGTTAGTAAGTCCCTCTGGTCTGAGTTTTCCCTGAAAATTATTTCAAAAGGAAGAAAAAAAAATGCTTTACCATTCAAACGTCAAGGTTCTTTTGTGTGTCTGGCTGTACTGTAAAACACTTAACTATTTTGTGTCAGTGACTCCCATTACAACACATTGAACCAGCCTCTTTCACTGCCTGCAACCAAAACACTCAGGCCCACTGGCGTACAGTGATGTATAGGATCAAATGAAAGCATGGGGCCTAGTCTCAGTACTAAGGTGTGAGTAGGTGACCCATGTATTTATCTGTATTCGTCTTACAATGTTTTGTCACCTTTACCTGTACAGAATGAAAAATTGACCCTCAGAACTACTGTTAGTGTGTTTAGGCACATCACAAAGCCAATGCAACTATTTATAATATATCACTGGAGACTACAAACATAGAGCAAGATGTCACTTATCGCCTATAATAATTACAAAGTAAAACAAACAAGCAAACAAAAAAGAGAGTATAGTGAGGAAGAAAACAAGGTTAATTTTTCAATGCTGACAATTATTTTGTTGTGCCAACCGTGATTTATGTTTAAATTCTTAACAGTTATATTTCTTTTTTACATTCCAGATCCATTGTTTCATTTGAAGTAATTCTATGCAACATATACGTTTGAATGCATTTGTGTTTTTGGAATTAAAATGTTTTAACTGTGAACATATGTTCTCAAAATAACTGTAAGAAAATAACTTTAATTTGTACATCGATGAAAGAAAATATGAAATACTCTGATTTTTTTACTGATTTTAATATATATTGACGTTAACGGCTGTTAACATCTACATGGATCTTGTGCACTTTATTATTGCGTTGTCTCATTTGTTCCATCATGACATGCGGGATTACGTGTTTTGTGTTTATGCACTGAAATGAACTGAGTCATGGTGTATGTGATGGCAGGAAATATTGTGGTGTGCATTTTGTATCTATGTGGAAAAAGAAAAAACATGCAGACACACTGGGGTTCCTAAACGTAATGCACAATGTGGGGGGGGGGATAAATATCACTCTAAACTGCATCATGCTCTCAGTGTACTTAAAAAAGTTTGTGTACACAGTACAGTAAATAAGACATATTATCTCAATGCTCAGCCTTGACTGTTCAACCCCTGTGTTTCATTAGACTTCACCCAAGCTAAATACTGTTTGTTTAGATCAGCTGTTGCCTGTAATCGTGAATTCATTCATTTGTTGTTGTTCTGAGGGGTGTGAATGTGACTCAAGTTGTTTGACATGTGTACATAAAGTGTTTATTTTCTACAAAGATTGAATGTTTATATTGTCCAAAGTCTGAGCATGTGAGTGTTGAAAAAAAAAAATCACAAAAGACATATAATTGTACAGCAGTTCATGTCTATAGCTGTAAAAGGGGAGTTGACTGTGTAATCAAAACCTGTGCTGTCAACCAATGACTATGTGTGCAACTACGTCCCGTAAACTGCTGAAACAACACAAAGGGGGAAAAAAAAATCTACTCAACTTCAATAGTTGTCTAAAACTTTATGTTTTGGATGTTGCATGTTTTGTTGATGGTTTGTCGGTATATTTTGCCTAAAGATTACGTTTAAAAAGAGAGAGAATATGTATAGATTTATCTGTATGCTGAGTGTAAAGAAATATGCTTGTAAAATTGTCTTGTTTTTCACTCAGTGTAAAAACAAAACATATACTGTTATGGTTTTGTGGTTGTACACAGGATGTGTTGAGATATGCAAATCGTGCTGTAAAAAAAATCAGCGTTTCCCCTGAGTCTAAAAGAATAAATATTAAGAAGAGTTATATTGCACATTTGGAGTTGAGCTTTGTTTTGTTAACAGCTTTCTTTATTATTACTTAAAAAATAACTTTTTAAAGTGATAATAGACCTTGCTCTGTTAATTATTTTAAGGAACAAACTCGTTTTCTGTGTTTGGAGCAGCTTAATCATTATTTGTTAATTAGACGTGCCTACGGACACGTGAATTCAACTTCCTTTTTTTTTTTTTTATTTTTTTTTTTTTTTCTAAATGACATCAGAAACAGCAGTATGCGACATTACGTGATGGCAGAGCTTCAGTTCATCCTTTGTCTTTTTTTTTTTTTTTTTTTTTTTTTAATAAATAGGACAGGGGGAATGAATGAGAGAAAGAGGGGGAGAGAAAGAAAGAAAACCTAAGGGGAGAAGAGACGGTGAGAAGGGGGGGGAAGAGAGAGAAAAAAAAAAAAGAACTCCTGGGTCACCTGTATGGAGAAAAAAAAAAAAACAAACAAAAAAAACAAACAGAGGAGACAGCAAACAACAAAGAGTAACATAATAATAGAGAAAACAAAGCACCATCACAATAAACTAGCTAGTCATAGATATCAATATTTACTAAATAATAAACGATATTGTGCAGCACACAAGATAGACAGCGCACAGTGTGCTTTGAGGCAGCAGCCAAGAAAGCTTTAGTCTGCGTCTGTGAATACCCATGTGTGCATACCTGTGTGGATCAGCATGCTTGCATTCCAAAGGTTTCTCCATGTAATGATCTGCTAGGGAGTGTGGGGGGGCCACAGCCCCGTCCTCCAGGGTGTGAAGCGGGTATGGAGGAGATCAAATTCAACTTCTGACCGTCTGCTCCATGTGGACACTGCAAACTTGGTCTTGAAAGAAAAACCTACATTAAGTATGCACAAACTGACATCCTAGTGCCAAAAACAATTTAAAAAAGGCACCGTGATTCTTTAGAAATTGTTTAGTAGAAGTGAGTTTGGAGTGGAACACATAATCGCTGTACCAATTTGCCGTGCTTGTGATTATGATGTAGACCTATTTTCAACATCCCATTGTGGTTTATTCTCATCAAACAGATACGTGTTTTGTGTCTATTTTTTCGTTTGTTAAATTTATTTATTTAAATTCTCTCTTTTCTTAGGAGTTGAAAATATTATCACCATCTACACAGCTTTAACATTAGCTAAATATTTGGTGATTGCATATTTTACATAACTTATTACTATGTCAGCAGAAGCTGGAACTGGGATGATGAATGGCTTTGGTAGAGCCTCCTATCCTTTATTTGGCTGTAATTTCAAGGCATGGTCACTGTGAGGCAGAATTGACTCACGTTAACATCTGGGGATGAGCCACTTGGTATCATAGACTGCAGCTCTAAAATTGGAATACTTTATGAATCCCTTAGGAAATGATGTGGTTGCAGCTGCTCCAAGACAGTACAGTAACTGATTAAATTAAATAAAACAGTATAATAAAGTTACAAAAAAAGATAAATATATGATGGACATTTTACTCTAAACTGTATACTGTAAAACTTTATCATTTGTTATTTCTCATTTTCACTCTACATGTGCAAAAGGGTGTGACTATTGCACTGTGTATTATGCATTAGACGGAGGAGTTGTAGCCACATCAGGCAGCACTGATTTCCTGTGTGGTTCAGTTATGGATTTGGGTATTCTCCATCTCTCACTGAACGTGCTTCTGTGATTGGCCAGCACGTCATGGAGTGGGTGGGAGGTACTGTCCAGCATTGACCTTATGACCTTATGACTCATTGAGAGATGCTACTGACCAGCCAATTGGTGGCACGCAGTCTGACGATGTCACATTTTAGTACCTGCTCGGATTGCTTTGAAACTCAGGCAAGCAGGTACTAAAAAAGTACCTGGTACCAGGTACTATGACCTAATGGAAAACCCTGAAAACCATGCTGAGTCAATTGAGTAGGTACTAATGGAAAAGGGGCTATAGTGCTTGCCAGCTGGTCCAGATGTGCATAGACAGAACTGAGCTGGTAGATGATGGCATCCTCAGCTCTGAGGCAAGGCTGGTATGAGACCTGAAAGGTATCCTGACGTGGCCTGACAATAGGTTGGGGACGGGAAAGGATGAGTCTTTCCAGGGTTTTCATGACATGGAAGGTCAGTGCCACAGGCCTGTAACCTTGGGGGCCATTGGGACATGGTGTCTTTGGTACAGGAATGAGACATGACATCGTCCACACCACTGGGACCCTCCAAAGACTTAGATTCATCCTGAACAGTTTATGAAAGACTCCACAAACCTGGGGGCACAGGCCATGAGGACATAGGGCCACACCCTGTCTGGACCAGCAAACTTGCCTGAGCGGAGTCTTCTCATTTGTCTCTGAACCTGGTCATGAGTGAAAGTGACAAAGGGGGGAAGGGGTGTCAGGACTTCCACAGGAGTTTGAAGAGAATGTGGGTTGCAGGCTGACTACAGGTAAGTCACTAGGGGGAGAGCATTCACTGCAGTGTCAAATCTGCTGAAAAACACATTCAACTCATTGGCTCTGTCCTCACTGCTCCCAGCTCCTCTGCTGTTGAATGGACTGAATCCAGTGATTGTCTTCATGCCACTCCACACCTCTCTCATGCTGTTCTGCTGGAGTTTCCACTCCAGCTTTCTACTGTAATTGTTCTTAGCCTCTCTGATCTTGCCCTTCAATAACACCTGAACCATTCTAAGAATGAGTCTCAGTCATGGTACAAAAGAAATATGTTCTTGGGTCATGACCATCAAGAATTTCAAAGTTGAAAGAAGACTATGAGTAAATAGGTCTTAGGAAACAAACTCCAATTTAGTTTTACTCTGCAAATAGAAATATAGAATTACTCATTTACAAAATGAAGTAAATACAATTCAGAAAGCTAGAAAAATAACCTTATATAATGTTTTTCTTATACAAGGTTATTTTTTTTATAATAATACTGAAACAGTACAGAGGAGTATATATTTTTGAGTTATTTTATTTCATTATTTTAATCATTATTTTAATTATTAGTTTAACTTATTATGAATTGTATTATTATAAATATGTCATTTAGCCGAATGAACCTGCTTTTGCTTTTTTTTTTTCATAATTTTTTTAGTGAGGTCAAAATAATTGTTTTTAAATATTTTAAATGTGTCTATTCACCCATCCACTGGCTTTCCTCATGTTTGAACAGATATTAAAACTAAGATTGCATTTATTTCACTTTATCTTTCTTCGTTATTTCTCACTAAATTACATTACATACGTAAATATTTCCATTTTGAATAGTTCATTTATCAAGATCCAGTGTATCATTTAGCTGTTCACTTAATTAAATGACGGAATGTAATTGATGAAATGCATCATAATGTTCTCCCAGGTGGTCAGATACTACATCTATGTTCAAATTTAAATGTGCATGGGTATGAACACATATATTAAACACAGCCGTTATGATATCGGCACGCTACTGCATAGATGCAGAAAAAAGAAAAGAAAGACAGGAGAGAGAAAAACAAAGACTGTATTGAAGCTGGTTTGTTCTTTAATGTTTCCAGTAATTTTTGTAGATTACCTATAGGTGGCAGTATCCTCTGTCAAATAAACCCAATACAGCTGCTCTTTAACCAATTATGGTTCAACACATTATTCACTTATACTCATTATATAAATCTCCAGGTTGCTCTTGGATGTCAGTATTAACTTTGAGGTTAATATTCAAAATAAATATTCTGTACTCTGTGCAGATATTTTCAGTAAATTCCTCATATGGAGTAAGAAAAAGCCCATACAAAAATACATTTTAAGGCAAATTATTTATTGTATGTATTCCTGTTACGGAATATATGTTAATCAATCTAATCATCTAACTACATTATATGGAATACAGTACATTAGTACACGGATAGAGAAAAACTGACTTCTACGGCCTGTCTGACTGATGCCAGAAGATTTTATTCTGGTCTTTTTCCAATGATCATTTCTTAGACTATATGAGAAGGTATGTAGCAGTGACTCCTTTTCAGGGTGCACTGCAAGATCCTTGAAGTACTGAATGGGATTGTCTGCAGAAGAGGCCACCATCTCTCCATCTCCTTCTCCCTCTCTGTGCTCTTTTCTCCTGTCCAGTTCTCACTATTCGTTCCTATCCCATCATCAGGCACATCTGCTTCTTTTCCTCTCTTAGGAGAAATGAGGGTGGAAAAAGGTGTAGGGGGAGAATTTGGGAAAGGTGATGTCACAAGGTGTGAAGGATGAGAACAGTGGAAAAACTGAAGGGTCAGCGCAACAGTGTAGTACAGTAAGAGCAATGGATAGGTGGGGAGGGAGAAACAAAGAGAGAAAGGGGGAAATGGGAGGAGGGGAGGGTGAGAGGACAAGAGAGATGGTGTGTGGTTGCCAAGCAACAATTGATAACCAAATCCCCAAGCACCGTGCTTGTGCCGCCCTGCCCTCCCTCCAGGCTTGAATTACACACACACACACATGTACAAACAGACACATGCACAAGCACACACAGGCACTTTGATAGACTAGGTTTTATGGTTTTGCTTTAATTATTCAATTATTCACAGGGTGATGATACTAATAACTTAAAATATCAACAAAAACATTACTACTGCAGTTGTGCCAGACTTTGAATTTATATTGCAACTTTTAAAATTCGATGCGATGTGCAGCACATCTTTAGAAATGCAATTTTATAAAACATGATGGATAGTACTGAGATTTATTGGGCTCTAATACTGTACTTTGCTGGTAATTTCACTCGTGCACTATATGTGTGAAATCAATGCAGCTGCCAGCCTAGTATTCTCATTCATTCTCATGTGGGACAGTTAGTCTGCTTGCTGTCTAGCATAACTGGTAAAGATTGTGCAGTCAAAGGCAGTAAATTCTCCCCTATCTCCACATTGTAGGCAATGATGAGAGGTTTTGAAGTATTTTAAAGAGAAAGCCCTGAACCTGTATATATTTGACTGCATATGTTGTGTGGGTGGTATGCCAGTTAGTCCCTTCCATTGTTTTGTTTTTCTGACTGATGTTATAAAAAGAACAGAAAAATTACATATTTGCTACTTAAGCTGCCCACCTGAGAGCAAGCACACATGGTGCCTGTTTGAAGAAAAACAAAAGTTATCAAAATTTATTTCAAAAGACCACAAAAGTTATTCATTTCAGTTCAACTCAATTCAATTCACTTTATCTATATAGTGCTTTATTGTGTAAACCAGAGACCCTAATACAATAATTCAGAAAAACAGTCAAACTGAGCAAGCACTTGGCAACAGTGGTAAGGAAAAACTCCCTTTTAACAGGAAGAAACCTGTTAAAGGGGAGAAAGAGACAGGACAAAAACACACTGTGAAAGAGAGCCAGAGATTAACGATAACTAATGATTAAAAGCACCAATTAAAGTTATGCTTTTTAGTAATCATTTGTGACACCATAATTATACCTTTTCCTTTTATTGCCTACACAACTACTGTTTGTCATAATTGCATCCGGTTAATTAAGGGACAGACAAAAAGAGCGGGAACAGCGAGAACGAGAGAGTGAGTGAGTGAGTGAGTGAGAGAGAGAGATAGCGATAGCGAGAGAGAGTCTGGCATCGCATTCAGATCCAGTACCTGTTAGAGCGCTGGATGGCCGAGTGATCAGATTAGAGGTGTCAGTGTTCGTTAATCTGTGAGGGAGCGACAGGCGGCTACACGCGCTGCTTTCGCCCGTCGTTTCATTCAGCGGCGGTAGAGGGGAGTGGAGCAGATTCTATATTGACGTCCATCGGGGAATTTCCCCTCTTTTTTTTTTTACAATGGATTCCTGCGGGGTACGAGCCTGGGTGTTTCTGTTCCTGCTGTGGCAGGACGGTTGTTGGGCATCGCAGTTTCCGACACAGCTCATGTAAGTAGGCTACAGCTCTTGTAATCCTGTTTCGATCAATTGATGTTCTGGTTTGCAGAGACCTTGTTTCAGGGAGCTTTTTTGCTTTCTCTTTTTTATTCTCTCTCTCTCTCTCTAATGAAACACTCACGAGTGTATAGGCTTCATGGTGTGCGTGGGTGTGAGAGGGTGGGCAGGTCATTTCATTCATGCGGTGGTCATTTTGATAAAGACAGCTTTTTTCAGACCTCTGCCTGCTCGCGTTGTTACGCTGATTAATGTTGGTTACCCTAATCAGCAGTTTGTCACCGGTGGCTTGGCGAGCCGTGACAGCTCTTCTATGAAGTTGTAGCCTAGAGGAGAGTGGCTTTGCTCGGTCCTGCTGCTTTAGCCAATAATAAATGATAAAAGTTGGCGTTTTTCTGGGGACCCTCATTGGCCAAGAACCAGGTGATTCTACCCTTTGAGGTTTGTTCCTCATATTGTAAACTGGAGTAAAACGCCCCTATTTTCTTTTAGAATATTTTTTGGATTATCAACATAATATTTAAAAAAAATATGCTTAAGTATCGTTTACAGGATATTTAAACTGTAATTGATAATTTATTATAAATTTATGTAAAATCTTGTAAAAGGTGCTTCTTTTCTCACAAGAGGGGAAGGCCTCTGAGAGACATTAATTTTCCTTCATATCTTAAAAATACAAACTTTCGCTTACTGCAAAATAATATTTTTGTTTGATATTAAACTAGATAGCCCCCAGGGTAACCTATTACATCAACTCAAAACTATTTTTTTCTTTTCGTTTAAAAAAAAAAAGTTATATATTTGTTTCGTTATATTAAATATATTTGCGCTATTCAAACATGACCAGGCCACCATCTTCTAAGGAAAGATGAAACGTGAATGAGTCAATATATTTGTCAGAAAGGAAATTTCCGGTGGTGGGGGTGTAGAGAGGAGGGGGGATGGGGGATCTTAAACCGGTTTACCCAAGTAATAAAATAGCCAAATATGGAGAAAAAAGTATATCTCAATAATTCCAAGTCTTTTTTTCAAAAGATGTTTAAATTCAGTATTGCATTGCTGCCAGAGCATATAATACTGAACTAATAATAATCATACGCTTATCCACAACCACAAGACAAGATTCTGACTCATAGATGGAAAGGAAACATTTCTTCTTTATCAAAATGTAAACAGTATCAGAAAAGATGAAACAGTTGCTGAAATGTTCACTGGCCTAAACTGCTCTGGTCTGTTTAGATTATAGTAATGCTGCACTGTTTACTTTGGAAGACTGATCAGTGCACCCACAACAAGTGCTCAGAAAATCCAGAAGCCATTTTATTTGAAACAGACTTACTGAAATGTTCTACATTTTTTTTGTGTAGCTTTAAAAAAAAGCATTTTTTTTCAAGATGCTTTCTGCATTTGATTTGCTTGTGGATAATCTCCTCGCTCTTATTTGTAAACTTCATTTACTGCTAACCCATACTCTTTCTGTCTTGTGTTCTTTAGACCTGCTGGCAAATTGGCCAGGTTTCAATTGTAGCGATCCTCAGTTTCATTCAGCTTCTTCTCTGTGACAAGCTTGTTCTTCATCTGCAGAGAAGAGCTCATCCTGTCAATAGAAAAGAAAATGAGACTCCAGCTCCACCTTCTTGAACAGCAGCAGTCCTCCTTTGGCTCAGGTGCACTGAGAGCTAGAGGGCCACTCTAACCACAATCAACAGCAGGTGAAGAACTGCTGTTGGAGATGGTGGAGCTGGAGACTGAGTGGAGATGGCATATGATTTATTTATTTGTTTGTTTGTTTCTCTCCCTCCCCACCACAAATAGATTCTCCATCTGCATTAAACTATATTAAATAATTCAGTTTCACCACCTTTGTATCTTAATGTCCCTTCCTCTTTTTTTGTATACTTGAAAAACATTTTGCTTAGAAGTGGAGGATGCTGTGGGGATTCATTTTTGAATGAAGAGCACAAACCAGATAGTCCTTGTTCTTCATACTTCTTTCTTGCCAAATGGACTAACAAACAGTAAGCATGAAAGTGATCAGTAAAAACATGACTGTCCTTGCATGCTTTTCTGCACGGCACAATACCAACAAAGATATTTGTGAGAAATAACTGATGAATGAAAATAGTTCCAGAAAGAAGAGAAACTAAAGAAGTTTCTTTTTTTCCTTTTAAAAAAAAATTTGTTATATTGTGCAAGCTAATGAGATATAATAGAATTATTAAACATAGGCATCATGAGCAAAAGAGATATTAAAATGAACTGTATTTTACACTCTGTTTTATTAAGTGCGTCCTCCTGGATTACACTGATCAAATGGATGGAGAGAAAACATTTTCATTATGGATAAGCTGTTCTGGCAAACTGTAAACACCTGCTCTTCTGTCTCTTGACAATCCTAAATAGCTCTGTTGTTAAAGTAGCAACTCTGGAGACAAAACATCTTACATTACCTTAGTTCTCTTCAGCAACTATTTAAAGTTAACAGAAAATAAAACTGGGGCAAAAGCTTACTTTAAAGACATCGCATGGGAGTTTTTGAATCTATTACTGTGAACCCATGTCGGCTGTGGTAGGAATATATCACAGTTCTACTGTTTGTCCCACGGTTGTAGAAAAAAAACAACAACCCCCCCTCCCAAAAAAAACAGATTAAGGGTCATGAGGTGGTCAAGTAATTTTGATGTTCAAACCCTTAACTTCACATTAAAGCAACGTTTATTATCTAGGTCATGTTGAACAGGAACTGAATTGGCCACCTGGGTGTCAGAGGCTTCAGAGTGAGGGCAGGCACTGCAGGTTGTTTTGGTGCAGCTGGTGTTTCCATGCCTCATTCTGCTTTTCTGTCTGGACTGGACCTGCTTCAGTCTTTGCCTCTATAATGATGCGTAATTAGACTGTGGTTTAATACAGCCGCCTACCGAGATACACATCATGGGCCAGCTCATTACTCTCTCTAGTTCCAAAGTGATTGTACCACAACATCTGTCTCTCTCTTTCCTGCCTTGTTTCTCTTCCTCTCTTTCTGTTTTTTGCTCTCATTTGCTCTTCTTGTGTCTGTAAAACAATGTAGGGCAGTGCCTGACCCAGTTGCCATTGGTATATGCATTTGTGTCTGCGTATGTGTGTTTAATTATCCAGCATTGTACCACAGGCTACAGTAATCAAAGCCCAGAAACCAGAGTAGAAAAATGTTGCTACCTCAGCTTAACAACATCGACTTTATTAATGTTTATTACAGGCACCTCTGGATCACCTTTTTGATTTAGCCATTGATAACAGCCCACCTTCACCTTATGATGAGTGCTAGAGTGCTAGCGCTGTGAAAGATGATAAAATGACACAGATCAGAGTACTTTGCCTTTTTAGTCTAGAAATAGAATAGATCAAATTAAACAAGATGGATGGTGAATATGAGAAAGAAATATATATATATATATATTTATTAGTAAGGTGCAAGGACACCATGTTCAACCACTACAGCTTCACTGTGACTCT
This sequence comes from Maylandia zebra, assembly GCF_041146795.1. Lineage (NCBI taxonomy): Eukaryota > Metazoa > Chordata > Actinopteri > Cichliformes > Cichlidae > Maylandia > Maylandia zebra. The sequence goes on along the minus strand of NC_135173.1, from coordinate 10,992,015 downwards.
GCACTGATTCTACAAGTGTCTGAAAGTCTACTGGATGGATGCAACACCATTATTTCAAAAGACATACCCTCATTTAATGATGGTGATGGAGAATGCTGTTGAAAACATCAATTCAAAACTTCCCATTTGGGAGACTGGATTGAAGCAGCAAAGGTAATAAAATATGATTTACACCAATTTCATAGCATTCAGTGACACCTTGTGCCCCAAGGCTGGTGCATTGTCATCTAAGACAAGATTACTTCAGTCAGGATAGATGTACTTTATCATAGGGAAAGGGTGATCAATCTGAACAACTTTGTATTGATTTGCAGTAAATCCTAATTAAAAAGAATATTTGATTTCAAATATGCATATAAACTGACAGATATGGCTTTGGGGTGTAGCATTGTTCTATACTATTTTCCTCTGCTGCAGGAGTCTAGTGAGGTCTGTACTAGTAAGACCAATTCCCTTGCATGTTGCAGTGCTTGGTTTCTGTGTATACATAAAACAAATGAGCTTTTCATATAGGTTTCCAAACAAAGTGAGTAACAAAAAATTTCCACGCACCCATACTGTACTTGAAGAAGAGCACATGCACACATACCCTGGTTATCTCACAACCAGAAATTTACGCTGATAAGATTCCACAGAAGCTAAACTCAGGAAGTCAGGTGAAAGTGCCTCTGCCTTTCTGAATGCCAAATTCCAGGAAGCACACATACACTCTAAATCACAGTTGACTTGTCTGTGCTTCAGGCTTCAAGAGCTAAGGTCCACATAAACACACACAGTGTGTAAACAGTACAGTTTTGTTACACCCAGTGAACAACAGGATATTAAAAAGGGTCACAAAATACTTAAAGTCATGCAAACCCTGGCCTATACTGCTAAAATTACAAGGCAGAGAAAATTATCATTCTCTTGGTAAGGTTGTCAAGTTGACAATGATTATTATGAAACAATTAACAACTTATGACAGCAATAGATCAACACAAAATATGGGTAACAGGCCCATCAGCATAACACGTATAATCTGTATTATCCAATAGGCCATAGGTTCAGTGGAAATAAGCAGCCTACATGTGACAGGTAATAATATTTGCAGAGTTCAACTTTCCTCAAATCACTATGGAGTTTAAGAAGCTGTACTTTTTTCAAGTTGGAGATTGAGAAGCAAAGATTAAAATCTCCTGACTTACACTAGTAAAGCTTTCCCTAAACTACTGTATTTCACATTCACTATTCCCTGTGTTATTCCCTATCTTGCAAAGTGTCTCATCTTTCTCCACAAGTGTGCTTGCTTTGAATGTTCCTCATTCACTGTGGATTTTGTATCCCTGATGCATTTTTTCCTTGCTTTTTGATCTTCTGAACCTTTCTGTCTTGCCAACCCCCTCAGCTGTACTAAATGTCACGGTCGATGTTTTTCACGTAGTAAATTGAATGACTTTCAACACACCGCTGCAATGACAGTTTTTGAAAGTATTTTCTGAGTATGAATATCTGATTTTCAATGTTTGTTCCTGCGTGTGTGTGTGTGTGTGTCTGTGTCTGTGTGTGTGTGCATGTTGCTTCAAGGCAGCCGAATTGTGAAATGGATGTTAATGAGAACCTCTCTATGCTATATAAACTTGTCATCATTCTCATACAGTATACATGGCAAAAAAAGTTTCTACATCATTGATCTGCAGGGTCCATGACCCCTATATGGGAATTCTGTTTCAGCTCTCTGATTAAAAAGTCCTAAACTCTGATTCTATAAGTCTCTTACCCAGTAAGTAATGCAGAGTTCAGCTGGAGCCGATATATGTGAGGGGACTCACCCCTCTGACTGCCTTGTAATCATCCAAATGTCCTCCACTGTCGTCATCTGATAAGAAAAATGCCCGAGTAGCCTTGCAGGATCGGCCTTATCACCACCACTCATTACTAAACGGCAGCTCCCCTCTCAGGCTACGTACACACGTACACGGGTATTTTTGAAAACGGAGATTTTCCGTTTTCGTTTTAAAAAATAATCCCGTCCACACGTAAAGGCAGAAATGAAGAAAAACGCTGCTAGTAACATGCCAAAGCAACAGGTGGCGATATAATCCTAACCTGTAGAAATGTTGACCAATCAGAAGTCTAGAAGCCTCGGTGGGAAAAAGTAAACAAAGCTGGGGCATTGAAGCAGAACCGAGTCATATGTGTGGAGGGACAGTAACTGTGTATATGTAAGCATTTAAACAATGCAGAGAGTACAATTAACAGTAACAGTATTGTAGAAATTCATTTCACCGAAACAATAACGTGGCGCACAGTGTGACGTCAAAAAAGGCGCACACCTTTGACGCTGCGTTTTCTCCGTTTTTCTCGTCCACACGTAAATGCAAAAACGGAGTTTTCAAAAATATCCACCTTGGCCGGAGTTTTTAAAAATCTGCGTTTTCAGTAACCAAAAACGCCGTTTACGTGTGGACGAAAGGTGCAAACGCATAGAAAAATCTGCGTTTTCAAAAATACCCGGCTACGTGTGGACGTAGCCTCAGTTGGGCACTTGTTAATAACTGGGTTGATTTTAAAAGCCAAGACAATAGGCCCCAAGGGAGTGTTGTATTCAAATGACTAGAGTAACCTGTAAGAGTTATTTGGACTAGTAAAGAACGATACTCAGATTTTTACCAATACTGTTTCACAAAAGGTTAAAAAGTGAATGTCTACAATTTAGACAAATTGCAGGAAATGTTATTAAAGCAATTTAGCAGGAGCAAAGCAAAATCAAATAGTAATAATCACAAAACAACAATCAAATCACCTGAACTATAATTATCTTATTAACTGACTCTGAGCTAATGCTGATTTTATTCTTATCTTCCGTGAGGAGAGGTTGGAGAAAGGGTGAGCACAACCAGGCCTAAAGATGCACTTATCCCCGTGTTCTGAGTTGATGATAATCACCCAACAGGAAATGAGTATCCCTTGGGAATTTAGTGGAAGTATGTTGTACACACGCGCGCACACACACACACACACACACACACACACACACACACACACTGAGCAGAGAGGAAAGCCAAAAATATACAACCATTTTGCTGGTCCACAGGTCGGGCTGGGTCAGTCCCTCTAGCGTCTCTGCTGTAATTTTCAACTGTGAACATCTCAGGTCCAATCTTCTGAGCTGCTCATCTCACAGAAGACAAAGGGGAAGAACCCTATATCTCTTCTTCACTTAACTTTTCACGTTCACCCTTTCTCCCCTCTCTTACTGGATGTCACATCTTCTGAGACGACCTCTAACTGGGGACATCCAGTCACATTATTGGAGATTATGTATCGGAATTTCAGGAGCAGGACCACGCCTCCAAGCACACTCCTTCCGGTTGTCATCTATATAGGTTCCCCCAGTTCTGCAAGCTGTTCATTCTCGTTTACGTGCCCCACCCTCCCTCCCTCGTTGTTCTCAATTCTTTAACTTCTTCACTCCTATTTACTACGTGGGGATCTGCCAGGCCCGGGCGCTGCCGCCAGTCCCCTTCGAGGCCTTCCCCACACCGCAGCTCAATTCATGTCCAAGCTTTCACCTTTACCTACTAAAACGCTGTCAAACTTAAAATGAGGACGTGGGCCCAGCATTAACATCTAATCACCTGATGTCCACCCACATCTTATCTATCTCTATTTATCTATCTGACTTACGTGATTTAACGCAAAGTTTAAAGTTTAAATTTTAAAATCACTTCATTACATTTCATGTCATTGTTAACACAGAAACCCCATCACATTTAAACATTCAGTCACATATGGATATAATTCACTTCATGTTTCATTCAGTTTATGTAATTCTACTTCAGTTAGATTTGTTTTTAGCAGATTCTCAAATGAACATTTGTTGTAACATAATCCCTTTTTAATTCAAATACAGAGGAATACTTTCTTTTACTTTCTTTTAAAAACTGTGTTTGTCAATCATTTTTTTAATACAACTTCTTTTTATTAAATCATACTTTTTATCAAAAAAAGTCAGACATTCATAGACTGGTGGCTCCTGTGTGTCACTTTCACCCCTACCCTGCACGACACACACATACACACACACCCACACATACCAAGGTCAGACTCTGTAGAGGTTCTCAGTGAGGTCTGTTATTAGAATCAATGCACAGGTTACATTTTCTTATTTAATATCTGGGTTACACTTACACCTACTCATTTTCAATATACCTGATGATATTCTGAACAGTATTAAGGATAATTTACTATCAGCAAATTCATTCATTCATTACAACTTCACATCACCTGACAACATGTGATTATCCTAACAAGCCACTGTCTCATATCATGCATAATGTCTTAGGTTCTACTCTTCCCAGTGATCATCCATGGCCACTTTGTTCAAGTGGTACATAGTGAGTAATGGAGGAGGATGAGACTAAGGTATAAACCAGTGTGTGGCACAGTGACTGATGTACCACGACGACACAGAAAATAAATAAATAAAAATAAAAGGCAAGCATCAGGTGAGCAATTTTCACTCAAGCGAATGGGTACCATCATTGAGTCTGTTGTTTGGTTGCTATTATTCGTACATCAATGGCACCAGCAGGCTGGAAATGATTAAAGCTCTTTGAGGTATAGAAAAGCATGTTGGTCTTAGCTACCGTCCACCTCCTGCCTGTCCACTCACATCACTGTCACTAGTCACAACAATAGCTGGCACTTATCTGATTGGTTGACTTCATGTTTGAACTCTCTGAAAGCAATTGTATTAGTTGACATGCAGTGACACAAGCTTTATTAGATGACATTGTGTTTGTTTCTGGTGATCTGGGTTTGATTGGTTGACATTTTGCCCGACCCACAAGAGTGATTCTCTTTGACCTTGTTTGTTTTTGCATCAAGTGACTTGGTTGGTCTTTTCAGATGATTGATATACGGTAGATTGAAAGACAGTTTAACTGAAATGCATGCAACGTCTCTTCTAAACTGGTTATATCTGAGCTACAGGATTGGTTGTGTGCATTTCTTTGCCCCATAGGATTAAAGAATGGGTTGATCAGATGCAGAAAGAGCTTGTTACCCTGGCAGACACAGCCGCAGCTGGGAAGAGCCTCACTCAGGTATAAACACCGGAATATACACAGACATGCATAAAATCTGAGCATAATCCTATTCCTTTCTTAAAATTTAAGTCAACCCCTTGTATATTTTCCCCTAAATGTTTAAACTCTTAATTTCCTGTGAAAATTATATTTAGTTTTAACAATAATTTAAACAAATGAATGTGTGTACAAAAAGTCTTTTTTGTATTAAAACAGCAATTACATTTGTCTTTCTCCATGTAGATTTTTCTGAGTAACCAGCACCTCTACACTGTGGAGCAAAACGATGCGGAGGAGCTAGTGGCCAGAGCAGCCAGGAACATAGAGCAGCTGCTACACAAGAGGTCTGCTGCCTTGGAGGTAAAATTCACTCCTCTCAAAGGAACCAACTGTCAGTTTGCAATTTGTTTGTAGCTTTTGATGCTGCACAGGACAAACTCTTCAAGTGCCATGACAGCGACCAGTTTTCCATCTGTTCTTCTCTAAGACTCCACCATGGATATTAAATAATCAGAGTGTGATTGTAAAAACCTAAAGATAAACTGGAGCACATTAGGTTTTGGTGACACAGGGATGTTTGTGGTATTTAGTCATTGTAAAAGTAATACAATACAAATAACAGCAGATGAACCGATTTGTCATTCAAGTGAAAATCACATCAGGAATTCACTTTGGGTACATTTAATTCATTGCAGACCAGGGATGAAAACTGCCAACACGGATAAAAGCAATTTGAAAAAGATGATAAAAAATTAAGTTGTTTTTATGTTGTTTTTTTTTTTTTTGTTTGTTTTTTTTTTTTTTGGCCTGTCCCGTTTGGCACTTCAGAATTGTTGTCTAAAGGCAAAGAAAGATGCCCAACGGATTTACTTTACCAAACTGACCATCCCAGCCTTGCCGTAATGGTCCATTTGATTCACCTTTTATTGTTTATTTTATTTTCACTTACTGAATACGGGACAGACTTGACTGGGGGAAAGAAGGGGAGAAAGAAAGAGGGAAAGAGAAACAGCTGAGAAGAGGGACGGGGGAGAAGGGCAAAAGACAAAAAGTTGTTTTTATGTTTGATTTGTCTTGAACAAGCACGACACCCTGTGCTATGTGTAGATTTTGTGACAGTCCCAAAACTAAAAGCAATGAGATACAAAAGCCTTCTGTTTTCTGAGCTGCATCTGTCACAGACAAACTTGCAAAGTCATGATCATGTGTTATTAAAGGCAACAAAAAAGTTAAAGAAAATTCAGTCTCTATATAGCATACAAATTTAATAAAGGTAGCTGAATTATGTTTATTGATGCATATACTGTATGCATCTGACTGGAGATTTAAATCTTCACATACATTGATCTACATCCACATACAGTAAAACGAAGTTTAGTTGAATATCCAACAATCACACCTACCAGCACAGCAGTTGTAAATGGGGGGAAACTATATTTTTATGCCAAACTGAATGATTGCTTTTCCTTAAGTAGGACACAACATATAACTGTAACAGCATTATTGTGTAAAGCATGAATAGTTAAGTTGAGTAATTCACAAGTTATTGCCCAAAACGTAACACATAATTCTGCATTAACACCACCATCTGCGCATTATCTATTTGTTTGCATATTTTTCTGGCTTAGTTTTCCAAATGTGGTTGTTTTTTATTTGGTTGAAGTCCAAAGCCTTTAAATAGAGTATCATTCAAAACATTTTTAGAGTGGTTTAGTAACATGATCTTCTAGTTGTTTTAAAGTACACAACTACCCAATAGTTGTTCAGAACAACCTTTAGGAGGTCTGTATTAGGGGTGCAACGATATACAAAATTCACGGTTCGGTTCGGTTCGATACTTTGGTGTCACGGTTCGATATTTTTTCGATACAAAAAAATGTTCATGCATTTTTAATTTGTCATTTATTAAAATTATAAATATATATTTTAACTCAAAAGTACAGTTTTTAAATTTAACCCTAACCCTTGTGCGTGTTTTTTATTTTGACAGCGAATGCGCACCTGCGGACCACTTATGTGCAGCCCTGGTTATTTAGCTCATCATATCGCAGCCACAGAAATTATTTTGTCCATGAAACCATAAAGCTGCACTTTCTTTTTGCCTTATTGTCTGATTTGTCATAACTTCTCCGTTTTGTGGTAAGCTTTTCTTTGGCTGTCACTTCTTCACCCTGACCTGTCTTATTTGGCTCAGCAGAACTGAAATGCTTTTACACATGCACTCACATAAGCTCAGCGATTCTCTGCGCGATCAACCTCTCACATGTTTAAGCTTGCTGCGGGAGATTTCACTTGTCATGTTTGCATAGTAAGCTAACGATTAATAAGACGATGTCAGAGGAATTGGTGCACAAATTATCATCACTCACAGATCAGTGCTGTCGCTCTCTATACACAGTTCGCACGATTGCAAAGTGAAAGCAAAAAAACAAGCGCAAATTCAAACGCGACTTCAATATGTCACATATTGACAGTGGCTCACCGATGCCAATGACATAATTACCCAGCTACATTTCTGAAAGAATGCAAAAGCATTGACATATATTTTTCCTACAATAGCCCGACGGGCAGGGAAGAGATCGCTGATGAAAAAATCGCTAGCTCCGGGACGTCGGGCTAGCGATATTGCAAGCCCTGTATCTGATTGAGGAATCACTCATCTTTGGAAAAGAGAGTTTATTACAGAGAAATGTCTCTTTCCAAAATAAAAGCTATACTATCCGCTTCTTCTGGGCTATATTCTCAGCAGCATAAGGAGAATCATGTGCTAACAGCTGTCTAAATGACTCGGCTAAAGTTAGTAGCATGCTTGCTTTTTTTTGTCTGCTTCCACTTGTCTTTGCACTAGGATGATGTCGGCGTAAATGTGCAGTCATATTCGTTGTGTTCCCACTAGTGCTTTCAGGTTAATCTCGTTGAAATGACCTTAACGCCACAACACGGCAAATCTCCGTTAACGAGCTACCGCCGATCGCTCCGTGCATGGGGCTAGACGGCCAACACGTTAACGAGCTAACTGCGCTAACACACTAGTTCACACCAATGTAATTGAGCATTGCATGGCACATCCAACATACTGTTTTACTTTAGTCCATGACTCGCTTACCTTCAGGGTCATACGTCACATGAAAACCAAAATAATTCCAAACGCCAGATCTGAATGAGGTTCAATTTTCCTGTTGCAAGGAGAGCTTAACTTCTGTCTCGCTAGCTTGCCCTGCGCTCTTCCTTCTGACGATGCTGTCTGTGTTGAGCGCTCAGTGGATCTGCGCTCGGCAGTGCAGCCTAGGCGGAGTAGTCGAACACAGATTCACTGAGCGCTCAACACAGACAGCATCGTCAGAAGGAAAATTGATAAAATAAATTACAAATGTTGTATTGTTCGATACATATGCGTACCGAACCGAAAGCACTGTATCGAACGGTTCAATATCGATACGAATATCGTTGCACCCCTAGTCTGTATGTTATCACAGTCTAAACCTGAGGAGTGCGTATTACTTTTGATGGACATTTTATAGCCAACTAATGTTTCTGTTATAAAGGTATGTGTGTGTGACGATTTATAAATCTAATTTGGCTCCATAGTAGAGGATAGATGCTGTATGCTAAAGGAACAGTGGGTGAAGCATATACTTAAAAGAGTAGAAAGCACGGACTGAGATCTTTCTTCTTTTGGACTGAATGTGATAATGAGAGCCTCGACCCTCGGGATGTTCTCCCCCCCAATTTCTTTCTTTCTTTTTTAGGGCAGAGATTCTCATCTCCACTAGGAGTCTGAATAGCAAATTGCCTTTTTAAGGCCTTGCAGTTGTTGTCTAATTAGTAATGGAAAGGGAGTGTTTATGAATGTCCATAAACATGTGTCCTGCCAAGTGTCTGTCTTTTGTTTGTTAAGTAAAGCCACTCATGTTCTTATCAATTTTCCGAGTGCTGGTGCCACAATTTGCATCAGCAGCAAAGTGAATATTGGCTCTACTGCATGGAAAAGCAGTAGAAGAGAGAAATGGCTGCAATACTGGGCAATGTTACGGTGTATTTTCTATGTGAAAAGTTCATAAGGGTAGGTGGTGGGTGGGACGTCAACTTTATGTTGACAGTTGATCCAACCTCCACACATCGATCACGTCTCACTCTTTATTATGCCTCATCTTCTTTTATGAGTAACCTCAAGGCACACTGATATTGGATTCTCTGTCATGAGATGTATAGATGAGAAGATAAATGATAAATGCATGCTGGGAAAGAGGCAGGTCCACATGAAAATAATGGCTATGTGGATTGATGGACAGATAGACAGTGAGCAAAGGATCATAGTGAGAGCAGCTGAGGAAATAAAGAAGGCTTTTAGCGAATAGTGCGATTGGTTTCCCTTTTGGGTATAGTCTTTCTAATACTTGCAGACCGCATACAGTAGGAGTGAGAATAAACACCAGCAAACTCAAACCAGAAGATAGTATACAGGAAGCAAACTGTCCCACTAGATTTCAGTTGTGCTTTGAGATTTTTGCTGACCAATCTTCTAAGTCAAAGGAGGGCTTTTTGCTCTAAACTTTATTAGGCAAAATGCAGGAAGCGAATCTTCATTGCAACTGGGACTTCCTTTTTTGCTCAGTGCTTTTGATATGAGGTTGGAAGTGACTCGCAATGTCAATATAATTGGAGATTGCCCAAGGCACTCAAGCCATTTTCACTTACTTGACAAGTGCTTTCAAACTTGCATCCTCCCGTTGGCTTTCGTCTTTCTCTTTCTTGTGTCTTGTCTGTCTCTCTTTATCTGATATCTAACTCCGTGTGATGGATGACCTTCCAAAGGCTGCAGCTTACCTAGCCACAGGTGTGTGAAATAAGTGTCCATTTATGTGTGCCTATTCATGCTTTCATAAATAAGTGTGAGGCAGAATGTAGCATGCATTATTAATATGTACTTGGCTGCACACTGCTAGGAGAGATCACTTTATCAAAGGTTTTACAATGGATACTGTGGCTCGAAGCCCAGTGGGGAACACTCACACATTTAAACATGGAAGCATTCACCGTTTGGACTGTCCACCTGCCCACTCACTGATCCACCCACTATACATCATTTGCTACATAAAAAACTCAATAGGGGATATTGGCAGACAGTTGTTTGATAGAGCTTAGGCACTGAAATGTAGCCACCTACACACGCATGAGCCAAAGGGCCAAAGTACCAAAAACTCCTCTATAAATTTATAATAAATTCTAATGAATGCATATTTGTATCTTTAAATTCAGACCACTTACTGTTGATTTCCATCTTATTTTTATTCTTGTTACTTTTATTATTATTATTATAATACAGAGAGCATAGTCCATATGCTTAAACAGATTTCCATTATAATGGATTTATCTCAACCAAGAAAATTCTTGCCTCTTACGCTGAATAAATGGCTATCACACCTTCATAAAAAACAGTATGAAGCTGTGAAAGGGTCATTAGAGTAAATAATTCTGCTTAGGGTGATATCATAATGAAAATCTTGATGTCAAATACGCTTGACCACTCGGCAAAACTGTGTGAGACTCTCCTGGCTTGAGTCAACACATCTTGGAGAGATGAGTTGATTCACAACACATCTCTCCTTCCTACATATTCAGCTTGTTATCTGTTTCCCTGAATGCCTAAGTACACTGTAATTAAAGGCTCAATTATTGATACAGCTAAACTTGTGCTACAAAAGATAAACTAAATAAACACTGAAGAAAGACACTGATGCATGCTCACACATCAAACTCCCTCTTTAGTATACCTACTGCCCACACAAGTGCCCTGTGATTGTGTGGGGTCCCACAGTTTTTTTTGGACGTCCATTTGAGGTTTGCTTCATTGATAACATCACTTGAACTGAATGTAACATAAAGCAGATGTTGAGTTTTGGTGTTGCAGGCTGAGTTATCACTCTAAATAATATACTAGCATATTTTTAGACACTTGCTCTTTGAATGGGTTGTTCCCTACATCCAGAAACCACATATCAGCCGCAGTTATTTGTTTTTACTTGAACAGTCTGCATGGGGTAAATGTGTATGTCTACAGTACTGTATGTGTGTGTCTGCACAATTCCTCTTTTCTCCTGAGGTGAAGGGCTCTATCCAGTGACTAATGAGCCACTCCACAGCATTACTTAGAGTAATCCCTCAGCCTGCAGCACACAAAAAAGGAAAGAAAGTCTACAGGACACAGGTGGTGGTGTGTGAGACTCTGCGCTGTAAAATGGGGTGTGTTGGTACATGGATATTTGCAGATTAATGTGTCTTTGCTAAATAATCTTAATTTTACAATGTTGGCAACATGATCATGGAACTCTCTTACAGAATAGCATTTAGCAGTAAGTTGATAAAATACTTAATTTTTTAAATATTTATTTTATTATTTCGATTTAATGCAGTCTACAGACGGATACAAGAAAATCAAAAAGCCACAGTTTGTGGCACATACACTACTTGCTGGCCTTTTAAGGCTAAATGAAATAGAAATAACAAGAAGGAACAGAAGGAGCACTGTCAAGCCCTACAATGTGAGCTCTAGTAGGCTACTCATGTGCATGTTTCTGACCAAACTGTCAAAATCAGACTCATTGAAGGTGGTATGAGGAGCCAGCATCCTTTAATGGGACCTGTGCTCATGCAGCTCGATTGGCATGCTAGATAATATTAAAGCTTGTAGGTCCACCACTGGTCGCAGTTGCTTTTGCAGATGATAGTGCAGGCATTGCAACGTTTGCCACCACATCTCCAGACTCTTTCATGCCTGTGACATGTGCTCAGTGTGAACCTCCGCTCATGAAGAGAAAGATAAGAAACAAACCAGAGGAAGAATCAGTCATGTCTGTGACCACCACCTGCAAAACCATTCCACTTTTGGGGCTGTCTTGTTGTTGTCTTTGCAGTGCAACTGTTGTCACTCTGCATCAGATTAATTCACAATGGTTTTATGCTTTCCAACTGGAAAGATTTTAAAAAGATCTCTGAATTTTAACTGAGTTTGTGTTACACTGAAATGATCAAGTGTTCACTTGTTTTTTTACCAGTGTTAGCTAGCTGCTAACTAGCAGCTTATGTGTAAAACTCATCTTAATAAAAAAGAAAAAGAAAATCCTGATTTTGAGGCCCAGTCGATGTGATCTAATACATTGATTAAAACTTTGCTGTTAGAATTTCCTAACACTGTTAGCCCACTGTCTTTAATTATATACCTTGTTGGATATGCTAGCTGGTACAAAGTTTTTGTCTTGGTTATTTGACTGTCAGACTGACCAAAATACAAGCAAATCAATGACTCATTGACTACTTTGACATTCTGTAACTTTATCTATAGTAGACATAGAATAAACAGTAAAGTGGTAAAAATATTATATTTTTCAGGTAGTCTCCACTACCAAAAACGTGGTATTAGGTAAATCTGGATTGTGCAAGAGTTGGCAGTTCGTCTTGTAATCGGAAGGTTGCCGGTTTGAGCTCCAGCTCTGACAGTCTGGGTCGTTCTGTCCTTGGGCAAGACACTTCACCAGTTGCCTGCTGGTGGTGGTCAGAGGGCCCAGTGGCTCCAGTGTCCGGTCGCCTCGCCTCTGTCAGTGCGCCCCAGGTCAGCTGTGGCTACAGTGTAGCTTGCCATCACCAGTGTGTGAATGTGTGTGTGAATGGGTGAATGACTGAATGTAGTGTAAAGCACTTTGGGGTCCTTAGGGACTAAGTAAAGCGCTATACAAGCCATTTACCATTTTTCAGTGATTACTTCACTTAAAAGAGGGAAACAAATGCAAAGTATGGTTCAAGACAAACAACACAATATCATAACATTGGAGTGCTATTTTTATATATTTATACATATTTATATATTTTACGTATTAAGCATATACGGAGGAAAGAAATGTCCCAGCTGTCTTTCAGACATTTCCCTATAATGTAAGCATGATATGGTAATGAAAACATTTAGATTACAATCATATCAATAATGAAAAAAAATCATAGTCATATCTATAAAAGTGTCATTCTCAAGATTTCCAGGGTAATGCTGCAAAGTTCAGTTATCCAGTTCCCTCTGTTTAGAGATGTGTGTTAAGTGTTTAATGTGGTATTTGTAGATCTCTTTAATGGAGTCTTTGTACCCCAGGTGTTGGACCATATTTTTATTAATCTGCTGCCTGCTGTCACAATGTTAGAATAATGAGCAGAAGACGCATTTATGTGTGTGTGTGTGTGTGTGTGTGTGTGTGTGTGTGTGTGTGTGTGTACCAGTGTACAGCAATGAGTAGTAGCTATGACACGATCAGAGATATTCTAGTCTCCAGAACAGATGTTACTCTACATCCCATCACAACTGTGCGCTGATCATACTGTATTAAGCAGGTAAACGGTGTTTTTGTGTGTGTGTGTGTGTATGTGTGTGTCTTTTTCTGTGAGCATACATTTATATTTATTGTTTGTGTGATAATGAAAAGAGAAGGGGGGGAGGACTGCAAATAGGAAATTCTAACTAGACTTCTAGTAGGCCAGGGACAATAGCCTAATACGCTAATCAAGATGAAATCCAAACTGTGTTAGTGGATTACAAAATGTATTAAAGCCTTTTGTGGTCTAAAGATACTGTTCCTTCAAAATTAACACTGATCAATGCCAATTAAATGTGGCATGTAGCATTTTTCAGAATCAGCATTTCCATACTTTGTAATTATTGCAATAATTGAGATGAAACAAGGTAATTAGGATCAGCTCTTACACTAGCATGAGTGTCTCTCTGCCGTTCTGCTCTCAGCTGCGATTACTACCAAACAGTATATCTATGCTTCCTTCGCACATGTTAATTCTTTTACAGATTGTTATATATTGTCTGTAATCTAATTATAATTAACCAATAGACAGTGAAATAATAATATTTCGTAATAATAAAATGAATCAGTCTAACCAAGGATAGTAAATCCTTATCATTGTTTTTCCTCGGGAAACAAGCAGAGATAAACTGAGCAGTCAGAAAATTGCAAAGAGTAGAAAAAAAATGAAATAAATGTTTTTTTTAATACTAAGATTTGTTTAATGTAGATTTGAAACATGAAAAAATTAAATACTGCAGTTATCACCACATATGATAGTGGTGTATAAAGGACAATGATGTATATCTTCCTACATATTATGGTGTTCTGTATGCTTATGCCATAGTTTTGGACATAAGGTTTTCTCTGATTTGAATAGAAAACGTTCATAAAACCAGAAGATATAAAAGCTCAAGTTTTAATTAAATGAACATTAATAATCTAATCTTAATAATCTTTTTGTAACAGTATGGTAAGCATTGTACTCATGATTGACAAAATTGATAAGTAAATAATAGGTATATATATATATATGTATAGATCTTAACGGTAAGTAGGGATGGGTATCGTTTAGGTTTTATCCGATACCAGTACCAAACCGGTACTTCTGAAACGGTGCCGGTGCTTAAACGGTGCTCAAACCGGTGCTAAAAGAATGGAGAACACAAAATTGGTCCAAAAACCTCTCATGTTCAGCTGTTTTTCTTATAAAAAGATAACAACATTAGCCTTTTCTGCAGCTATAGGGGATTTATGGTATCAGTCTTGGCTGGAAGCAGTGCTTAAACAATGGAAAAAACACAAACTTTGTCCAAAAATGTTTAACTGTTTTCCACTTTTTCTTTGGTCATTTTAGCCTTTTTTGCCAGGGTGAAGGGAGCATCTGCCATCAAACAAGAAGACAGCCGCATGTAACTACGATGGTGTTTGCTAGTTCACCTTACATGCATTAATGTAATAACGCGGTTAGCGTACTCAACGTAAATTACACATGAACAACATTAAGCTACTCATGCAGAGAAGCTGCTGCTGCTGCCATCATCATCCCTCATCATTTCTGCTACACTGGCAGGGCAAGGGGCCAGGACTCTCCTCTTCGGGTTTTTGGGGGATGTTGCTAACTCCGGGTCCAATAACAGGCAACCCACCTGCAGTAGATGTGCATGGTGTGAGGTCTCGCAACAAGCTATCAAATACGGCGCATTTCTCGGCTTTTAACAAAATGCTATATGTCGCCAGGTGTTTTATCAGATTCGAGGTGTTACCTCCTTTGCACAGTATCACAGTATCACCTTAAAGCACTTGTTGCAGGCTGCTGAGTTTGCATCTTTTGCTGTGAAGTACAGCCAGAGTTTTGACCACTTCGCCTTGGGCATTTTTAATCTGTAGCTCTGCTCTAAAAGAACCTACATACCTGGGCCCGCCTACTATCCTTGGAAACGTAAAATGATTGGCTAGAATCTAAAGTGTATGACATATCAGGAAGAAAAAGCACCGAAATAAAGCACCGAAATGTGCGCTGCTTTTTGGTCTGGTTACTACCGTTTATGTCAGAACCGGTGCCATAATGGCACTGGATACCAGTACCCATCCCTAATAGTAAGCATACAGTAAGCACACTTAAATCTACAGTCTCTCCGTGTCAGAAATTCTATATTATAAGATAAAGCACATGCAATAACAGAGAGAAAACCCCAACAATTAGACACCCAATAGGAGTTTTTGATTGGTGACAGTGGGAAAGAAAAACTCCCTTTTAGACTTCAGGTAGAAGCCATCTGCCATGATTGGTTAGGGGTGAGGGGAGAGAGACAGGACAAAGTACACACTGTGGAAGAGAGCCATTCTTGTTGTGAAGTGGTAAGCATGCAAGGTTTCTTTAGATCAGAGTGTTTGTAAATCATAATAACAATTTGAGGTTGTACGAGAGGCTTTCAGGGGGACCGTCCAAACAGTTGTGACTGCATATCTTTGAACACAGCTGATATACTACAAGAACATGGCATTCTCCAAGTGTACTGGAAAGAAGTATATTAATACCAATTATCCATCCATGGTGTCCACATAGGGGATATAGCTACACTTAGCAATAGATCTCTGAGATACATGCATGACAACAAAAAAGCCAAAATACTAAATGGAATGGGGAGCAGGTGTACATTTACTGTTCCTATCAGCAAGGCTCTCCCATGGGTTCTCGCAGCTGCAGATACCTCAGGTCTGTCACTCTGTCTCATGCTTTCTTCCTCCTTTTACTATCTCACCTTCTTCTCTGTGGATACTTCCATCCCTCCCACCTTTTCTGTCAACTCTCTGTTCCAGTACACCCAGTGCTGTCTCCTCTTTGTTCAAATCCTGGCCTTTTGTCACAGTTCTCTGTCAAACTGATATTTAAAATCAACCTTTTAGCTATCTCCTCTGACATCTCTCACTGCTTTATCACTCACTCTATTCTTCTGCCATCTGTCTCTTCTTTCTCCATGCAGCTTTCATTTTAAACTACTACTGTCCTGTCTGTCTGTCCTTTGCCCTGCTCTCCATGTCTTGCCATGATATGAATTCATTTATTTTCTTACTCTTTTTGTTCTCCTTTATGTATATTCCTGCATATATGTAAAGTATTTATTTATTAGACACGGATGAAGGTGTTTTTGTTTGTCCTTTTCCAAACACGGAAACCATCCCGTTGCTCAGTAAATCATCCATAAGCCACCCAGCTATATGTTTTCCTCATTCCAGTGTTCATTCTGATGAGCTTTGTTTTAATGAGTTTACTTTGAAGGCAGTGATCATGCTGAGTCAGAGTATTGTTTTTTTTCCTCTCTCTAGACTGTCCTTTCTGCTAATACATCTGCTCGTTAATTATGTCCTTCCCTCTTCCCTTTTCAGAGTCATCTCTTTCTTTTCTATTATTTCTTTTTTCACACCTCCCCCATTTTTACTTTTTTTACCATCCATTTGAGACGGAGCTCATTATGGCAAGTAAAAAACACGATGTCTGGACACATCAGAACTGAGAAAGAGTAAGATAAGAGCGAATGTGGGTGTTAATGATCATTTAGACTGTTACTACTCTTGTAAGTATTGCTTTGTTGTCTGTGGGAGTTGGGCAGTGTGCACTGAACAGCCTATTGATTTCAGTGTCTGGAGCCTTTAGACACACATAAACACACACACACACACACACACATATACACAGGGTGTCTGGGATGCTCTGTGAGGTTTAGCAGAGCCTGTCTCATCTTCTCTGTCTATCCTTTAAGCTGTGCTCTGCTTTCTCACTAAATGCATGGTGGGCTGCTGGGCGGCCCTGGCAGAATGACAACTAAGAGTGGTGAGAGCAGGGCAGAAATATCTCTCTGTGGGACTAGTAGGACTACCTAGCACTCAGGTCAGCTCTCAACGGCAGTAGAACAATGATCCTATACATCAGTGAGTAATGAGTAGTTAAAAGCTGTATCTGCCCTATTTGGCTCTTAGAATATTAATCTGCACAGCAGTTGTTAGAGTCATCATGAGGTCATTTTTATGTTCATCTGAGAAAAAAGATAGAGCTCACTACTAACTAGCTTCAGTTGCGCTGCCTGTAGGTTTTATTGAACATTTTTGTCATAGACTGCATTATTCTTGAGAACTCTCTCTTGTTCCCCCTGTTCTCCCTGAAATCTCTAAACCGCCTCGTCCCCCAGAGAACACGACCCAACTTCAATGCCACGTTGAATGAAATGTAACTCGGTTTTTAGGTATATTTAGATGTCTTTTAAACTTTTAACCAGTAAAAATTTTTATCAGTACGAGTCTGAAAACAACTTCTCTTCCCAAGAATCATATACCCAATTCTCACTCTCCTGGTACCCATGCTACGCTCTGCTGCCAATTGCAGAGGAGTGATAGTTCTTCTCAGGTCTCCAGGGGTCATGAACTGAAAGAGTGAGCTCATCATGGTGTCCAACTTTCACAATTAGTGAAAGTGAGACTAAAAAACCATTAGGTCGGGCGTTTTGCAGAGTGTAATCCATTATAGTGCAAATTTGTGCATTTTAGTGGAGTAACAGTGGCTTCTAATCAATTGGCAGAGACAGCAGTTTTCAGCAGCTCTAATGAACTGTTGTGCTCATTCAGAGAGTTTAGCTGTCACTCACTGAGTAGCCTCTTCAAATCTAGATCCCTCAGTGCAAAGCACATTTGATTATGTTGTTGCTTTCTTTGGCTAGACTGATAACCTTTGTATGTGTTTGACATAAAAAAGAGAGAAAGAGAGAGAGGGATGCAAGCAAAATAGAAGGGTAATTAGGTATCTTTCCTCGCACACTCATTCTCACCCTCCCCCATATCTCCCAGGGGGTAGTGGAGACTCGTCAAAGCCCTGTCATGAATTTTTAACATGCCTGTTGGTCTCTTAGGAAGCGTGTGTAGATGTGTGGTTTCTGCATGTGCATGTTCATATACAGTCAGGCAAAAAAAGGGATTTTCACATGTGTTTTTTTCACACAAAGTCTTATATAATTCATGAATGTCACACTAATGGCTTAAGTATGATGTACGATGTATCAGGAGTTGAACAGCTGTTGGTTATATGCATGTATCATTTCTGATACAATGTTTTGCTGAAGGAGAAACCCAAGGGAACATATGGATAATGCCTATCCATATGTTTTTAGACTACCTTGATTATGTGTTCCTGTATCTTTTTGCACTGATATTATGCAAGCTTATCATTTTATGAGCAATAGCCTGGTTTTCTGTTTATCTGATGAAGCTCAGTTAGTGCACTTGGGTTGATGTGATGCTACACTGTTGACATTTGACAACTCACAAATCTCGCCAGTAGATCAAAAATGCTCTATTTTTTGCATAGCGTATCTGCTGAAGGCATTTATGTCAAACTTAGCCGAGTCAAGTTTCTTTGATAAGTGATGGTCTCATTTTGGGATCTCCCTGTTGCTAAGCAACATTATCAGGGGCACCAATGTCACACTTATCTATGACCTCAAGATGATTTTACAAGTGCATCGGCACAGTTTAGAATCAACTTCCACTGACCGACACATACAGTGGTGTCAAAAAGTGTTTGGCCCCTTCTTGATTTACTAGTGTTTTGCATATTTGTCACACATAATGTTTCAGATCATCAAACTTATTTTGATAAGATAAGTTACAATGATGATTTCATTGATTAAGAGAGAAAAGTTATCCTCGTTCTGTTTGAAAAAGTAATTGCCCTTCTTATTAAAATAATGAATTAATTGCAAAAAACTGCATTTTTTGGAAACCTGAGCTCAGTTTCACCAAACACACTCAGCCCTGACTATTGGCAGACCTGTTGAATCAAAAAATCACTTAAATAGAACCTGTTTTATAAAGTGAAGCAGGCTAAAAGATCTCAAAAAGCAACACATTATGACAGGATCTAAAAAAAAAACCCACCTGAAAACAGTAAACAGTTAAGTATGGTAGTTGTAGTGTGATGGTCTAGGGCTGTTCTGCTGCCTCAGGAAATTTAAGACTTGCTGTGGTAAATGGAACCATGAATTCTGCTGTTTACCAAAACATCCTGAAGGAGAATGTCCGGCCACCTGTTTGTGACCTCAAGCTGAAGCACACTTGGGTTCTACAGCCGGACAATGATCCAAAACAGGAAGTCCACCTCTGAATGTCTTAAGAAAAACAAAATAAAAACTTTGGCGTGTCCTGGTCAAAGTCTTGACCTGAATCCAATTGAGATGCTGTGGCATGACCTTAAAAAGCAGACTCATGCCCGAAAACCCTCCAATGTGGCTGAATTACAACATTTCAGCAAAAAACAGTGGGCCACAATTCCTCTACAAGTCTAATATTTAAATTTGTTTGGTTCATTTGAAACATTTAAGTGTGACAAACATATAGAAAAACAGGCAATCAGAAAGAGGGCAAAAACTTTTTCACACCACTGTAGAGTCAAAAAGATTCAAAGAACAAGAAATATGAAGCTGGAAATGAGCATAAGTGGCCAACTTTAACATTTTAAAATAGAGTAGAACATGCCGATCTGCAGAGTTAGGCTTCCCTAACCAAACACATGGTTTTAAAAATAGCAATGGTTTCATTACGATGTGGGAATGCTTAAAATAAATAACAAGACACCTCATGTTTGTCTGCATTGTGCAACTGCCAGTTGGACATGTTTTCATTTTACTCCAAAAACTGTAACTTTTAACAGAGCTTTTGATTTAGATATGCAGTTGGAATCACTGACAACATCTAAACGCTTTAGTGATTGGTGGTAGCAGGGAGCAGTGTCTGACTCTGTTTGACTATGATGCTTGCTACCACTAACTGGTAAATACGATTCAGCACTTGATGCATTGTTAGCACATGCAACTTTTATGTACAATGTACATCGGTCACAATGCTTGTAATCATTTCACATTTTTTTCACTGTTTTGGGTTGGTCAGTGTGTACGTGTGTATATAGCTGCAGCAGGGTGTATATTTAGCGGTTGACATCCAGTGCATGGGAGCTAGAGAGAGGTCTGGAACAGAGCCCAGGACTGGAGGCCAAAGGAATGGAACTGTTGATCAAAATGGAACGATTGCCGACAGCAGACACAGGGTCACATAAACATACTCCGTAAAAATACCAATTCAAAATAATATAAGCATCTCATCCAAAGATGTGTCCATCTAGCATGCCTGTTATATATGCTTGCACGAGCCAACAGATGGTTGTCAGACAAAGATGCAGCTATAAAAACAGTTTTTCGTAATCATATAAAAAGATTTGATTCTAACATGATTTAACTTTGGTGTTGTGAAGGAAGATTCTTTGTCCTGCTCTTTGCTTTCATTCCTTATCGCACTTTTGTTCTAACCTCTTACCTTTTCCATTTCTATGGCACTAGTTATGAAACTTGGAACAAGATGTTTTAAAAATTGATGCAGGCCTCGTGGTTAAATTAGTCCACAAATCAAAGTAAAAATGTAGAAATAAGGTATCTATCACTCTGTCCCCTTTTTGAGCCATTTTTTCCCCTTTTGTTAGCACATTTCTCAGTTCTGCCTTCCTTTCCATTAAAAAAAAAAAGAATTCAGAAGATGAAATTACACTTTGCTAAATTATAATGTAAGCATCACCTGAATTGTATAGCACAACTGGAAGATAATATCTCAAGATTTTTCAGTATCAAGACATATATATTACATTTCAACCTTGTGATCTTGGATAGATGTTTATTTCGCTGGATGCACATCAGAACTTGTTTGTTCCCAGATGGAAGACGCATTGTTATTATAGTTTGTACTTGCAAGAAGTAACAAAACAGCACGTATATGTGCAATTGCAGGAGAGATGACTAGATTAAAGGTGAGATTAATTACATTTTCAATT
Organism: Maylandia zebra; assembly: GCF_041146795.1. Lineage (NCBI taxonomy): Eukaryota > Metazoa > Chordata > Actinopteri > Cichliformes > Cichlidae > Maylandia > Maylandia zebra. The sequence goes on along the minus strand of NC_135173.1, from coordinate 10,970,746 downwards.
AAATTCAATTGCATGTATATAGTGCCAAATAACAACAGCAGTCACCTCAAGGTGCTTTACACTGTCAGGTAAACACCATATAATAATACAAGTGTGGTTAATTACATTTATATTCCTTTATATAATTCCTTTTTGATTGATAGCTTTTTCAGTGGGTAATTTATTTGTTCTTCACTTTATTCACTGATCCATCATTTCTTCCTGCACTGAACCCAACTTATTTTATTCAGTTAGCTCTATGTTTCACACTCTCTGACTCGCTCACACATTCAGCCACACACCCACCCACACACTACTTTCTTACAGTACAACCTTTTCATTTTGACATTCTGATACTCTGTGGCGTGGCCTTTAGCGGACAGTGAGTGCTGCAAGACCTTGATAGCCCTGTGGTTTGAGCTCTGCAAGTGAGATCATAATCATTTCTCTCTTGTCTCTAGGGTGGTCTCCACCGCGTTTTCTAATGTGCTCTCTTTTGCTCAGGTTTTCTCAAATGAGAGAGATGTTTTGAAGGAAGGATACCCAGTATATGTTCCAGGCTAGGGCTGGGCTGTATCATACCGTTCACGGTAATACCAGTGTAATGTTATGCAACGATAGGAAAATGAAATATCGCGATAGAATATGGGTAAAACGCGCATGCGCAGTGCCTTTGTTTACATACGCACATGGCGGCGACGCAGAATGAGAAGAGCAGAAGTGGATCGTTAAATGAAACAGATGAACAGAATTGGTTTGTAAAAATGCTGCAACTTCAGTGGTGTGGAACTGGTTTAGCTTTCATCCGTCAGATACACAACAAAGCACTATTTTTGGTAGAGCATGCCAGTGGGCTGTCATTATTACCGTGTTTTTTTGGAAAATATGGCACACTTAAAATCAATCCTTTGATTTTTCTGAAAATCGACAGTGCCCCTTATAATCCCGTGTGCCTTATGTATGAATTCTGGTTGTGTTTACTGACCTCGAAACGATTTTATGTGGTACACGGCACTTGAAAATTTGTCAAATGTTTCAGTACAACTTTGCTGAGCTACAAACCCGCACCGCTTGGTGGATTATCGGAGCATTACGGCTATCGTAGGCAGGCGCCTCGCGGAGTGATACGTACTGTGCTTCAACATAATATTACCGTATTGTGTGTGTATAACCTCTTTTTAAGTTTTGTGAATATTATACATGGTTATGCTGAGGATATGTTGGCCAATTTCCACTGGAAATGCCTTTTGGTTAAACTGTCAGCAAGGAATTTGCATTTGCACTGTTATTTTTTTTATATAATTTTAATGCACTTAAAAAAGCTGCTTGTTTAAGTGAAAATACATTGATGTTTTTTGGGGGTTTTTTGCACTAATAAAGTTCAGGAGTTGTAAAGTATTTTGTCTAGTGTCAATTATATCGTCAGTTATATCGTTATCGCAAATTTTCAAATGTATATCGTGATAAATATTTTTGGTCATATCGCCCTGCTCTGCTCCAGCCTAAATCTTTTGTCATATTTCACTTCCCAGAAACTGGCCACAGCTGCTGAAGAGTTTCAAATGAAGCATCAGTGGAAAGACGATTTCGAGGTAACAGAGAGAGAGAAAATACAGAAAAAAAATGTTTATATGTGTTTTTTATGTGCTATCTATTAGGGATGGATGAAAAAATGATACAGCATTGTCACGGTCCGCTGTGACGGACCGAGTGGAGAATGCGTGTAATGGACCCAGGTGCGAACACAAGCGAAGATACAGGAGTGGATTAAACAAAAGCGAGCCTTTTATTATGGCTGATGAAAGGAACAAACCAGAGTGAGGGCAGCATAAGAGTAGTAGCTAAACAGAAACCTAAACTGGACATAAACTATGGAAAGGCTATGGCTGGAGATATGGAACACAGGGGGTGGGAACACAGACGACGCGACGCAGACTACATGAAACACAGAGACTAAATACACATGAGGAATGATCAGGGGAAGTGGCCACACATGGGAACGCAGCTGACACACATGAACTTAACGACAGGACAGGAGGAGTGAAACTGAATACACTGACAGTGAATGCAGGCCTTCAAAGTAAAACAGGAAACATGAGACATGAACCGGGGAGACGTAGTACAGGGGGAGGTGACATAACTGACAGCATGAACTTGACAGTACAAGACACACAGACATAAACACACGAAGGGCAAGGGAGACGTAATGCAAGGGTGGTATATACAGATGGCTGGACTAACTTAATGAACCTAAACAATCAATAAACATCAAAATAGACTAAACACAAAACACTGGGTCGCACGACCCAGGACCATGACAAGCATAGTACTGCTGTATTTAGGATGGGGATAATATATCGATACAGGGACACTAAATATTTATATTTGATTAAATTAATTAAAATACTCTGGGAATACTAGCTGTCTGGGAAACAAGACGACTTGTCTCATGCACCATTATCCTGAGATAACATTAGCTGAGCAAACCTACATTAACAGGTTGTGAAAAACTGTCTGGACACTGGAAACATTTAGCTCAACAAACCTACCTCCTAATTCAGAAAAGGCTAATGACTCAGCCATACAAGTAAAAATAGGGCAGCAACCAAACAAAAATTAATGGCTGCCTGGTAATTGTATGGTAATTGTTCACATTCCTTTGCCGATTTCAACTAAGGGTAACTTAATTGTTGCCCAGAGCTTGCGGGTGTGGCACAGTAATGACCATTTTTGATTGAAGTTTTTCAAATAATTCACATCTAATTTATAAATGCAGACAGATTGCCATCATATTGGCATCAGTTTGAATGAGTCTTTGTCAGTGAGCACAACTCGAGGGGACTTGACTCAACTGGCTGCCAGCTGGTTGTATTTATAGAACAGCAAGATTGCTGAGCGCAAGTGTAGTGGTTAAATGTGAATTTCTGTCTATGCAGACAACAACAGATTTTGTGATTTTCTACGATTTATCACAGTTAACTGGTGCATTACCAGAAACTGAGTGCATGTGACGTTCATGCAGCCAACATCAACCTATTCGATCTCAGACAGATAACTAACTTCATCTTATGGCAACATTTTACCGCAGGCTTTAGTGATAGTGTTTGCATGCTTTATAATCTCATTTTGCCAAAAAAAAAAATTAAATAAATTAATTAAATTAAATTAAAAAAATATCTGAAGTGAAATCCAATTTATCTTATTGGATAAATCTGATAGTGACAAAGTTTGAGGACAAAATTTGATGTTGATTAATCACTACTGCAATACTCTACATATTGCACAATGTTAAAAATCATACTAATATTATTGTTTTGTGAGTGAATAATTGTGAAAATATCATATTGTGTTCCTACGTCTAGCAGACGCACAGATACACAAATGGTGATGCATGTAGTCTAAGTTTGCTAGACTTAGAATAATTTGATTGTGTGAATAGTTTTTACATGTTTTCAGCATCCATCATTAGCAGTGAGTACAGTTCCTTTTGTTAACTGGTTTATTGCTCATTATACACTGTGTTATGATACATGCCCCTCATTTTCAATGACAGATGCTTTGCCTTCTAACAACCCGGGTGGCAAACAATTATATAAGAGAAAAAAGCAATGCTCAGGAAAAATACTTGTCACAGAGGCAGTTATTACATTGCTATCTCAGAGGCAAAAAATGCTTACCTGGAGCATTGCAAATGGCTGCAGGGACAGAGGGACATGGTGAAATATGACCATACCTTATTTATTTAAGCAAAAACACAGACTAGTATCTTTTTAAACTAAATAATAGAATTAACAAATGGCAAAATAAAGAACTGCTTAGAAATTGATCAAATATTTAATAGTTGCATAAATGTTAGGGTTCTTTGTGCAACACCCTGAAGCATCCAAAAAGCATTTTTTGTGCTTCTTTGTCACTTGTTTACAGGATGATGAAATTGCCTACTACAACGCAAAGGACAATGTGAGTGTGCTTTTTTGCCCTCCTCTGTTAATTTATTCTCTTTCTCTTTGAGCCCCTGCAAACACATAGGTCATACATGCATCATGAATGTGCTTTTGCTACACAGCATCCCCACCCCCACCCCGCCTTCATTGCCTCATATTCCCTCATCTCCCTCATTTTACTCCTGCAAAAATCACCACATTTTCACCCCCGCTTTCTCTTATCGTCTTAGCTCTGTACTGCAGCCCCCAGTTTGCTGCTTCTTGGAGCTTTTCTTCCCATGTAGCTACCTCGCTTCTTGGAGCTTTTCTTCCCATGTAGCTACCTCTCTGTCATCCCTCCTTCCAGCCTCTCTCAGGTGAAGAGGTCTCTGCCATGTTTCTCCTCTAATTGACAGATGAGATGTATGAGCTGGCTAGGCTCTTGCTTTATTAGGAAGCAACTGTTCGCACCATTTCTCCCTCCCCCTCTGCCTCTCTCACCACCTCACTACCTCGGCCCCTCTCTACCCTGCTTTCGTTCATCGGTATCTCATCTTTTCCTCCCTGTCTCTACTGCTCTCATTGATGTAAATTGGCAAATGCACGGCAGGAGTTATAAATCTCCACAAGGGGCATAAACAATCTGAGTGTCTCCGGCTCCTCCTCCCAAATGAAGATGATAAAATGAAAAAAAGCGAGACATCATCACGTAAACAGTCAGGTTTTTTTTTAAAGCATGCAGGGTGTGAAAAGTGCAGCAATGTTGTTATTATGGTAGCGATGAGCTGTTGAGAATGTGCGTTCAGGCTGTTGTAAAGTCTTTCATTTTTATGGAGACCAACAAACCATGTCATATATGTGCAATGTGCCTCATTAATTTACATAAAGATGTCTGCTATGATTTCTTAAACCTATAGTGAGAACAGCTATAGATAGTGCTTTGAATCTTTTTTCCCCTTTCAGCTGGATGCAAATGAGACAGAGGGAAGAAAGAACAGGATTCGACCAGACTTTCAAGAGGACCCCTCGTTTAAACGTTTGACTGACTACAACCACACGGCTGTCCACATTCCCACTGACATCTATGATGGCTGTGAGTGCATCGTCACACACACGCACACATACCAAAGTGGTTACTATGGATACGGCTGACACACCAACCCATTATGAAATGTTTTTTACAGATTGTGCCTCAAGCAAAGTTGCCCTTAGCTAAAAGATGGGTTTAACAAAAAAAGCCTCATACGAGTAATAAGCTCTCCTGTAGTAATCGGTTACTTAACAAAGCTGCCTGCCCTTGGAATGTAAAAGAACAGGAGGCACGACAACTGAAAGGATTTATGTGTTTATGTTTTCTTTTTTTGTTTAGAAATATTTTTGCTATTGGTAGTTATGCAGCTTTCAGTTTAATACTCTGTTTAACCAGAACTAGAATGATAAGTATGCATTTATTAAAATTATAAATCATAAATGTATTATTCATATGAATATTGCAGCTATTGAATGTCTTTAGGAACAGATTGATATAAATAGATAGATATAGGAGATATAATACACTTATATCTATAGACTATATTATAGATATTGACTATAATAGATATATGCATGCAATTTTTGCTTGAGTGGACACTTATATTTATTCTTGGCACAGGTATTTTATACTGTTACCCATAAAAGAATGCAATGTGCAACTGAACTGCACTATAAACTGGATTGTGTGTAAATCCTGAAACAATAATATCATCTGTTGAAATATATCAATCAGTACATTTGCATTGTCAGCATTTTTTAAGAACAGAATTCATTCATTTCATTCATTTATTTATTCATTTTCAGGCACAACAAATACCTATATTGAACATAAAATACACAAAACAAAAAACAAAACTTGCCTGAAAAAGGAGTGGGACGAAGAAAACTTATTAAATCCCACCCCTATTTTGGAATCCATACCAGCAATGGTAAGAGGACAGACATTACAGAGCACACTAAAACCCATCATTGAGTATACTGTGACCAGACCAACTGTTTGTAGAGAAATTTAAATCTATGAATATTTTTGCATTGTTTCAATTGTAAACTCAGACTGTTCCAGATTTTCACACCACATACAGACACACAAAAGCCTTTACGGGTTGTTCGAGTTCTGGGTAATTTGAATTCTCCAAAGCCTCTCACATTATAAACCTTTTCTCGAATTTCAAATCTAGTTTGTAAATTTGCCGGTAAAAGTTTAGTAAAAGCTTTATACAAAATTATGGATGTATTGTAATTAACCAGATCCTGGAATTTAAGTAACTTTGCCTGAAGAAAGAATTTGTGAGTATGATCTAGATAACCAGCCTTGTGAATAATACGCAGTGCTCGTTTCTGTACTGTGACTAATGGATTAGTTGTATTTTTATATGTATTTCCCCACACTTCCACACAATATGTAAGATATGGAAGAACCAGGGTACAGTACAGAGTACGAAGTGCATCTTTATCAAGGAATTGTTTCACTTTGTTCAAAACTGCGAGGCTTCTGGAAATTTTGGTTTTTATGTGTCTGACGTGGGGTTTCCATGAAATTTTGTTATCAATTATAACTCCCAAAAATTTGTTTTCACTCACATTATCAATTGGTACACCTTCAATGATAATTGGTAATTCTATATTATATTTTAAATTACCAAAAAACATTGCTTTAGTTTTATTTATATTTAATGATAATTTATTTATGTCCATCCATTTTTTTATTAATTTTAGCTCCCTGTTTACAGTCATTACAAGATCAGTATAATCATCGCTACTGAAAAATATGTTGGTGTCATCTGCGAACAGTATGAGTTTAAGTACTTGAGAAACATCAAAAATATCATTTATGTATACATTGAAAAGTTTTGGTCCCAACACTGACCCTTGGGGAACACCACATGTAATACCAAGTTTCTCTGAATGGTAATGCCCTATGCTAACATATTGTTCCCGACCTGTTAGGTAACTTTTTAACCAGTTACCAGCTTTCCCTCGAATACCATATCTTTCCAATTTATCCAGTAAAATTGAGTGATTGATTGTGTCGAAGGCCTTTTTGAGGTCAACAAAAATACCAACTGCATATTTATTTTTATCCAGTGTATCAGTAATTTCTTCTACTGCCTCAATTATCGCCATTGAAGTGGTTCTTTGCGTTCTGAAACCATACTGACCAACATTTATTATTTGATGTTTTTCAAGGAATTTTTCTAATCTTGAATTAAAAAGTTTTTCTAGAATTTTTGAGAATTGAGGCAGTAGAGAAATAGGCCTATAATTGGTAAAACTGTGTTTGTCATTACTTTTATATAGTGGTATTACTTTCGCAATTTTCATTTTTTTTGGAAAACAACCGGACTGAAATGATAAATTACAGATATATGTTAAGGGACTAGCAATATTCAGAATAACCTGTTTAACTACAGACATATTTATGTCATGATAATCCATTGAAGACTTACTTTTACATTTTAATGTGATATTTATTACTTCTTGCTCATTTGTAGCTGAGAGGAACAGTGAAAAGGGATTTGATTTTATATTACTGATATTTTCATTTTTATGACACGGGATGTCCGCTGCTAGTTCAGGGCCAACATTTATGAAGAATTTATTGAACCCATCGACAATATTACTCATGTTGTGATTTTCACCATTTGCATCAGTAAAATATTCAGGATATGATGTTCCAGAAGATCCTTGTTTAATTAAGTTGTTTAACACATCCCAAGTTCCTTTTATATTGTTTTTATTTTCATATAATCTTCTTCTATAATAAAGTTGTTTGCTCGTTCTTATAATATCAGTCAATTTATTTCTATATGCTTTATATCTTTGTTCCACTTCTTTTGTACAGAATGGTTCATTTCACTGCACCTGCTACTTGTGAAAGGTTGGTGAATGTTCACTGAACATGTAGTCAGTTTCTCAGAATGCGAAAAAACAAAAATAGGATCATGTATACTCAAGATTATAGAGAATATTAATGATAATCTCTTAAAAACTTAAACATGTTGAATAAACATTTGGTTGTCATGATCTGGATACAGGAAAATTAAAACCTAAGCAGCTTTATGTTATAGTCATGGCTGTTTTCATCTATTCATACCATCCCATACTCAGGCTTTACTTGATGGGGCTGTTTCAGTCACATTGGATGTTAAAAGTCTTTAGCCTGCCAGCTCATACTACAAAGCGAGTGCAATATTTACTTGAAACAGTTTTAAAATATAGCAGGTAATCATTTGACGGATTCATAGTGAATGATCGTCACATATCCTGTAAGTATGTCTTGTAGTGAGAACATGTCTGAGGAGGCTGTTGGGTATTGTTGGACAGCAATAGTCGAAGCAGGAAGAAAGCATTATCTAGTAACATGGATTGGAAGATATCCTGTTAAAGAGTATTTTTGCTCCTTTTGTTATAAAAGTACATTTCTGATCATTTCAACATCATGTGCTGACATTTACCTTGAGTGATACAGCATAATTTAAATCTCGAGAGTCTCCCTGACATTAGCACAGCTCAAGTTGAATGTCAGTGACTTAAGGGTGCCTGGCTGAATAGCTTAAGTGTGGTTTGAATTATGTAATATTTTTAAGTGGCTTTTCCTTTATTCTATTTTTTAGATTTCAACTTGTGGGGTGATGTCCTTAATATAGTGTGACTTACGAGGAGAGGAATAAAGCTTTAGGTGATTTGCTCAAGTATGTGTCACCACAGTAGGCCTTGGTTCTCGAAGAACTTCAGAAAGATTCCAGTTTAATTACAATCTGGTTTTTTAAACCATCTTGCAGCAGCATTACTGAATGATGTGTGTTTGTATCTGTGTTTCTGTGAAGAAAGACATCTGTGTGTTTGTGGTAAGATGTTCAGTAATTGGTGTAGTGGAATCAGTGCAGTGGAAAGTAATGCGTCAGCAGTGACTTGGAGAGACAGCAGGATGGAATGACTTCCTCAGCATGGACCTCAGCCTGCTGGGGAACCGTCTGGCCCCAAGGTTACCTGCTTCACCTTGTTGCTGACCCCAGACACATGGGCAGAAAAGGGAAATGTAGATTGGAATGGAAAGCTGTCAGGTTTTGTTATCTGTGGGTGGAAAGTCTAGTTTATTAGCATTTCTTTTGAACTTGCTGTGAATTTGTCAATTTTTCCCTGAGATCCCTATCTGGCCTTTAATCTGGGCTGGGTGCCACAGCTACTCACGCTGCCTTTCTCTCACAAGGATGCTGTTTATTGGTAGCCTGTAATGAGTATGCATGGATACGCTGAGCTTCTGGGATCTACCCAGCGAGATGAAAGAAACTTTAGGTGTGTGTGTGTGTTTACGAGGAAGGACTCAAACCTGGCGGTACACTGTGGGCAACAATCTCAGGTATGGAAATAAAGAACCAGACCATGCAATTTTGTTTTGAGATTGAGACTTGTTTTTCAGATTTAAGTTTAAATTTCAAACTCTAGGAATATCTAGCTAAAGAAAATTATTTAAAATTAACTAATGTATTCAAAGAAGCACTGCGAATATGGAGAAAAACGTATGTCTGAGAGCATACGCAGGCTCATATATTGTGTCAGATATGGACACATGTGAAGGAGTATGTATTTGGTATTCCAGGTCAGAAGATTCATAGTTATTGAGGTTTCAACTCTCCAATTTAATCTCCACCCTATAAATGTTCCCAGAATAGCCTTTGCTCAGCTGGAGAAAATTAGATTTTCTGGGTAAAGTGGGTGACAAGTTTATGAAATCAGACTCATGTGTGTGAGGCCAGTATTGGAAAGGATACAGGCATGACAGAAAGATCACAAAAGCATAAAATGTCCATTGAAGGACATAGTACCAAAAAAAAGTATATCAGACGAAATAGAAAATAATTTAATTCAGTGGATATACAAGTGGAAGCTGAATATAAAAATGTAAAATTTAGTAGTATTTGTGCCACATTTCATGTCATCAAACTAATTTCATTATTAGACATAGATAAATGGAAATAGAAAAAAAATGATTCAAACACAATTACTCTAAACCTAAAAACTGATTGTGCCACCCTTTACGGCAAGAACTACAATCAAGTGTTTGTGACAGCTGGCGAATGGCAACGAGTAGGGATGAGTATCGAAAACCGGTTCTTGTTGAGAACCGGTTCCCACTGTTTCAATTCCTTGGAATTGTTTGCCATTTTTGCAAACGATTCCCTTATCGATTCCAGTCGCCCCGAATGATGTCACCACGTTGCGGAGTGTGTCATTTACCTGGCAGGAAACATGGCGGCTCAAACGCTCAAAGGTTTGGTTATACTTTACGAGAACGGATGACAACAGGGCAACTTGCAATACTTGAAAAGTAGATATTTCATTTAAGGGAGGAAACACTACGAATATGCAAAAGCATTTGCTCACAAAACACGGGATGACCTCAAATGAATGTCGTGTTTTTAATTCCACTCCGGACTCGTGAATCTCAACCCAGCAGCAGCGGTAACGTTTGCACGTCCTCTCCCGTTAATGCGGCAGGTAAATAATCAACTAACAGTGCATATTATGTTAGCGCGATCTGCCTTATTACAAAACCTGCCATTACTGTGCATTTAGGCGACCATGATGAGAGAGACAGAGTCTGGCTGCCTCAGATGCTGGCAGTTCTCACTGCAGTCTACCGGTAGCGTCTCCTTTCAGGCCAGGATAGACGAATGTCACCGAGCAGTGATTAAGTTTGTGGTAAAAGGCTTGCACCCATTTGCCACAGCAGATGCCCCGATTTTTGGTAAGTGAATGTGTTTAATTGTAGGCAGGGACATTACTGGATATTCTTGTGTAATTGCTACTGAATAATTTATGTTATACTTTGTTATTGCTACAGAAGAATATTTATTTTATTATTTTACATTTACAATTTTTTTTCCTGGGGACCCTGTGACACCCCATTGAAGAGCCATAGGCTGTGGATCTCTTAAGATCTCACTGTTGGGTTTGTAAGGCCATGTTACTCCTAAATTTCTATCTTGTTCAAAGAGAAGATATAAAACAAAGTTCTAAGCTAATCAACCTTAGTGTTCTCCTTTTTTAAAAAGAATTGATAAGAGAATCAATAAAGAATCGAATCGTTAAACAGAATCAAAAATGGAATTGGAATCGTGAAAATCTTATCAATACCCATCCCTAGCAACGAGTCTTTGGACCAATTTCATCCAGCTTTTTTGCAGACTTGTTTTCATTCAGCCACACTGGAGGGTTTTTGGCAAGTTATCCATCAAAGAAGTCCCATACTGTTACATCATCATAAACATGTTTGACATTGTTTAATGTCAGATGTAATGCAATTTGCAATTGCATTGCAAAGACGAAATCAGCAAGGTGACAAAATCTTTTTTTCAGAGCACTATAGAATACAGACTGTATATGAAGGATAGACCCAGTTTCCAGCCAATGTTTAACTGTCTTCCATCTGCATTCTGCAAGGCTGGTTACAATAAGAAGTTCAGCTGCAGAAATCCATAAGAAAGTGACCCTTTGTCTAATGTGATCTCTGATCTCACTAATTATTTTCCTGATGAGTTCATGGCCTTACTGGTTTCAAGTGAAGCTGAATGTAACATAATGTTCTTTTGGTAAATTATGGTCCCTAGCCAAGGGCAGCACAGTGATGTGGTGGCTAGCACCTCACGCCTAAACAGTCCTTTCCATGTTCTACCCGTGTCTATGCAGGCTCTGTCCAGGGACAGTGCTGAATGGTGTGTGTAAATGGTTGGTTCTCTATGTTTTAGCACTGTGACAGGTTGGTGACCTGGCCAGCCTCTTGCCGTATGGCAATTGTGATGTCACCACCTGTGACCCTGAATCAAATGAGCAGAATACATTGAATGGATGGTCTCAATGTGATCGCTACAGTCTTAGGAGGGAGTGTCCCTTGGTTTCACTCTCAGATCCATGCTTGATATTTAAGTTCATTTATAAAGCACCAATATGGAAAAAAGCACTTAAAACTTTACAACAGATGCTTCACTAAGCAATGAGTGACGTGTCAGTGGCCATGTCCATCTTTTGTATTCAGTCGATTTGCTTTTATTTTAATCATATATATTAAACATGCATTTGTTTAATTTTTAAAAACACCCCAATGCCTCCTGGCTATAGGCCAGTCATATAGAAGAATTTCTTGTGAGCTCAGCACAAATGTAGCCTAAAGTAAACTTTAAATAATCCCTCAGAATCAGCGCATCACTTTCTGTTTCCAGGTGTTTCTTGTGTTAATGGTACATTTCTTTTTTTATTATATATAAGAGATCACTGCATTTGATATGATTGAAATAATAAATCCTGTTGGGTTAATTAACTTGTCCAAGACTGTGGAACGAGTTTTTTTTTTATTATTCAACAATTTCACACACGTCTGTTTCTGCAAAAATGATTCCTAAGTTACAAATTCACACATACTGTAATGTCATCTTGTGTCACAGGGAGCTCAGCAGACATCTTTCACCTTTCACACTCAGGGCAATACTGCTTGTGATTGGAATTCAAGTGCCAGATTTGTGTAGATGCAAAAATCCCTCCAGTTTGCTGCCTATCACTTCTGTCATCCAAAGGCAATTTTCACCATAGCTTTTGTATGGCATAAACAAATGTAGCAGGTGAGCAAATTTTGTGCCGCTTAGAAAAACAAAGACGGTTTTTATCTCCAATGATTAGATATTTAGCCAGCAATATTTCCATATCAGAGGTTATTTTGTGACATACATTATAGTCTTTCAAATATCCAACTATTCTTTTAATTAGTAATGATGGGAAATTTAATGTCTTGTAGTTATCTCTCTCTTATGTTAAACTAACTATAAATAACTGTTTAACTGAGCATGTTGTACTGTAGCTGTATAGAACATTTTTGCTTATTAGCTTTCACTGTTATACAGTGTGTAACTGTTGCTTCTATAAGGAAAAGACTGATAATTAAAGCAGTCAAAAAATAGGGAAAATATGCACCAATCCATATTGCATATTTTTGTGAATTATACTGCACCCACGATGTCCCAATGAGATTATGTCATCACTAGGTGTGAATTCAGTGTGGCATACATGTGTATCCAGGGAATTCATTAGTGTCATTGGCAATATGGGCAACCCGAGGATAGTCTTTCCCTTATGAAGCAGCAGTGAAGTTTAGCTTATTAAAGATTATGACTAACTCAGGGATATTCACAACCAGTGGAGACATTAAAAAGAAACAAATTACTAGTTAGAGGCTTGTGGTTGCCTTGTGCCATAATTTCGTCTTACAGTCTAGTACACGTGAGTATCATCTCGCTGTATTTAACTGTCAAGCTGTTTGGATAAAACAAGATGGCTTGTGCTATCTATCCAATGGCCTAACTTAATCAGTCTTCAATAAAAAGTATACATATAGTTTGCAGTTTTATCATTATCTAACAAGTGCAGTAGTATTTTTTTGATTCTTGCCTTAAAATTCTAAAATTCAATGATTAATGAGAGAAATATATTACTGTGTGTGCACACGCTTCATGCTCTCTCCCTTTCTATAATGAAAAACATGCACTCCTGGCAACCGAGGCTTCATTAACTCTTCACTCTAGAGACATAGATGCAAATGAACACTGTTTGCTTTGCACATCAATGAGACACGTCACGCTCAATACAGGATAGCAATATGGCTTACACACATGCACACTATACTTCTAGCCACATGTCAAGATGTACAGAGTCCCATAAAAAAATATATGCAATGCCACAAAGTACAAAAAAAGTGGAAGATGGTAAAAAAAAAAGAAGAGCGGCAGAGAGGACAGATAGAGTTGGGGGCAGCATGTGTTGTGTCTCCATCCATCATCAGTCTTAATGTGGCTCTGAGCTGTCTGGGTGCTGTGTCATTACATCCATAATGCCTGTTGCCTCTCACAGCACACACTATCTGTCAAAAGCATGCACACACACACACACACACACAAAACTTCTGCACATGCAGTCATGCAGATTATTTGGTGGTTTTAGGTAAAATACTTTAATTGTGTCTGTGCAAAGCCATTACTTGTCTGAGTACTATTCCTTGATATTGATGCCTAATGCAAGCGCTTTCTGTTTGTGCTGGAAAAATATTTGGTCGTGCTCTGCTGGGCAACTGGGGTGACAGTGAGGCCTGTGTGTGAATCTTAATGAATGTGTTAAACTGTGTTGTCCATATCTTTTTGCTAAGCCTTCTAAAGATGATTGCAGAAAACCCACAAGGACATGAAAATGTTTATTTTACAGCTGCACACAAAATCAAAATGTAATTAGAGTATATAATGTATTGAATTCTGCTTATGTTGGTGGGTTCATGACGTATTTCTTTTTCATATGCATGCTTTCTTTTGATAAATGAGCTTTTCATGTGTATTTGTTCATCCAGCCACCATTGTGCTGAATGAATTAACCTGGACAGAGGAACTGAAGGAAGTGTTTAGAAAGAATAGAGAGGATGACCCAACCCTACTCTGGCAGGTGTTTGGCAGTGCCACTGGCCTGGCTCGCTATTATCCAGGTAAGGAAACAAAGGGGGGGGGGGGGACAACAACCCAAACATTGCCTTTGAATAGGTTTTTATGTGTCTGTTCATATAATTCTGAAGTTGTATGTGCTTAAATACACACTGCTTAGTAATTGAGGAGATGAGATAGCCTTTATTTGTCAGTTGCAGTTGCCCACAACCGAGATGATAGACCTTGCCGACCGTACATACAATACACAAACATCACGTTGGGGTGACAGGTCAGGCTAGGTAGCAAGGGAAAAAAAACATTGAAATGTGTAACAAAAAAGGATAATCCAGGAATGCACAGATATTAACACACCATAACACAATAAAACACAGACAAGCAACATGGGAGAATATTCCACTGTGTACAGCTGGATCTGGGACCGCTGCAATCTTCGATTGTGCCTCCAGCTGATCCACTGCCCGCATAATTAAGCTCACATTGACTTTATGTGCGTCTGCACTTGTCTATTGCTGTTCCCTCTTGTATGCGTGTTATCTTTGCCAAGCTATTTCTATTCATGAGATTCCCTGTCATCATCGACTCTATAGCTTTATGACAAAAGTTTATGTCTCATATTCATAAATTTGCATTGGCTTTGATTTATCCTTTCTTTTACTTCTTAGCATGCATGAAAGGCAGTCACTCACTCTCAGTATACTTCCTTGTTTTTATGGTGCCCTTCACTAATAGCTGTGCGTCTCCGATAAATAATTTGTGCGTGTTTTCCCTCATAAATATTTTTAGTGATTTAAAACATGTTATAATGTAGACGGTATAATAAATTGATCGATCCAATAAGCCTGTCATTATGTCACAGAATGTAGTATGTACACAACGGCTCCTGAGCAGAATATGACACTAAATACAATATGATTTTATCATATAACAATAATGGATTGGATTTATATATAGCGCTTTTCAAGGCACCCAAAGCGCTTTACAATTCCACTATTCATTCACTCTCACATTCACACACTGGTGGAGGCAGCTACAGTTGTAGCCACAGCTGCCCTGGGGCAGACTGACAGAAGAGAGGCTGCCATATCGCGCCATCGGCCCCTCTGGCCAACACCAGTAGGCGGTAGAGATGGCACGATACCACTTTTTTATGTCCGATACCGATACCGATATCATAAATTTGGATATCTGCCGATACCGATATGAATCCGATATAGTGTTTTTTAATCAACAAAACTGTTTTTTTTTTAAATATCTTGCTGCATTTTGTATAAGTTCATACTCAAGTTTAAAACAACAACTACACTAAAGCTATTCTGTTATACCTATATGCAAAAAAAAATAAATTTCATAGTTCAGCAATACTGATCAATCTAATAAACTTAAACCTACACCATCCTCCGTATTCTGGTATTTTAAAGAGTACTTAGCGTAAATATTAAGCAACCTAACTAATAGGGTTCCAACTCCCAGCAACAACAAAAATAAAAAAATAGGGAACCACCCCTAACGCTCCACCTCATGATGCTTAATCGACGTAATCAACCTTAATTTGATGCAGTGTGAAAAAAAAAGCACAGAAATCAATTATTTTTCAAGAAATATTAAATAGATTCAACATCTTTCTTCAACAAAATTGCAGACTGCACAGATGGTACCTTCCCAAAGGTACTATAGTACTTTTTCCTTCCCAAAGGAAAAAGTACTATAGCTTACTAGGGTATATATATTAGACTTAATAGTCACTATATACAGTAATTCACTTCTATTCATTTTACATCAAATTAAAACTTTGGGTGTAAGATTCGGATAATTATTTATTAAAAGCTAGACATTTTAAATGAGAATAAGAAAGAAAAATATGTCTTTGTGCCCCCTTTTCCCTGTTAATGCCCTATCGGCATTAACTGGCTAAACTTTGCTAGATCCGCCCCTGCACAGTTACCTGTGGAAGCCCGTTTCCGCCACTAAAAAAAAAAAAAAGCTAGTATCCATAACTCGAAAGTTCGAGTTATTATCTCGAAATTTCGAGAAATATAACTCGAAATTTCGAGTTACTTTTCTCAAAATTTCGAGTTAGCTCTGCCAATCAAAAATATACGTGAATGAGGTCGCTTTCTTGTTACCCGGAAGCATATGGCGCAGGACCGCGCACTCAAAAACGGATCCCAACAAATTAAAGTATGTTTGCTGATAGTAACACCATGTGATTCAGCTAATAACACAGGGATTTCATCATTTGTGAAGCCAGGCTGAAAACACTCAGCAATCTGTGCATTCACGACTGGATGTAATACCGGTAGCTTAGCTGTAGCATTTGTAGCTGAGGGCTTCAGCTTCCGGGTAACATGGAAATGACGTCATTCACGTAGATTACTGATTGGCAGCGCTAACTCGAAATTTTGAGTTGCTTTTCTCAAAATTTTGAGTTAATATGTCGAAATTTCGAGATAATAACTCGAAATTTCGAGATAATAACTCGAAATTTTGAGTTATGGATCCTTTTTTTTTTTTTAGTGGCGGAAACGGGCTTCCATAGTTACCAGCCGTCAGCTACGTAGAAAAAGATCCTCGAGTAGAAAGTAATAATAAATAAATTCTAACAACAGCTGATCAAGCTTAAACGTGCTGCTGTTGTTCAGCCGCTGGTTTCCTCTTTCTGGTGCAAAGTGGGCCAAAAACAAACCAGAGAGACGGACTCGCGACAGAAAAGCCGATCAGCTGATCGTTAAGCAGTTTTATGATTGAAGTAGCAGCCAGAAGAGGCAGTCGCTCCATATATCGTTTGGTAAGCTTAACGCAGGAATGCTTTACAAACATTCAGAGATGGACTTACACACTTGCTTTACTTCTCTCGGGGATAACTTGAAATGCCGGGTTGCTAGCGAAGCTCCACATGCTATCCAGACCACCGACAGGTCCCGCATGCCACAGCCGCTCTATCACGTGATGCATACTGCTCCGACGTGCTAACGTTCTGAGGCGAGTTACGGCGTGTTGCAAGTTTTGTGAGGTGCTTTCGTGATATTTAATGGATCGGATTACATTTTTTATTTTTCTCCGATATCCGATCCAGTAATTTAGGTCAGTATCGGACCGATACGTAATATCGGATCGGTCCATCTCTAGTAGGCGGTAGGGTAAAGTGTCTTGCCCAAGGACAAAACGACCAGGACAGAGAGCCCGGGGATCGAACCGGCGACCTTCCGGTTACAGATGCGCTTCCCAACCCCCTGAGCCATGGTTGCCCCATATTAGTTAAATATATTAGAAATTTAGCCAAAATAGTATGTAGTGTGCTGTTTTTTGTTTGTTTTTCTGCTTTAATTGTGATGAAAACTCAGTACATCTCAAATCTCGTCTTTTAGCTTCTCCCTGGATGGACGCTCGTAAGACCCCTAGTAAAATAGATCTCTACGATGTGCGCAGGAGGCCATGGTAAGAAAACTGGCTCAAGGATAACAGTGTTAGTCAGAATACAAAACTTAAACTTTTATGTCATTATGTGTCTTTGTATATCTATTTCATTGTTTACATGTAGAGCTAATTAGACGTAAGCAGGGTTTTTTAATTCAGTCAAATAATTCAATTAAATAATGCCTATTGCATTTCAGTGGAATATTGTTATGATTATTATTACTGTGAAAATTTGGTGAATACATTTTTTTAGTCTTTAATTGATTGTTCCGTGCAGGTTGTATAAATTTGAGTGCATTCACACAGCACACAAATTGTATTCACTACAGGAATAAAGATTTTTTTTGTGATAAAATTTTGTATTGCTCTAAAAATAATAATTTGTAAAAACAGCTAATTGTTGATTGCTTTGAATAGCTACTGATTTGACCTTTTTTCATCTTTAAATCATTACCATTGAGTTATTAACATAATGTCATCCATATCGCTCAGTCTTATATTAATATGACAATGAAAATATGACTCAAGTGTGTAAAGTGTTATTGTATTTTCTCAGCATAAATGATTATGCAAATGGTTGGCCCTCAGAGTATATGTGTCTCAGTCCAGAAATGTGTTTGCATTCATTTATGACCATCTAGGTACATTCAAGGAGCCGCCTCACCGAAAGATATGCTAATTCTCGTGGATGCGTGAGTTGTTTGATAATCTTACTGATCCATAACCTTCCTGCATCCATCATGATTTCCCCTGATTGAAATGCATGCCTTTCTAGCTTTGCCACATAGTGTAATGTATTTCCCAAGGCAGAAGCAGTTCTAATTACATCGAGTAAAATCTCACAGGACAAGAACTGAGCAGACAGATTGCTGTGAGAAGCTGTCAGGTATTTCTTTCTTGTTTTTTTTTTTAGGAGTGGGAGTGTGTCTGGCTTGACGCTAAAACTGATCAGGACCTCTGTCAGCGAGATGCTGGAGACTCTTTCTGACGATGACTATGTCAACGTAGTCAGTGTGAGTATTATTAGACTGCCCACTTGCTGAATGTTGGGTGGTCTGTTTATTGAAGGTGACGGGGGGGGGGGGGGGTCAGAATTTACACCCAATTCGTATCCATTCACATACATCTTTACACATACACAACAAATGCCCATACACAGACACACACATATACACACAAATAAAAGAGAGGCAGAGAGATGGATGACCAGTAACGAAATATGGATTTCTCTCTGGTCTGGCCACCATGAAACAGGCCTTTAATGAAATACCCACTGCTCTATTTGGTGTACAGGATTAAAACTCTGCAGTACATGGCCCCTCCCCACCTCTAGGCCCTCAAATGTGGCTGTGGCTGTGTATGTCCATTCCCAACGCTCCTAAAGGAATTAAAGCTGCACCTCTGAGTGGAGTGAACCCCAGGAAACATTTACCACCCTCTTGTTCTCTCCATCATTTGTTCTTTTCATCACTGAGCCATGCAATTCCTGTCAGCATTTCACCATATACCTCCATTCATCTCTTTGTGTCAATGAATGCCCTTCCTTTACACTGTATGC